>NC_050580.1:38728635-39096135 GCF_011100635.1 Trichosurus vulpecula | reverse complement strand
CCAGAAGCCTGGATTGGAGCACACGAGCATGGTGGTATTAGCAAGATGCTGTGGTGCTCCAGAAATGGCCCTCTAGTATCTGGTCCCCAGACCCATGTGGAGACTCCTCCCACCCACTGGCTGCTGCAGTCCGGGCTGAGGCCTACATGGTTAGATAACATTGACTGGGCACAACCAGAGGGATGGTAGCTGCCTGAAAACAGACCCATGACCTGGAATTTGCCCTCCCAGGCTTATTCTTTAACTTTGTGCCTAATGCAGTGCAGGGACAGCACCCCTTTCCTCCCAGTAGCCTGGATTCTAAACCTCAAAGATGTATGGGACTCTTCTTCCTCTCTCTCTCACCTACATCCATTCAGTCCTGTTGGTCCTTACCCCTCCATATCTTTCCTGCCCTTACTTTCCTTTCCCACCCTAGTTATAATGGCCTCCAGACTGGTCTCTAGCTTTTCCTCTTTCCAAGCTAAATTTATATTGCCAATATACAGGCCTGACCACAGAACTCCTGCTAAAATATTCTGTAGCTCCCCACTGACCACACTGCTTAGTTTGGCTTTTGGGGTTCCACAGTTTGGTTCCTGCTGACCTTTAATGCCTTCTTTCAGGGTCCTGCTCTTCATGTATATAGTGGTCCTTCCAGACAAATTGAGCTAACATCCCCCAAGTCATTCTGTTCTCTTACCTCAGCCTCTATGTCACATTGACCTGCACTCATGCCCTTCTCATCTCTACTTCTTGAAGCCTTTCTCTTCCTTTAAGGCTCTGTCAGGTGCCAGCTCTTCCATGAAGCCCTCCCTGATTGCCTCGTCTTTCTTTAAGCCCTTAGTGTAGAAGCCCTCCTTTGCCTTTGTCTGTTTCCCTTAAATTGTACTTATATGTGTGCCCATGTAAGGGGATGTATTCCTGGTAGGCAGCTAGGTGGTACAGTGGATAGAGCTTGGAGTCAGGAGTTTAAATCTAACATTGGATACTTATTTGTATAATCCTGGATAAGTCACTTACCCCCTGTCTGTCTCAATTTCTTCACCTGTAAAATGGGGTAATAATAGGACTAGCTCTGGCGATGGGGTATTAAGCTCCACGGTTCAATTTCCCATTCATGGGCACCTTCTCCTTGGGCTGTGGTTACCATCTGGAGACGCCATGTTTGTAGGCCTCAGTGCTCCTGGGGCCGTGACCCCCATCATGTCCCAAGATCCCAAAAGCTACAGCAAGGCCTGCTGCCCACCAGGCCCTTCTTCTGTTGAGTGAAGGGGCAAGGGGAGCAAGGGGTGATTGACCTGGAGTCCTGGAGGTTGGAGGGTGGGCTTGTTGGGACTGAAGGTGAGAGTGTTGACAGTGGACATGAACATGATGCTAATGATAGCAACACCATTTAAAAAGCTCTTTCTACGTGCCTGGTATTACTCTGAGCCCCCTACAATCATTATCTCACTTCATCCTTACCACAACCCTGGGGGCAGGTGCTTTTATTATTAGTCACTTGGTTTTCTCCTGCATTTCTGTTTTCAGCCATAAATTGCCCTTTTACCTTCTACTACAAAACTGTGTTATTTAAGTGACATGGTTACTGATCAGGGGGAAGAAGTTCAGAGGGAATGGGGGATGGGGGAATTAGACAGGGGATGTGGGAAGCCCAGCCCAGTTTGGATAGTCGGCATTCACAGAAGGTCCTCTGGGGCTCCCTCCTGAGACCGTGAGGTTGGGCATCTTGATTCCTCTAGATACCCCTGAGCACAACCTCTGCACTCATTTGTCACTAACTCTGTTTGCTGCATGGAAATAAAGTAAAATGCTGCCCGACCTTTCTGCTTCTTTGGTTAACCCTGCCCTGATGAATGCTGCAGACTGGAACTGTTTACTCTCTAGTGATAGTGAGAATGGGCATCGGGCATTGGGAGCAAGATGGGCCCTCAGAGGCCACCTGCTCCCTCTCCCTCATTTGATAAAGAAAGAGGGGGAAGAAGCAAAGTACTAGGGAAAAAGGATGAATTTGGTGGTAGGTCCTTGGTTCAAATCCTGACCGTTGCTTGCTATGTGTGTGTCACCTTCAGCAAGTCAATTAATCTCCTTGACCCTCAGTTTCTTGGTCTGTGAAATGATGGGTTTGGACCAGGCGGCCCTTGGTCTATGATCCTATGAAATGGGGGCCCTGAGAAGTACAGCAGTGTGGCAAACACAATCTAGAATGAGGAGAATTAAAATCAAGTGGTGGCCCTGTGGGCAATATGATTCCAATGACTCCTTATGTAGAGCTGTTGTGTATGATACAAGGTGGAGCTTTGGAGGGAACGGTGTGTGTGTGTGTGTGTGTGTGTGTGCCTAGAATCTGTGGGCTTGGGGTTTTTATATGAATGTGACTCTGGGTAGATGAGGGGATTTGGGTGGGCTGGTGTTTAGTGTAGATGTTGAGTAGGTTGGCACATGACCAGTCAAGTTGGAAGCTAAGAACTGGGCATGAGAAGAGTTGGGATGAAATGCCATAGCTGAAGTGTGCCTTGCTTTGATATGATGCTTGTGGTGTGAGGAGGGAGGGGGAGGCAGGAGAGAGAGAGAGAAAGGGGTGCAAGAGTGTTTATTTTTACCCTTCCTTTTCTCCTAGTCCTTGGGCGTGGAGCTGGTCCTGGATTCAATGGGAAGGTGACTCAACTGATAGAAAGCTAAGCCAGCTAGGCGGTGTAGGTGGAAACAGTGGCTGGTCTCCAATCCAAACAGAGGTCTGCTCACCTTCCTGCCTTGGGTCACCCTGAAGGGCAAGGCTCGGGAGGCAGCCTCTCAGGGGACCCATTGATTTGCAGACATAGAAAGCCTTAGACATTGGAGTGAATGGTTTACCCACTTCCAAAAAGGAACTGAGAAAGACGTCTTGTCCAGCAGTCTGGATGGCTCAGTAGTTACGGCTTGGGATAAACATTTATCCTTCAGGCTGCGTCAGAAGATGTGAAAGGAGTGTAGAATTTAGAGCTGGAATGGCCTGCAGAGGTTATCACGTTTAACCCTCTCATTTTACAAACCAGGAAACCATGGACTAGAATGTGAAATGCCTTTCCCAAGGCCAAACAGGTGGTACATTGCAAAATCAGGCCTCAAACCTAGGTTCTCTGACTCCAGATCCTGGGCTCTTCCCAAGGGTGTGGCCCATTGCCAAACAAGGAACAGGAAATTCATCTGATGGTACACACCTCCCACACCCGGTTGTCTCTAGGCTTTAATTCTCATTACTCCCACTCATCATCTTGTGTTAAGCCAATGTGGAGAGTCAAGAACCTCTTATTATGTGCCAGGAAAGGGGCAGCTAGGCAGTGTAGTGGATAGGCCTGGAATCAGTTAGACCTGAGTTCAAATCTGGCCTCAGACACTTGCTAGCTGGGTGACCCTGTTTGCCTCAGTTTCCTCATCTGTAAAATGAGCTGGAAAAGGAAATGGCAAACCCCTCCAGTATCTTTGCCAAGAAAACCCCAAATGGGGTCACAAAGAGTTAGACATGACTGAAACATCTCAACATGTGCTAGGAGCCAGCACTCTTCGACTTCCCTCCACACTCAAGGGCAGGGGTTCTTAGCTATTTATGTGTCCAGACCCCTTTGGGTAGTCTGGCGAAACCTATGCACCTCTCCACAGAATGAGGCACAAAATAAAACAAAACACATGGGATTACAAAAGAAACCAGTTATATTGAAATGTAGGCATCCAACTATGTTTTCATGGACCCAGGTTAAGACCATTGACCTAGAAGAAGGGCCAATGTTACGGGCTGCCACCAACAGAAAAGGGGCCTGAATATGACCCCTGCCTTGCCCCTACTCTCTGTGTGACCTCGTATCTGTAAGTCACCTCCCCTTTCTGGGCTTCATTTCCTCCTCATAAAATAAGGGGGTTGGGCTCACTGGCCTCCAAGGTACTTCCATTTCTGAATCCCAGGAGCCATACTGAGGTTCAATGAGGATCAAAATCTGCCCACTGTCAATTTTCCCCTGCCTTTTGGGCTGGGTAGAATGGAATGGTTATCACCTGGAGGACCTTGAAAGCTGGGCAGTGAGTGTATCTAATGGTTATTCCATCTCTGCAATGATCTTGAGTGGAAAATAAAAGCCACCATTTTGGATCGGCTCCATCCTTGTTGGTGTGCTGCCAGCCCTCTCTGAGGCCCGAATCCCTCGGGCATCAGCTCCTCTCACTGCGCTCCTCAGAGCTGCCCTGACCTCAGGAAGAGGACTTCTCTATTTTCACAGTCCATGGAGAGGAGGGTGGCAATGCCTTTCTGACCCAGGGAATTGGATGATATATCTCACCTGGGGCAGGGAGAGGCAGGGTGGGCCAGTGGGTAGAGAGCTGGCCTTGGAGACAGGAGCACCTGAGTTATAATCCTGCCTCTGACACGTAAGGGCTGTGTGACCCTCGGACAAATCATGTTACCTCTAAGAGCTCTGGGAAAGTCTGCGAGGCTCTGAAATACTGAGAAGGTGTCAACCTGTACCAGGAGAGGGAATTTCCTCACCTGAGAGTTCCCTGTATCAGTGAAATCACAGATCTAAGCCAAAAGAAACCAGATTCAACCCCATGTTGGGGCCCAGGGCTCACCCCTCCTCTTCTCTCCAGGCAATGCTATGGGTTGCTTGAAGTATCTGCCCCAGACAGAGAATCCTAAGAGCTCGAGGCCACCTGAGAGGTCATCTAACCCAACACCCTCAATTCCACTCACGGATATGTGTTAAATGACTGTTATGTGCCTGGCACTTTGCTAGGCTAGGGATACAAAGCAATTGACAAGCATTTATTAAGTACCTACTACATACAAGACTCCATATACTAGACTGAGATTACACATCTATCAGTCAATAAGCGTTTATTAAGCATCTACTGTGTGCAAGGTTCTACATACTAGACTGGAGTTACACAGCTATCCATCAACAAGCATTTATTAAGCATCTACTGTATGCAAGGTTCTATCTACTAGATTGGAGTTTCACACCTATCAGTCAACAAGCATTTATTAAGCATCTACTGTATGCAAGGTTCTATCTACTAGATTGGAGTTTCACACCTGTCAGTCAACAAACATTTATTAAGCATCTGCTGTGTGCAAGGTTCTACATACTAGACTGGAGTTACACATCCATCAGTCAACAAGCATTTATCAAGCATCTGCTGTGTGCAAGGCACTGTGCTAGGTGAGGGAGATACAAAGGCAAGAACCAAACTAGATCCTGCCCTCAAGGAGCTTCCTGTTCTTCTGGAACATGGCAAAAGAAAAGGGATGGGGGTGGAGATGGACATAGATTAGTAAATAGAAAATCATTCCAGAAGGGAGAGGGTAATGTGGCTTACTGGATAGAGTGCTGTGGCTGGGAATCAGAAGGACCTGGATTTGAATCCTGCTTTAGACACTCTCGCTGTGTGACCCTGGGCAAGTCACTGACATCCCTCTGAGCCTTACTTTCCTCAATGGGCAGGTGGGCTCAGTGACTTCTAAGGTCCCTTCCAGACCTGAATCTAGAACCCCATCATCTTTGGTAAGAGTAGTAGCAAGAGGAAGGGGGACCAGTGGGGAAGAGGAGACCCAGGAAAGCTTCACAAAGAACCTGGTGACCAAGTGGAGCGTCAAAGGAAGGAGGCGATACAGGCAGATGGAGATGTGTAGGGAGCACTTTCCAGGCTTGGAGGCCAGTTGTGAAAGTGCACAGAGTCTGGAAATGGAAGTCAAGATGGAAAAATGTGGGTGGTCCAGTTTGGCTGGACAAATAACACATGAAAGGGAATAATATAAAAAAAACTAGGAAGGGAAGAAAGACAGAATTCAGCTTGAGGAAGGCTTTAACTGTAGGACTGAGGACTTTTTAATCTTAACTAAGAGGCAAGAGGGAGCCATTGAAGATTCTTGAGAGAGGCAGCAGAAGGGTCAACGCTGTGTTTCAGAAAGTTATTTTGGCAGCTGTGTGTAGGGTAGATTGTAGGGGAAAAGGCTGGAAACAGGAAGACCAAGCAGGAGGGTGCCTCAGTGTGCCTTGGTCTTATAGCTGTCCCCACTCCATGCCAGACTTCAAAGAAAGGGGTAGAAGTGTACTTTCTCATCTCTTCTTTGCAAAATCAAGAGATGGAAGAGAACTCAGGGATGTCCAGTCCAGCCCTCATATATGAGAGTTGGACTAGATGAGGAAACAGGTTCAGGGAGGTCCTAGGTCATTCAGACAGCAGCAGGACATCTAGATTTTGGAAAGAAGGAAATAAGCATTTATTAAGTGCCTACTGTGTGACAGGCAATTTAGGAATTCTATCTCATTTGATCCTTACAACAGTCCTCTTGTTGTGCAGTTAGGAAAACTGAGGCAAGTAGTAGTTAAATGAATTTCAGGAGGCTGGGTTTGATTCCTGATTCCAGGCTTAGTGCTCTATCTACCACACCATCCAGCTGCCTCTTTGGCCTTCTGATTTCAAAGCCTAGCTCTTGCCTAGTGGAAACTTAGTCCCTGTTTGATTGAATGTGGGGTGGCAGCACAGGTCAGTGAGGCCTTGAGAACATGCTTGTTCCCGTTTATTTCTTTTTCCATCTTGTTCTTGGCTGTAGCTCCAGCCTCATCAACAGCTCTTGCTCCGGGCTGGTCTGAGCAGCGGCTTTCCTGAAGGAGTGGCAAAGGCCAGTACTGGAGGGGGGGGGCCCATTGTTCTCACTTCCCTGTGGGGCCCCAGCTTTCTCCCAGACCAAGGGTGGTAGGATTTTCCCTGTCCTGGCAACACTGCTTCCCTCCCCTTCCCAATTTTTATCTGCTCCAAACACCCTGGTAGGCAGGTGGGTGTGCCCTCCTCTTCCTAGAAGGACACCACCCACTGCCTGATTTGTCACGAGTATGGGTTCAGTAGAACATGGAGGGAACATGCCCTGGACGACTTCATTGGCAGCAGCCTGGGGGTGGAGGGTGGCGGGCATGGGTAGGGGGTGGATGTAGGCAGCCAGCCATCTGTCCTATAGATGGACTGGGGCAGGCCCACTCCCAACTGGAGCCAGGCATCCAGGGATTCATAGGCTTCCTGGCAAAGAGCCCTTGACTCATAGGGCCCCCTTCCAGATGCCTGGGAATGCTTTTCTTCTTTAGAAAAGGGGCAGGTATAGTTCGAGGAGTGCCAGCTCTTGGGGGGAGAGACCTGGGTTCCCATCTTGCCTCTAAGCTTGGGCAAGTTACTTCAAATCTGTATCAGTTTCCTTATCTGTGAAATAAAGAGATGAGACTAAATGACCTCACTCCTCCAGCTCTGGTGCCGTGACCCCATGAAGAAGTTCTTTTGCAGAGGTTGGAGGCTATGGATCTAGAATATTGTATATACTCTCAGCAGTGGGGCACCTAGGCAGTGTTGTAGATACAGCACTGGGTCTGGAGTCAGGAAGACCTGAGTTCAAATCTGGCTTTGAACATTTAATAGCTGTGCGACCCTGGGCAGGTCACCTAACCCTATTTGCCTCAGTTTCCTCATCTGTAAAATGAGTTGGAGAGGGACATGGCAAACCGCTCCAGTATCTCTGCCAAGAAAACCCCAGATGGGGTCATGAAGAGTCAGATGTGACTGAACAACAATATATACTGTCAGATATGGCGGTTATGTTTCATCGTTGGTTTTGCTGGGCTGCCCATCCATCCCCTTTTTCTATGTTTTATTTTAATCTGCTACAAGGGGAAGTGAGGGCAGAAAACAAGATAAATCCAAAATTAAAAGGAAAAAGGGCGGGTAGCAGTGAGAGAAGTTGTCTGACTTGTGAAGAGTACAATTCCATCCTGTGGCCTTGTTGGATGAGTGAATGCATGGTTAATGGTGATAAGTTTGTTTTTATCGCTTTAGGGTTTGCAAAGAGCTTTATAAATGCGATTTCCTTTGAGCCTCACAGTAACTCTTTGAGGTTAAGTGCCATCATTATCTCTGTTTTGCGGATGAAAAATTGAGTCAGATAGAGGTTAAGTGACTTGTCCAGGGTCATACAACTAGGAAGTGTCTGAGGCTAGATTTGAACCCAGCTCTTTCTGGCTCTTGGCCCAGCGCTCTAACCACTGTGTGGCCTCTCTGCCTTTTTGGGGGGATAGATATGTTTATTTCATCTGTGTAGGGGACTCATCACGAGGAAACATCAGCCACCGATGCAGATCAACACCTTAGAGTTTTAAATGATGACATCGTCATCATCGCCATCACCAGAACTGGCACTTGTGTGGGCTTTAAGGTTTACAAAGCACTTTACAAACACGATCCACTTTAATCCTCACAAACAGCCCCAGGAAGAAGTGATGCTATTATCTCCTGTCCCCCACCCCCCACCCCTTACAGGGAAAGAAAAAAAAAGCAGGAGGTTTAAATGAGCTGTCCAGGGTCACACAACCAAATCAGTGAGTGCCTGAGGCAGGACTGGAACCCACGTCTCCCCATCATAGCCTAGCTCACTCCTCTAGATTTCTTTAGTGTCTTCAGCTTTGTGCATACTTCATTTCTCCAACAATCCTGTAAGATTACCAGTGAAAATATTTTTATTCTCATTTTCTAGATGGGGAAAGTAGGACTGACTGAGAGAGGCCCTTATCTTGGATATCAATACATCAATACATACATACCCTCCCGCCCCCCCCCCCATATATATCTGCCCAAGATAAGGAAGCTGTGGCTACACACATGATTGTATGTATTGCATGTGCATGTGTGTATGTATACAAGTTATCTCCCCTCCATAGATCCAGGGTGCCCTCCTGAGGGCAGGAGCCAGCACTGGGCTTGGCACATAGTAGGGGCTTAATCAATGCTCGTTAATTAATGATCAGAGCTGGGATATGAGCCGGATGCTGGATGTGTTAGGCTAATGCACTTGGTGCTGAATTGGGGAGGCCAGGATTGACTTTGAGTTCCCTTTGTAAAGTCTTTGTTCCCACCCCCTATCCTCCCATAATCTGACCATGGAGGGCAGACCTCATATAGGAGGCCTGAAATGGGAGTCTTGGATTCTCTTCCCAGTGTCTGACTCTGGGTGACCTTGGGAAAATCATCTTGCTTCTCTCTTTCAATGCCTGTGAAATGGAGGCGTCCAACTCCCTCCCCCAAAGAACATTCAGGATCTTGTTTGAATGAGCATCAGAGCTGCTGGGGGAAGGAGCGAAAGCCAAGGGAAGGTCTGATGAATTCTTAATCTTCCTTATTGGCACTCTGTGTGATTATTCTCCCGAATGCCTCCTTCCAATGTCAATGACACCATCACCGAAGTCTAAAATCTTTTCTAGCTTGGCTGAATAGAGAGGCTTTCGGCTTCACTTGCTGTTGGCCTCGTTATCTGTTTTGTTTTTACTTTAGAAACACAGATTATCCCCACTTTGTGGAAGATCTCTTGTAACAGAGTTAAGACAGTTAAGGAAAACTAATAAAGCCTGAACTCCTCTGAAAGGGCATTCCACAGGGGTACCCCCTACCTCTCTATTTTAAAAAAGTGGATGGAAATAGATTTTCTCTCCTTTCCACCCTCCACCCCCAATAGAAAAAGAAAAAAAACCCAAATTTTTGTAACTTGCTTTTAAAGGCTTCCATATCCTCACGACATTTGTCCCAAGCCAAGTGAATATTGAGAAATGTGGGTGGTGGATTTGGGGGGAGGGAGAAGGAAGGGGCATTTCTCAAGTGACTGCCCAGTATCAGAGACCTTCTAGCTCTACTCCACCAGAAACTCTGGCTTTGCCCCGGTATCCCCTGTCTCTGATGGCTGAGCTTTCCCCTTATCTTGCTAGGGCCCGGGCCTCCACCTCATTTTCCCACTGACTGTGCATTATGTGCCACACCCAGGTTACTAGCTCCCCTTTTTTGAATTATCTGACCCTGTTAGAGCATCAATTATTTGAGGGTACAGATTGCCTTGCTAGAGTAACCTGCCTGTTAGTACTTGTATTTATATCTCTAGCACTTAGCAGATTACCTGGAATATAGTAAGAGCTTAATAAACGCTTTATTCTCTCTCTCTCTCTGTCTCTCTCTCTGTGTCTCTCTCTCTCTGTCTCTGTCTCTGTCTCTGTCTCTGTCTCTGTCTCTCTCTCTCCTTCTCTCCCTCCCTCCTTCCCCACCCTCTCTCTATCATTTGGCCTTACACACTTACTTGCTGTATGACCCTGGGCAAGTCACTTAACTTCTGTCTGCCTCAGTTTCCTCATATGTAAAATGGTGATAACTATAGCAGCTACGTCCAAGGTTTGTTGTGAGGAGAAAATGATATAATATTCATAAAGCACTTTGCAAACTTTAAAGCAATATAATACTGCTAGAGATTATTATTATTATCAGTAAATCTTGTCTCTGATGCTTATTACTTGTGTGGCTTTGAGCAGGTCACATAACCTCTCTTGATCGCAATCTCTTCATCTGTAAAGTGAGGTCCCTCCTAGTCCTAGATCTATGATCTTAGGGCAGGAATTACTTTTCATCTTGTCTTTATATCTCATTCCCTTGCTCAGTTCCTGGCCCTGGAGCAGACACCTCCTACGTCCTTGTTGCTTTGGGTGCAGTTGGTTGGCCTCCAAGGCACAGCCTCAGTTTACTGTCCTGTCTCTGGGCCAGTGGGGTAGGAGGCTGAACTCTCCTGGGCTACTCAGAGTCACTTGGGTAATTAGAAGGGTAGTGGCCCCTTCAGCAGATCTAGGCAAGTGAGGAGGAAGGGCAGGTTTCAGAGGGAAGGTAATGGCATAGACGTGTTTCATTTGAAATTCCCAGGGAACATCAGGTGGAGATGCTGAGCAGACACTTGGTGATGTGGGCCTGCAGCTCAGGAGAGAGATGAAGGTTGGAGGGCCATCTACTCCCTCAGCTCTGGCTGTGGGATCCCCAGGCCTGCAGCTGTGTGGCTGTGGTTGTTGTTCCATTATTCAGTTCCATTATTAGTCAGTTGTGTCTGACTCTCCACGACTCCATTTGGGGTTTTCTTGGTAAAAATCCTGGAGTGGCTTGGCACTTCCTTCTCCAGTTCATTTTACAGATGAAGAAACTGAGGCAATTGGGGTTAAGTGACTTGCCCCCCCGCCCCCATCCCCTTTTAAGCCCCTTCTTGCTGTTTCCCCATGTCTTTCTCTTTGGCTTCCTGCTTGCAAGGAATTAAAGTCACCCCCCTCACTGAAGACTCTTTGGCCTTGAGCCAATAAAGTGCTTTGGCCTCCTGCCCTAATACTGGCAGTTACATCTCTCTTACCTTTGAACTATCCTCTCTGGCCTGGTCAGTTTTCCTAAAGAAATTTTACCAGCCTGAGTCATGTCCCCTCTCTGGGCCTCAGTTTTCTCATCTGTAAAAGGCATTGGACAGATAATCTCTAGGGTCCCTTTCTGATCTAAGTCCTATTATTGATAATAGATGGATGAACGGATACTTGGATGGATTAATGGCTAGAGAGATGATAGATAGGCAAGCAGATGACAGATAGATAGAAAGATAATAGGGCATTTATTAAGCTTTTTATCATGTCAGCCACTGTGCTGAGCCCTGGGGACATCAATACAAGCAGACATTCTCATGGGGAGGACAATATGAAGGGAAGGGAGGCAGATGGGGAGGGAGCGGGTCCTCGAAGGGAGTCAGGGACGCTGCTGAGCCAGAGAAGGAGCCCTGACAGCAACGAGTGCAGCTAGGAATGAAGGGAGCTTGGCTGTGGTGGTTCGGGCTAAGGACTCACCAATCAGGAGAGCAGGAGAGCAGGCCCCCAGATGGAGGCCTTTCCAGGATGGGAAGTGGTCTAAGGAAAAGGTAGAGAATGAGTAAAGCCGGGAAAATCCCCTGAATCTGTGTCTCTTTCCACTGCATCCCACCTCCTGGTGGCTAGCCCCATCTCTGCTGCTTACTAGCCCGGGGATTGTCAAAAATTCCCTTCCTCTCTCTGGGCTTCCTTCTCTCTGATATGAAAGGGTTGGGCTGGATGAACTATGGTGTTCCATTTAGCTTAGCCCTAAATCCTATGACCCTAAGTAGTGACTGGTCCTAGCTTTACTGGTGACCTCTGCAGCCTTGGGGTATCCTTGACTCTGGAGCTTGGGACCAAGTGGTCCATGGGCCTGCGAGATCCTGAGATCTGAACCTGGATCCTGCCCCCAGCTCATCTTCCACCTGACTGAGCTGCTCCTTCTCGTTCAAGCCAATGTCCCAGATGGATTCCTGTTTCCAGGACTCCGTGATCCCCAGCTCATTGGCAGAGCTAAGATAGCACCACACTCGAAGAGGCCAATAAACAGTGGCCAGTTTTTCTGGGCTTAGCTCCTTGCTCCGCCCATCTCTTAGTGTTCAGACTGCTGAGTCATCCTCAGATGCCCCCCACCTCTTCTCAGAGAAACCAGAGAGGTGACCTTGACTTCAGAATGAATACCACAAAATAAAATAAAAGCTCTGATATATACAGTAAAGCATATTATAGAATTGGAGAATGTGAGAGCTGGAAGCAACCCCAGAGGCCATCAAGTCCAATCTGACAAGTGGTCGAGTGCTAATTGAAGACCATTAGAGACAGGAAGAACACTTCCTCAAAAGCCTGCCCATTCCACTTTTGGACAGATAGATTTGTCAGGCAGTATGGTGCAGTGGGGAGAGGCACTTGGCTTAGTCACTCAACAAATATTTAATAAGCACCTACTACGTGCTGAGCACTGGAAATAAGACAAGTCCCTGCTTCCGAGAAACTCACAATTTAATGGGTGGGGGGATAACATGCAAACAACCATGTACAGATGAGATCCCTACAGGGGAGAATCAGTAGAGAGAAGGTGCTAGAATTAAGGGGGATTAGGAAGGGCTTTTCCTAGGAGATGAGATTTTAGCTGGGCCTACATGGGCTCCAAAGACAGAGATGAGGCAGGAGAGTGTTCCATGCTGGAGGGACAGCCAGAGAAAATGCCTGAGCCTGGACAGATGAGAGTCTAGCCAGCATCACTAGAATGCAGAATGTGTGTGTGTGTGTGTGTGTGTGTGTGTGTGTTTGTGTATGGGGGAGGGGGCAGAGTGTAAGAAGACTGGGAAGGCAGGAGGGGGCCAGGTTCTGAAGGGCTCTGAATGACAAAGAGGATTTTATCTTTTATACTCTAAGTGACAGGAAGTCAATCAGATCTGGCAAGTCACCTGGTCAGAGCTGCCCTTTAGGAAGATTCACTTAATAGCTGGATGGAGGTTGGATTTGAGGGGGTGAGGGGTGAGATTTGAGGCAGGCAGACCCCCCAGCAGCTGCTGTAATAGTGCTTGCCTGGAATGATGAGGGCCTGCACCTGGGTGGGGGAGGGCAATGGAGGGGGTGCATTCAAGACATGTTCCAAAGGCGAGATTGGTGAGAGAGAGGTTCAAGCCTGGGACTAGTGATGCCCTCAACAGTAAAGATGATGTTCCTTACAACCCGTATGACCTTGAGCAAGTGACTAGACTTCTCTAAGCCTCAGTTTCTTCAAAATAATAGGCCTGGCATGAATGACCTTGAAGGCCCTGTCCAGTTCAAACCCTGTGATCCTATGAAGGTTTCTCCAAAATTGAGCCGAAGTATGCCTCCTTACGACGTCCCCCATCACTCCCCAGTTTTCCTCTCTAGGGATGGGCTGGATGAGTTCAATCCTCTTCCTTTAGAAAGCTTTTGTTTATTTCTTATGCCACAGAATTGACACAGTGAATTACACCACCAGCTTCAGTCACCCGCAGAGCAGCCAGAAGCCAGCTGATCTAAGCAGGCTGCCTTGAGGGGCGTGATGTCCCATTAGGGGAGGGGGCCCTGCTTTGCTCAGCTGGGGTCTGACCACACTGGAGGTACCTGTCTTATGTTCTGGGTACCACTTTCTAGGCAGTAAAGGCTAGCCGCTGCTAAGTGTCCTAAGGAGGCCAAACAAAACAAGGAAGGGCCTTGAGTTCCTGATGGGAAAAGGCTGAGGATGCTTAGCTTGAAACAGAGACTTGGGGGGCACTCGACCATTTAAAAGCTGATCAAGTGGAATATGGATTAACCTCCCTCTGCTCAATCCCAGAGTTCTGAACTAGGGGCAATAGAGAAGAGCAAACTGGGGCTTCATTTAAGGGAGAACTTAGTAATAATTAGAGATGTCCAGAAGTGGACCGGGCTGCCTCAGGAGCTGGTGTGTACCCCTTTGCTGGAGGTATCTGACCTCAAGCTGGAGAGCACATTGGCTCTGTTATAACAACAACAGCAATAAAGTCTATCCAATGCTTTAAGATAAGCAAAACACTTTACAAAGATCTCATTTTATCCTTACCACAACCCTTCACTTTAGCTGTCTCTTCACTTTAACTCCAGCCCTACCAGGCTATTGTTTTTCCGTTTTATAGATCAGGAAACTGAGGCAGACCGAGGTTGAGTGACTTGCCTCAGGTCACCCAGCTAGTATGTGTCTGAACCCAGATTTTAATCAGGCCTTGCTCATTTCAGGTCCAATGCTGTTTCCCCTGTGCACTCAGAGAAGATTCTTGTTGGGTCAGGGGCTGGACAGGAGCTTCTGAGATCCCTTTCAAATGGGCTCTAATAACTGACTGGTAAATGAGCTCCAAGCAAACAGTTCAGGGCAAAGACATGGTGTGTCAAGGACAAAGGGTAAGGACTTCACAAAAGAACCAATTTTGAGTGCCAGTTTTGCCTTTTATTTGCTGTGTGGCCTTAGGTGAATCACATCCCTCTCTGAGCCTTGGTTTTCTTATTTTTTCCAGGCCTTTAAAACTTGCAATGCTCATTCAAATATGTTATTCCATTCTCCACTCCCCTTTACCCCCATGGAATATAAGCTCCCTGAAGGCAGGGTCTGCTTTCCTGTCTTGTAGCTCTACAGTGTTTGGCACATGGTAGGTATCCGAGGGATGCTTGCATGCTTGATGAAAGGACCATCAGCCCCCTCATTGCAGAAGGCATCTGATCTGGGCAGACTTAGGAGTATAGTGGGCAGAACTACTTGGGGGTCACGTGCCTTCTTCCCTTCTGGCCAGTCATGGCCCTAGACTGTTTGGAAGAATGACATCCCTGCCTTTTACCTTTTAAGGGAAGCTGAGGAAGCAATCAAAGCCGACGGAAGTGAGGAGGCTTCCTTCCTTTCTCACGCCAACCAGAGTGAGTCACCGGATCATGGATGGAGAGCTGGAAGGAGCATAGAGGTCATCTCGTTCAACCCCTTCATTTCACCAGGAAGGAAACTGAGGCCCAGAGACATTAAATGAATCGCCCAAGGTGAGTAGTAGGTTGGTGGAGCCCTAAAGTTGACTCTTCACTTTAACTCCAGTCCTACCAGGCTTTTCCATACCAGGGACGTGTAACTCAGAGCTGGACTTTCATTGACAAAGGTGTAGCTGATGTTCTGTGCACCTGCTTCACAAGGTTATTGTGAGCATCGAGTAAGGTAACCTTTGCAAATCTAAGAATCATACAAATGCTAGTTATTATTATTCTATAATATAACATGACACAATGTAATACATTATATCAACATGTCGTATTGATACATGATACAGTATGTATTAACACAATATGTTATAACATAATATAACATAATGTAATATAATATAATACACAGAACCAGGGAGCTGTTCACTTGTCTCAGTCGTGTCCGACTCTTCATGACCCCATTCGGGGCTTTTTTGGGCAAAGATACTGCAATAGTTTGCCATTTCTTTCTCCAGCTCGTTTTACAGATGAAGAAACTGAGGCAAACAGAGTTAAATGACTTCCCCAGGGCCGTATAGCTAAATAAGTACCTGAGGCTGAATCTGAATTCAGGTCTTCCTGACTCTAGGCCCCGAGCTCTATCCACTGCCCTAGAAGCCAGGAAGACCCGAGTTCAAATTTGACCTCAGACACTTACCAGCTTTGTGACCTTAGGTGAGTCATTTAACCGCAGTCTGTATCAGTTTCTTCAACTGCAAAATGGGAATCATAATAGGGTCTACCTTTCAGGGTTGTCGGAAGATCAAATGAGATAATATTTGTTAAGCATTCAGCACGAAGCCTGGCACACAGTAGGTGTTTTTAAAACACTTCCTTCTACCTTTATTTTGGTGATGATGCTGGTGCTGCTTCACTCTGGTACAGTGTTTTTTTAAAAAAATTATTTAAATTAGGAGAATTCATTCATATGGAAAGAGCTAAGATAATTACATATTTGAAATAAGAAATAATAGGTATTGAAACAGAGAGACAGGGCAAGATAGTGGCCTGGTGATTCCATGATTCTAGTTTTCCACCCAAGTTAAAATGTGTTCCAAAAACTCATCCATAAACAGGTTGCACATTACGCTTTGATCCATCATCTGTCCTTTCAAATGTCTGCTCTACGTGAAAAAACAAAGGAAAGAAAGGCCCAAACCCACCCAAACCCAATCTTTTACTCTCCAGGGCATGAGGTTCCTGAAGGCTTTTCAGCAGAGGCCAAGCTCCAGCAGAGTCCACTAAGCCTGGAAAGCTTGGGGGCCTACCTCCTGTGCCCTCGGTTAGCCATAGGATGATATTCTTGAAGGCCATGGCTAGTGATTAGAAGGGTTGCATCCGGGGATTGGGTGTCCACATCAAGGAGTTCGTGGATCCTTGACGAATTGAGATGCTGAAGAATTTACAAGGGGCATTGGAATATCAGGACTGGTGAATGCTTGGCGGATGCCACTTCTCCATGCTGGAGGGTGCAGGCCAGGGCACCTGCTTCTAGGAGAGTGGAGAGGCTCCCAAACATCCATACACATTCTGGAACTGCTTCAGGTTAGCTAACCATGTGGAGAAGGGGATGCAGAGGCCTCCAGAAGGCCTGAGTTAGCCTCACACTCTTCAGTATCCTGCGTGGTTGCTTGATTACATCAATTGTGGAGTCTGGCAGCAGACGAATCTGTCCTGGCTTGGGCCTTCTCCACCCTGGTACCCTGTGAATAAAGGCCTGGCTTCTTTCCTGCCTCATCATCTATTCTTTCATTTTAGGTGAAGGAAAAGCAGCATCTCGACAATCCATCATCTGCTTTTACAGCCTGCTTAGCATCGAGGAGAACGGAGGGATCTCCAGGTCCCAGCTCTGAAGTAGTTAAGACCAGGACTCATCTGGGATTGATGCTGCATTTGAACATGAACTTGGTGGCACTAATGACATGTAGAAACTGAACTACATTTGAGGCTGAGCTGGGAGAGGAGAGAGTGTGTCCCAGAGAGGTTGGGGGAACATCTTTGTTCTTTTGTTTTTGTTATATCTTTGAAATAAATGTCCCTTTGAAAAAGCTTCTTGATATTAAAGGGTTAAATTAAACTGGGAGGCTGTTCACTGGCCTTTAAAAGCATGTGTGACCCATCTTATGGGCCCTTGATCCTGTGGCATGAGAGAATGGATACCCCAGTGTTCATCAGGGCACCCCTAGCATCACAAGGAAGCAGTTGTAGCTGATCTGGCTCTGGAATAGTAGATCCAGAACATCCTTGCTACAGAGACATTTAGAAATAGTACTCCAGGGTAAGGTCATGAGAGTTTGTATAAGAGAACATTACCTAGTCCCATATTGTGTGTGTGTAGGTTTGGGCGGAGGGAAGGTAGAGGTGATAACTAACACCTCTAAGGTATTCTATCTAACCAAACTTCCCAAGGCCTAGCTTGGTCCATGATCCTATAGGATCACAGGTCTAGAGCTGGAAGGGACCTCTGAGGCTAGTTAGTTCAACTCCTTCATTTTACAGATGAGGAAACTGAGGCCCAGGGCTATTAAAGGACCTGCCCAAAGTAGTGAGAGCCCAAGTAGTTAAGTGATTCCACATTCTTTGTACTTTCTATTTCACTAGAAAGATGTTCACTGAGGCCAGAATAGCCTGACTTTGGATTTGCCTAGTGGGGCACACCAGATTACTCTCACTCACCTGTTCTATAACCCCAGGCTCACTGTAGGTCAATGAGAGTCTCCTGAAAGCTTGTAGGCTTCATTACTTTTGCCTAAGCTTTACATAATCACTTAAGTAACTGGATGCTTCCTCTCCCTCCACCCAAAGGGAGTGGGAGAGAGGAAATTCCAGTTAACTTAGTGACGTGTCCAAGGACAATCCCTGAACTGGCTCAGCAAAGTCCCTTATGGGACTGTGGGCAAACTATGGAGGGCAGTTTGTCGTTCTGTGAATGACCATAGTGAAGCTGAATTTTTGAAGCAATTCATTGTACAACACGATTTATCCTCAGCTTGGGGACCTTTCCTTGAAGTGGAGGACAGCCCAGGAAAAAACTCAGTCTTGTCCCTAGGGGCTAAATTATGAAGAAGGAAGTGATGCTAACTCTTCTTCCCCTCTCCCCCACCCTCTTCTGACACTTCTTAGCCTCATCTTTACCAGAGATGGAGGCAATGATTGAATGACCTTTCCTGGCCTTTTCTAGCCCTTAGGTTATGATGGGCTTCTTGGGCTTGAGTCTGCGGGTGAAGTGCTCACCTAATTACAAAGTTCCTTAGAGGGTTTGATCATCTGACCAGCCCTGCCTTTCTGGTAGGAGATGGTTTTATGAAGATTTTCCCCTTTCGCACTACCCTCTTCTGCTCTGTATATATCTTACTGTTACCTGGTGATTTCTGTGTTGTCTTCTTCACTAAAATGTGAGTTCCTCGAAGGCTGGGATAAAATTTCTGCCTTTCTTTGTATCCCTAGCACTTAGCACAGAGACTGGTATACAGTAAGTACTTAATAAATGCTTGTCGACTGACTGACTGGCTCTCTACAATGGGAGAGTAGGGCCCACAGTGGGGTTTTTACTGGAACTAAAACATACAGAAATCATTTGGGCAATGTCCTAACCTAAGAGCAAGATGGGACTTGACCTTCAGTGGCCAACTTGCTGAATAACCAATGATGGGTTGGTGACTGGACATAGGCCTTCACCCTCACACTACTCTTACTTGGTGGTGTGATGGATGGAGTGTGGGAGTCAGGGCCTGGAAAAGCTGAGTTCAAGTCCTGCTATGGACATTTATAAGCTGTGTGACCCTGGGCAAGTCATTGAATCACTCTCAGTCTCAGTTTCCTCATCTGTAAAATGGAGATATAGCACCTACCTCACAGGGTTGTTGTGAGAATCAAATGAGATAACATCTGTAAAGTGCTTTGCAAATCTTAAAGTATTATGTAAGTTCTTCTTCTTCTTCTTCTTCTTCTTCTTCTTCTTCTTCTTCTTCTTCTTCTTCTTCTTCTTCTTCTTCTTCTTCTTCTTCCTTCTCCTCCTCCCAATAAGGAAGTCCAAGCTCCATCACCCAAGCAAGGATGGTGGCCATCCTCCCACCCCCTCCCCAGCTTGAGAATCCTTTCTGCCTACCCTTCCAAGGGCATCTCACTCTGTTCTTCTGACTCTCTGGTCTCCCATCGGGCTCCTAGATCATCAAACAAGTCTGGCCTTTGGCAACACTGTGGTGTCAATCGAGTTTCTCTTCTATACTGGGCCTGCTTTTTAACCACGGGATTAGTTTTCTCATTGCACTGTTTAGTTCTTGTTGTGAGTCTGTTTTCTTTGCTAAGGAGAATGATTTTTATATTGGAAGGAGCTCAGCAAGGAATGGCTGATTGGCAGCTGATGTCCAGGATAAGTAAGGGGATGGTCAGAGAGTGCCTAGCTGCTCCGGGTGAGTCCAAGCCACTAGGCCTGCATAAATTTCTGAAAGAGCAGGAAGGAAGGATTGCTGAACCAATGTCAGGGACATTTAAAAGATCATGGAAAAGAGGAGAGATTCTACAGGACCAGAGAAAGGTAAATACTGCCCTACCCTATTTTTAAAACTAAAAAGCGAAGAGAATGGATTCAGCAACCTCCACACTGCTGAGTTTGAGATGACCAAAGGTATAGTCATGATATTCCCTAACATTTGTAGTACACTCTGAGGTTTGCAAAGCACTTTGGGTAGATGATCTTATTTGATCTCCATGACAACCCTGTGAGGTAAGTACAATTATTATCCCCATTTTACAGGTAAGGAAACTGAGAGTGAGAGAAAGAAAGTGATTTGCCTATTGTCACACAACTAGTGAGCATCTGAGGCAGAATTTGAACTCAGATCTTCTTGATTCCAAATCTGCCAATCTACACACTCTACCACCTAGAAAAAGCAAGAGGGTGAGCATGGATGGGCTCATCAACAAGGAGTTGTCACAAAAGGAAATGAATCACCTCATTTCCTTTTGTAGATGAAATTATTAGGTTGGGAGTTCAGGGGAAGGCTGTGGATACAGTTTACCGTGGAAAAAGAGAAAGATTCCACTTAGATGATAATAGAATTATGGAGATTCAGAAGTGGTTCAGTGGTTAGATTCAAAGAGTGGTCATCAATGGCTTGATGGCAGCTCAGAAGAAAGTCTCTAGTAGAGTGCCATGGAGATCTGTGCTGGACTCTCTGCCTGGTCTTTTAATTTCTTCACAGCCAACCTCAGGACTACCTTTCTAACCCGATCCCCTGGTACTGCCTTTCATGTCCTCTGTGCCAGACAAACTACCCTGTGGACTGTTTTCTGATTTCTTCCTGCCCATCAATAGCTGTGAAAAGCCTTCCTTGCCTTAAAAGCCCATCCTGGGGTCTCCTCTAAGAAACTTTCCCCATCCCTCCTCAAATTTCCTATGGAACTTTCCTTGGATTCCTCCCTTGTTCTCATCACATTCTGTCTTGTATCTTAGTTATTCATGCAAGTCTTATCTCCCCTACTGGATTGCAAACTCCTCAGGGCAGGGACTGTGGATTCCTTCTAATCCTTTTATTCTTAGTTCCCAGCTCAAGGCCTTGCCCATAATAAGTGTCTAATAAATGGTGGCCCAACTGAATTGAATGGTTGAGATGAGATGGTGTGGGACCTGCACATAGTAAGCATCTAATAAATGGTGGCTGAACTGAATTGGATGGTTGAGATGAGGTGGTGTGGGACCTGTACATAGTAAGCATCTAATAAATGGTGGCTGAACTGAATTGGATGGTTGAGATGAGATGGTGTGGGACCTGCACATAGTAGGTGTCTAATGGTGGCCAAACTGAATTGGATGGTTGAGATGAGATGGTGCAGGAGCTCAGCCCCAGAGTTGCCCTGTCTTGCAAAGCTGAAGCTAAAGGACCTCTCTGTTCACAGTCAGGCCAAACCCCTTTCCCCACCCCTCCCCCTCTTCCTTGGCTTGAGCTGGCTTTTCAGAATTGATTTCCTTCAAGGAAAAACTCTCAAGCTGTCAGGAGCTGACCTAGGTCACAACCACCATTCCTCTTTGATTATTAATAGAAGGTTTCCATTCTTGCCCACTCCAGTCCCAAACAGTGCTCTGGGCAGGTGGGAAGCCTGGGACCCTGGGGTTCTTCTGGTCCCCCTCCCTCATGAGTATGCTATCTTCCCTGAACCCCCTACTCACAAGCAGCTACGAAATCACAAAAGCTCAGATTTGGAGTTGAGGGGGGTCTCAGAAACCTTCTAATCCTTTCGCATCAAGGGCTATCTTTTGCCTGTCTTTGTATCCCTGGCACTTAGCACACTGCCTAGTGCACAGTAGATAATGAATAAAATGTTTGCTGACTGTCCAAACCTACTCTCTCTACCCAGGGGAGTGCACCCCTGGCAACTTCTCTGCCTCTCACTATCTTCCTCCCTGACCAGGGGCTGAGCCCCCAGAAAACAGATGAGCAATGCAGAGCAGGACAAGCTCTGCCTTCAGAGTCCAAGACCTGGGTTTAAATCCCAACTCCCACTTATTGGCTGAATGACCTTAGACAAGTCTGTGGGGCTCAGTTTCCTCATTTATGAAATGAAAATCTCTTGTGAACTTGAAATCTATGATCCTCAGTTCTAATGGATTTGTTGCTCTGAAAAATCTTTTACTTGACAAGTCACTTTATCCTCAAAAGGTGTACCCATCTCATGGATGAAGAAACTGAGGTTTGGAGATTAAGTGATCCTCCCATAGCCACATGGTGACAAGAGTAGAGGTTCTAAACTAATTTTTCTGGTTTGCAGAATCTCAGTTTTGCATGGGACATCAGGGGCCTTTTAGTCCAACCCAATTTCTAGCCTGAGATTCAGATGGTTAGACCCCTAAGAAATCGCACAATCCAATTGCCCCAATGGGGCTAGGACAGGGCAGAGGAGAGGACATAACCACCTTACCTTCTCCAGGGATCCTTTGGTCCATCCTTGGCCTGGTGGGGAGGATTCAGAGGCAGGGGGAAGAGGACCCCAGCCTCCTGCTCCCTTGCCCTGGGAGGGCTGGGGCTGCTGGGAGGGTAGGGGCTGGTGCTATAGTCCTGCTGTGGGGAGCCCCCATGGTGCTTGGGATCTGCAGCCCAGGCTGCCAGTGCTCCCTTCCCAAGGAGCCCCCAGAGGCACAAGAGGAGTGGCCCTATCATGTCTTGTTCCTTGCTGTGAAGCACCTGCCTTCAGACTCTGGGTTCCCAGAGCCTTCAAGTTAAACCTCTGAAGAAAAAAAAATAAAAAAAACCTGAATTCTTGCAACAAAGGGCGGAAGAGGCTGTCCCTGGCCCAGCCGCCTGGAAATGTCAGAGGCCACCTAACAATGCCTGGGGAGTTCCTGTGAAGAGGCTCAGAGATGCAGTCTGGGGGGTTGGGATGTAGGGAGAGGGAGGAAGAGAGCAGCCCTGGACTTGGGTCACAGTTTATTCAGGGCCATTTCTGTCCCTGGATGGGCCCTTTTAAACTTATCTGTCAACAGGAACTGGGGGCTCTGGCCCCCTTCTCCCTGGGCAACAGGAAGAGGATGTTAGCCTTACAGTGGCTCCTCAAGCCACCTCTGGAGCGCTTACTTCCTAGAAAGGGGATCTGGGCTTGGGATAGGATGAGACCTGCATGGAGGCATGGGGCATCTGCAGAGAGAGGACCTGGGATCAAATCCCAGCTGAGCTGGGCAAAGGTTCTGGGGTGGGTGGGGTGGGGCTGGAATGTCGTGGATGGACATGGCAAATAGACTGGTTTGATTGGAATGTGTGAAAGGGAGAATGGAAAATCAGCCTGGAAAACAGCCTGAAGCCAGATGGGGAAGGGCCTTGAATGTCAAAGAGAGAGTTTGTGTTTGACTGTAGAGTCAAGAGGGAACCACAGAAACTTTGTTGAACAGAGTATGAAACCATCTCAAGGAGGGGAGAAGGGAGGGAGAGAATTTGGAACTCAAAATTTTTTTTTAAAAGATTGTTAAAAATTGTTTTTACATGCAACTGGAAAAAATATTGATTTTTTTTTAAAAAAAACATCACCAGATTGGCTAAAATGACAGAAGGGAGACTGACAAATGTTGGAGGGGGTGTTGAAAAATTAAGACACTAATTCATTGTTGGTGGAATTGTAAACTGATCCAACCATTTTGGAGAGCAATCTGGAACTTTGCCCAAAGGCTTATTAAACTGTTTATACCCTCTGACCCAGAAATACCACTACTTGGTCTATTTCCAAAGATAATTAGGGAAAAAAGGAAAAGAACCTATGTGTTCTAAAATGTTTATAGCAGCTCTCTTTGTGGTGGCAAAGAACAGGAAATTATGGGGATGCCATCAATTGGGGAATGGCTGAATAAGCTGTGGTATATGGTTGTGATGGAATGCTACTGTGCTATAAGAAACGATGAGCTTGATGATCTTAGAAAAAACATGGAAAGAAATGCGTGAAATAATGAAGAGTGAAATGAGCAGAACCAAGAGAACACTGTATACAGTAACAGCAATATTGTTTTAAGAATGACTGTGAGTGAATAAGATATTTTGACTATTATAAATACCCAAATTAACTACAAGGGACATAGGAAAAAAGTTGTTATCTGCATCCAGAGGAAACAACTGATAAATAGAAGTATGTATAGGATAATTATATACATACATACATACATATATATGTGTATATATATATATATATATATATATATATATATATATATATTTGTGTCTAATGGTAGCTATCTCTAGTTGGGGAGGGGAGTGGTAAGGGAAGAAAAAAAAGAAATGTGCATGATAATTTTGTTGTGTATTTGAAAGGAATAAAGGGAGCTAGGTGGCACAGTGGATAGAGCTCTGGTCCTGAGTCAGGAGGACATGAGTACAAATCTGACCTCAGAGATCTACTAGCTGTGTGACCCTGGGCAAGTCACTTAACTCTGATTGCCTTGTAGCAAAAAAGAAAGAAAGGAATAGCAAATTGTGCATAGTAAATTTGCAGTTTCATGTACATTCATCTTTTTTATTGTACTATGTTGTGGAAATGCTTGTTTTATTCCTTAAAATAAAATTTAAAAAGAAAAAGCATATCAGTTTGGCAGCTGTGAGGATGAATTGTAACGGAGAGAGATGAGATAAGGACACCAGTTAGGGGACTATAGCAATAGTCCAGGAGAGAGGGGAAGAGAGCCCAACCCAGGGCTTTGTGGGCTGAGAGGAGGGAATTTTTACTAAAAATGATAGAATGGCTAGTATTTAGCAATAGAGTGGATATGTGGAGTGAGGGAGTGAGGAGCCGCTACCAGGGTGACCACGAAGATGGCAGTGCCCTCAACAGAGATAGAAAAATCCTAGAGGGGTAGATTATAGCGGGGAAGCTAATGAGCTCTGTTTTGGACATGTCGAGTTTGAGATGTGCACAGGACATCCATGAATAGATATCCAACAGGCAATAGGCAGTGTGGGCCTGGAGCTAAGGACAGAGAAGAGAGTTTGGACATGCTGATCTGGGAATCATTGGCTTAGTAATGATAACTGAACCCATGAGATCAGAGAGAGAGGAAAAGAGGGTCTGATTTAGAGCTGGTGTATCCACTCTCAGAGGGAGGGGTTGTTTTTCTAGCCCTAGCTAGTATTCAGGACCAGGAGATGCCATCAATTAAGGTGGGGGAAGGATCCTCCTCTCCAATACTACCCTTGTACCTACACCTGAGCCTGATGTCTCTGAGACACCCTGAATGACAGACAGAATCTTGCTAGCTTGGATGTTGAGTGGTGGGTACAATGGGAGAAGGACAAGTTAACCTGGCCTTTGTCCAAGCTCTTTCCTCTGACTCACCGTGGGGCCTCGGAAAAGATCATTACTTTGTCTCGGTCTTTTTAGCTGTAGAATTGGTCCAGTACTCTGTATTATCTTACAGCATTTTCTAGGAGAGGGCCAGATTGAATTTGAATGGGGAGTTCATGCCTTCAATGGGGCAGACTCTGTGGGACCCAAGTGTCTGGGGCTCCTTGCTGGCAGCTATGTTTGCCATATGTGGTAGAGTTAGCTGGCAGTCTTTTTTTTTTTTTTTTACTATACCACCAGAAGTGAATAGACAGAGGCAGGGAGGGAGGCTTTGTCTCTCCCCTCCACCGACCCCAAGAGCTGATTGGATGCATCCCCCAAAAGCCCAGGCTAGAGACGATTCAGTGAGGGCAGAGGAAAAGATTGCTGGACAGCTTGGGTTCAAACCCTGTCTGTCAATTATCACCTCATGCCTCTGGGTCTCACTTTCCTCCATTGTAAATTGAAGGGGCCAAATGGGGTCTGTGTTTCCTTTCAGCTTTAGATTGATGATCCCAGGCAAATTCCCTTCCTTTGCCCTTAGTAAGGTTCCCATTCTCCAGACCAGGATCCCCATGGGCACACATTCTGTCGAACCTCTGGGGCATCCAGTCCCACAGATAATAAATCATTGATGGATGCCCAAGAGGAGAAAGTGTGTGTGTGTGTGTGTGTGTGTGTGTGTGTGTGTGTGTGTGTGTGTGTATTTGGGAAGGGCAAGGATGAGGAGGGGAGATTGGGCATGGAGTATCACTGGAGGGTTCAGATAGTGTCTGGATGATTATTTGTCAGGGATCCTTCAGAGGGCATGTCAGCTCGGGGACAGGTTGGGCTAAATGACCTCTGAGGTCTTTCCAGCGCCAAGATTCTAGGACTCTACGAGGTCAGATGCTCAAGGACAAGGTCACTTTTACTCTAGCTCTTTTGAGGTGTGTCAGAACAGAGCCAAGCCCTGGGAAGGAATGTAGGATGGAGTCTGGGATCCTCTTGGGAGTGGAAACAGAATCCTAGGTGATCTGGGGTGGAGGAGGGAATACGAAGTCCCCCCATCTCCAATAAGTTGCCCCGGGTCACCTCCTCCATCTTTCATGAACCTGCAAATGCTAAGGGTGGGGCAGGGGGGCCACAAAGCATGGGATCCAGGGAACAGGAAAAGTGAAGCCCGGAGCAGCCTCACTTGGGGCAGGGTCCTCAGACAGACAGGGCCAGCTGCCCCCAGCCTCAGTCTGAATCTCGGGACCCCCATTCTCCTTCCAGGATAGCTTGCCCTTGGAGGACATAATGAGAGCACTGCAGCTTCCAGAGGCTGGCGGGGAGCCAGTCGCGCTTCTTTCTCCTCATCTCTGCTCCGCTCCCCACCCCGCCAGGCTGGAGCATTAATATTTCAGCATCGCCTGGCTGCTGGCATTGGCTCCACCGCAGTGCACTTTGTCAATAAGACAGCCAGGCAGGGAGGGAGCTAACCGGCCACCCGCAGGGGAACCAACCACAGCAGCTGCAGCGGCAGCAGAGTCAATCGCACTCGAGAGAGTCCCAGCCTTGGTCCGACTGTCCAGAACTCCAGCCCTGGGAGCTCACTGCACTCTCAGCCACCATGGATGTCTTTAAGAAAGGTTTCTCCATTGCTAAGGAGGGCGTGGTGGGGGCTGTGGAGAAGACCAAGCAGGGAGTCACTGAGGCAGCTGAGAAGACCAAGGAGGGGGTGATGTATGTGGGTAAGTTAGGAGTCCGGGGGATGAAGTGACATGGTGGGGGAGGGGCACTCAGCCTCCTTATTGATCCCAGTCTTGGTATTGGGGGAGCTTCGACAGAGTGGAAGCCCTGGGGAGCCCCAATTCCCAGTTCAGGCTGGGCTCCAGATGTGGTGGCCACCTCATCATAACCCCGGAGTTCTTAAGTATACTGCTGGGTGGGGGGCAGTTCCACAGCTGCTGGCGGTCACCCCCATTCCTTCTGCAGCCCTGTCCCCTTAAGGCCAATTAACTGTTTCAGCTCTCCGTGCCAGTTATGTGGGATCTCTTGTCCATGAAAGCTCCCCACCCCACTTCTGTGTAATTAATAAGGGGGGGTGGTGCTGATGCTGCCTGACCTATGACCTCACTGACCTGGAAGCCAGTGACTTCCTGGGATGAGAGTGGTCCTTCCCTGGACTACCATGGTTAGGGCTCATTTTCCTGTCTCCCTCCCCCAAGCTAACTTTTGCTACAATCAAGGCTTCTGTGCCGCATTTGGATTTCCCTGTAGGGCAGACATTCCATGGGGAAGGGATGGAGAAACTGGGACAGGTTCGAGAAGGAGGGGGATGTGTGCGGGCTACAGAGAGCTCAGGAGAAAACTGGGCTTTTTGCCATCAGGACCACGCCCTAGAGCTGCTCTGGCTGCTGGAGTCTCCCTGAATGGAGATGCGCAGGTCACCCCTTGCCCAGAGGACTGGAGCCCCCAGCAAACACTCACCAGACACAAACATGTATGGTGTGTCTGCTTGTGTACGGGTCCACTCCTGTACTGGGGAGATGCTGGGAGCAGGGGACATGTTGTAACATACACAGCCTAATACATGGTGCCCGGTGATGGACAGTCCTTGCAAAACGCTATCTCCTGCTCCCTCCCCCAGCTGAGGTTTATGTCTACCCTGGCCTTAGCTTTGCTGTCTGGACCCCTTTGCTTTGAGATTCAATGGTGGGAGGAGAGGGAAATGGGGGCCCCGGGCTTAAAGAGGCCATGTAGAAGAAAGAGGCTTGAACGCAGAGTCAAAAGACCTTTGGGTCCAAATCTGAGTTATGGGGCCACAGAGACTCAGTTTCCTCATCTATAAAATACTCTCTTCCTCACTGACCTGCTGTTATTATGACCATTACGGCTTCTGGTGTCTGGCCCCTTTCCTTTGAGACGTTTCCTGGGGGCAGTGACTAGGTTACCTTGTGCTTGGCTTTGTCTGGAGGAATGAAGCATTGCTCTGACCTACCAGACTGGCCTATGACTGAGAGGGCCTCTAAGAACTGAGACAAATGCAGACATGTACAGACTACCGTGTGTCCCTCCCCCACTTCCTGCTCACATCAGGCACCTGATGCTTCCCCAGGGAAGGCAAGCCTGGCTTTCTGTTAACTTTGGGACTTATCCGAAGCTCTCGGGGGCCTGAGGGAGATGGAGGAGGGAGGGAATGGTTATTAGGAATGGTCAGAGCTGGAGACTGAGAAGAGGGAGGGGACGGAAGTGCTGCCACTAATTCCACCATCCCTTAATTATCCTAATTCCAAGGTGTCTCCATCCAGCCTGGCACAGAAATCTCAGCTTCTGACGGCTCTGAGATGAAAGCTGACCTTACAATTCAGCTCCTCCTCCATTCTCTAATCCTGTTTAGCACAGAGGTCTTCTGGAGCTGATTTTTTTTCATGTCTACTCACTATACAGAGTTCATTTAGTCCAGGCCTCTGATTCAAGTCACACTATCAGGCAAGATCTGACTAGGGAAGACCATAGTCAGAGATCAATTCACAGATTCAGACTGTTAGACCTGGTAAGGGACCTTAGGCCAACCCTCCTGCCCAAGAAACTGAGAATCAGATTGGGTAAGTGACCTTCCCCAAGCTGTCTGGCTTGAGAATGAGAGAGGTGGGACTCGAACCCAGGTCTTCTGACTCCAAGACTAGTGGTTTCTCCATTGTGCCACTTTGCTGATACTCTGTGATGGCTCTAGGTGGAAGGAGGAGAAGATAAGGTGCTCCAGAGCTTATGAGACCAGACAGTGACAATCCTTCCAGCTCTCTGTAGCAGGTCCCAAGCTGAGAAAGAGTCTAGGCAGCGCCCAAGACTAGGGTGAGAGTACTTCAAGGGATGGATCATGGGGAGGGTGACATGAGATTCTTGCGGGGATGGTATCCAGCTTGTCTTGTGGGGAGGAGGATGGCCTGGAGGAAGTTATGCCCTGAACTGGCTATCTTGCCCTCCTCCTCTGTGTTCAGACTCTCCCATCCTGTCCAGTCCTGTCCTATTGGCTTCCTCCAGACATGGAAGGAAACAGCCCTTTGATGTAGGCTGGACTTCCCCGATGAATGAATAAGAATATTCATCGAAGGAGGCAAGTGTGTGTCACCTAAAACACATTCTTCCCATGATCCCAAGAGAAAATTAGCCTTGGTCATTCCCTCCATGAATGACCTTTGGGGGGGCTAAAGAGGGAGGGCTAGGCTTGGGATGGAAGGAATGTTACCTCTGTATCTCCTCTATCGCTTCTCATTATCCCTTCCTTTCCATCTCTGTCACCCTATCCACTGTCCCCTACCCCACGCCACTACCGCCTCTTCCTCTCCTGGCCTTCTTCCCTTCCATCTTCTGTCTCCCTGTTTCTCCCTCTGTCCATACTCTACTTTTGTTTTCTGTTTCTCTTGTCTTTTGTCTGATTTTTCCATTCTCTGTCCATCATCCACCTTTCCATTATTTGTTCCTCTGTCCTACTGATTCTGCCCCCTTCTCCCCCCATCTCTCTGCCCCTTTCCACTTTTCTGTCACTGCTCATCTCTCCATCTTCCATTTCCCAATCCCCATTTCTCTTAACACTGCATCCTTCTAATGTGTGTTCATCTTGCCTGTTTTCTCCACCTCTGTCTCCTTGGGTCTTTCCTTCCCCTTACTGCCTAAACAGGAGCAAGAGCTTCACTCCTTCCATCAGAAGGCCCTCCATTCTCCTGCATTATATTCTTCTTCCCTATCTTTTGGGCACAGAAGATGCCCTAGGCCAAGCCAAGGGCTTGTAGCATGGCTGAGTTGTTCTGAGAATTGACCTGGTCTTTGCTTCCTTCACAGGGACTAAAACCAAAGAGGGTGTGGTACAAAGTGTGACCTCAGGTAAGGAGCTGGGACTACCCGTGACTCTAGGGGTTTAGAGTCCCTGGGATTCTCTCTACAAAGCTGCCTCCTTAGAACCCAGATTCCCCAGAATCCCTCAGATATCAGCTCCCAGGATGAGGACTCAGACTTGCCTTTCTGCCCTGGAACACTCTCCTCCCTGTCACATTCATTATCATTTTGACCTGACTAGGATGTCAGGCCCTGGGGAGATAGATGATCATTCCCCATGATTTTATTGGTATTTGAAGGCTAATGCTCCTGAGACAGTCCCCTTAAAACCAGCCCTGTTGTCTAGGGGTATGTGTGAGGTACAGTCTCATTTGTGTGAACTCCCCCTGCCCCCCGACAAAGGGAGTGGAAAATGCTGAAGATCTACAACTCTCTCCCTCTCTGTCTCTCTGTCTCTGTCTTTCTGTCTGTCTTTGTCTCTCTCTGTTTCTGTCTCTCTCGGTCTCTATATCTGTCTCTGTCTCTGTCTCTCTCTGTGTCTGTGTCTGTTTGTCTCTTTCTCCCCTTGGCCTCACCTCATCTGGGTCTGTTACTCCCCTGAATACCTTGGGTGGGGGTTGCATTCTGAGCTATTAGAGCCTGTGATCAGGGGAAAGGAAGTAAAATGGGTGGGGAAAAACCATTTTTGGGTATCTGAATCCTGGAATCTCCCTCTCTGCCTTCATTCCTGGAGGACTGAGCACAGAATTCAGTGTCCAAGTGATCATACCAAGGCCTACTTACTGTACAGTGAGGGGGCACCATTGGGGAACACAGAACAACCTCACCATGAAGGAGGGAGGGGTCAGGAAAGAAAAAAAAACTGAAGCCAGATTAAAAATGTTTTCTGTTCTTCCACAACAAGTTGCGGAAAAGACCAAAGAACAGGCCAACATGGTAAGTGATGCCATGGTGGCCAGTGTGAACACGGTGGCCAACAAGACAGTGGAGGAGGCTGAAAACATTGTGGTGACCACTGGCATCGTTCGGAAGGTGAGTTGTCCCTGGTCAACGTTCCAGGGAAACCACTAGCCCCTGAGGCCCCCAACAAATTCCAAGGGGCTTCTGGCCAAAGGCTGGGTACAGCTACATCTTGTATGGAGCTCAAGAATGATGGAAATAACCTCCCTCTCTCCAGTACTCTCAGCCAAGTAGGTAATGATATAAGGATGCTTGATCCCCATTTTACAGGTTAGGAAACTGAGCTTCAGAGAGGGGAAGGAGCTTTGCCCACAGCCATATGGCTGAGCAGTTCAGGGTTCTTTGAATGAGAACCATATTTGACTTTTTTCCAAAGCCTTTTCCAAACCATTAGTTGCAACCCTGGCTCTGCCACAAGCTGCCTCTGTGACCCCGGACTACGAGCCTATGACCCCTTTGATCCTCACACCTGACCTGTTTAAACAGGAGTGAGGATAGAGATTATTATCCTCATTCTGCTTCTGGGGAAAACTGAGGCAGTTTGTCAATTTCAGAGGTAGGACCAGAACCCAGGTCTCCTAACTCAGTCATAGGATCCTAAGTTTGGAGCTGGAAGAGACCTCAGAGGTCATTGAGTCCAACCTCTTATTTAACATTAAACCGAGGCCCAGAGACACTAAATAGTAACACAATTAGAGTCAGAGTCTAGATCACTAGCCTGTGAAATGATGGGTTAACTCTTAATCCTTAAGAGCAGAGATCACTATATTCATTAGGCTATAAAAATAAAAACTTGGTAAGAATTTTTCATAGAAAATTGGAGTCAGAAGAAATCTTTTGCAGCAGGAATCCTTTTTACAGTATCCCCAACAAGTGGTTACCCACCTTGAGGACTTCTAGAGATGGGAAACCCCCCCAAACATCTTCTTCATTTCAATTTTCTTCAACCAGTGTCCCTATGAGTCCTCTCCCTATCATGGAGCTCACCAACATCCCTTCAAAAAGGTGGGAGTCAAGACGGAACACAGTTCCCTAGGGGTGGCCTGATCAGGGAAAAATACTCTAGGGTCATTCCTTCCTTCCTCCCGGACACTGTGCTTGTGTAATATACCCGAAGACTTCATTAGAGAGGGGTTTGTTATTGAGGATAGCTTGCTGGGCTTGGAGTCAAGAGACCTGAGTTCAAATCCCACCCCAGACACTTACCAGCTATGTGACTCTAGGAAAATCCCTTAACCTCTCTGTACCTCAGTATCCTTATCTGTAAAATGATAGGGATGGCCTTAATGGCCTCGAAGCTTCCTTCCAGCTCCAAATCCAGGGTTCTTCATATGATCCGCTCTGAACTTCAAGTCTAAAATTATGCTATAGGTACTCCAATGTCTTGCAAACAGTAGGTACTTAATAAATGAATGTTCCCTTCCCCTCCCTCCCAACACTCAAGAAGGGAGAGACTGTCAGGAGCTTTGCTGAAGTTTAGGGCATTTCTTTGATCTAATAACCAGTTGATATGTCTTGGGGAAAATAAAACAAACAGATAGCATTTGGTTCTAGCAAGGGGCCCTATCCCCTAAGACATTTTAGAGGCAATTTTTCCTTGGGAAAAGGAACTTAGGGTTGTATAAAACAGAGTTATAAGAGCTCTGCAGGCTGTTAGCATTTCCTAAGTACTTTCCTTCACACAGCTCTTTGATGTAGCTAGTGAACTTATGTTTATCCCCATTTTACAGATGGGCAACCTGAAACTCACAGAGATTAAGTGATTTGAGTGGGGTCTCTTCGGTTAGTAAGAGTCTCATACAGTCCTTCTGACTTCAGTTTACAAAGCCTTATCTTCCCAATGCCTCAGTCAACTTGGGGTGGATTGGGCTGACAAGAGCCAAGATCTTGTGACTCCCCATCCACACCCATCCTATTACACTAGATTGCTGTTTGCATCTTACACACTAGGCTGTGTAAGCCTGGGGAAGTCCTACCCAATCTGAGCCTTGGTTTCTTAATCTGTAAAAGAAAGATAACTCCACCCACAGTTCTGACTCCCCAGGATTCTATGAGGCACAAAGGAAATAATGTGGGAATTGGTCTTTGCAGATTTTAAAGTGTTATGTAAATGTCGACGATTGGTGTTTGCACAAAGGTGGGCACCATTCAGCTGTGGCAGTTAGGGGCTCCATGGCTCTAGGACTGGTGAGGGAGTGTGGAGTGCAGGAGAGAGCTCTTTCTACAGTCTCCCTCAGCTGTGTGCCTGAGCATTGTGGTGCCACCAGGGACACTGAGAATGCTTCATTCCAAGGCATCGGTGCCCTAGTTATAGACACAGACAGTTCTGCCCAAGGGAAACTCTCCTGGCTGTGCTGCCCTTGATGAGAGACACTCACAGGCTAATAGCTAGTCTCAGATGGGGACTCCTGGGCATGAACCCCCAGAGGAGACATCTAGCTTGGGACCAAGCACTGCTTTAGGTGAATGAATAACCACCTGCCTGAAGACATAGTCCTGGGCTGGGAGGCAGGAGGTCAGCCTTCAGGAGAAGCCCTCTTCCCTTGACACCTGTTGGGCTAGCAACGGGGCCATCTACCCCAGCTAATAAGAATTATAGTAACTCAAACTTACATATGATTTTAAGGTTTGCAAAGCACTTTAGAACAATGATCTCAGTTGATCCATACAACAATCCTGGGAGGCAGATGCTATGATTAGTTCCATTTTCCAGATGTGTAAACTATGCCTGAGAGAAGTGAAATGACTGGGCCCATGGCTAGTAAGCAGGATTGGAAAGCAGGTCTTCTCTACTCCAAACCCAGCACTATTTATTATGCTGCTTAATTGGCTCTCCCCAAACTGCCAGTTCATTTGCATTGTATTTTCTGTAGCTGTCCCAGGTCCTCTTAAGGGTTATTCCTCACTTGCCTTAGTTCTTTATCTGAAAAATGGGCCTGATGCCAGGATGGTCAGTCCTAAGATCCTGGATGTGTACCACAAAATACCAAGATTGCAAGTAGGAAGTAGAAAGTTCAGGGCTTGAAAGAACAAAGAGTTATAATTCTACAGAACCAACAATTCTGAGGGGCCATTTCCTACTCTTCATTCACACATCTCATTCATCACCCCTCAGTAGATATAAATACTGTCTGGAGCCAACTAATCCTAATCTTCCCCCACCCCCACCCCTTCCTGCAGAACTAGGAGCATCGGGTGGCAATTTTGGGGGAAAGGGTTTAGACTCGATGTCAGGGAAGTTTGCTGAAAACCAGAGGTGTCCCAAAGAGGTATGGGCTCCATTGGGTAGGTTGGCCATTACTGGGCATCTTCATAAGCTGGGTGCCCATTTGTCAGAGTCAGTACAGCGGGCATGCCTGATGAGGACTCGCTGGTCTCTGAGGTCCATTTGTCGTTCTACAGTTCTAATGGATGTAGAAATACTAGGCTGGACTGGCTGCTTAGGGGAGATATGAACTGGGGAGATTCCATTCACTTCAATTCCATTTGCATTTAAGAAGTGGATTCCTTCAGAGTGGGAGACTGGGGATTATCTCTGTCCCAGAGACACAGTATATGTGCCTCTCTCCCTCTCTTTCCCTGTCTCCCTCTTTCCATATATCCCTCCTTCCCTCTCTTATTCCTTCTGTCCCACCCTTCCTCCTTCTCTTCTTCCCCATCTTTATCTCTGTATCCCTCCTCTCCCAGCCCCTCTGCCTTCCTTTCTTTCTCTCTCCCTCCCTGTTTCTCATCCTCTCTCCTTCCCTTCCTCTATTCTTCTGTCTCTATCTTCCTCCTCTCCCTGACCCCTTTCTTCCTCTCTCCTTCCTTTTCTCTCTCCTTCTGTCTGTCTTCCTCCTCTCCTCGTCCTTCTGCTTTCCTTTCTTCCTCTTCCCCTCCCTTCCTGTCTCCTTCTGTCTCTATCTCTTCCTGCCTCCCTTCTTCCCTCTAGCCCTTCTTTTCTGTCTCCCCCTTTCCTTTCCCATCATTCTTTTCCTCACCCTCCCTCTCCCTTACTCTTTGTTATGCTTACACACCCACTCCCTGTGCCTCTGCCTGTACTGTTTAACCCCTCTGGGGTCCTGCCCTAACCCTTCTAACCAGCTGCATCTTTTGTTTCCCTAGGAGGATTTGGTGCATCCAGCTCCACCTGAGCAGGGGGCCCCAGAAGATCAGCCAGCAGAAGTTACTGAGGAGGTAAAGGGTTCCGGTGCTTCCCTCCCCCTCCCCTCAGGGCTCTACAGGTTTTCTGTCTGTCCTCTAGAATTTTCCAACTTTCAGCCTTTTGGACTTGGGGAAAACATATTTAGTGACAGCAGCAGTTGGAAGACTTTCCCCTCATGGGCCCGACTTACCTCCCCATCTTTCCCCAGTTCATTCTATTGCTGAGTATCTCCCTAGGTCTAGAGCATCTTTCTCTAGGAGGAGTTTCTACTGTTATTGTTCAGTCATTTCAGTCATATCTGACTCTTTGTAACCCCATTTGGGGTTTTCTTGGCAAAGAGACTGGATTGGTTTCCATTTCCTTCTCCAGTTCACTTTACGGATGAGGAAATCAAGGCAAACAAGATTTAAAAAAAGTGACTTGCCCTGGGTCTGAGGCCAGATTTGAACTCAGGAAGATGAGTCTTCCTGACTTCAGGCCCCACTGTCTATCCACTGTGCCTTTATCTCCTTTCCTGCTCTTGCCTCCTTCACCTTCCCTGATTGTTTTCCAAGGCCTCCCTGCCATAGGCCTAGAATTTGGGTGAGGGCTCATTGGTAGCAGAGGCTTACCTAAGGTAGAGTGCTCTTGAGCAAATGGAATGAACTACAGATTGACCCCAAACTCCAGCCATTTACTGACCCCTGACCCCAAACCCAGAATGAACCTTAATAATAGTGACATAATGAGCCCTAATGCTAGTCATAGACTGACACCTCATCCTGGTCATAGTCTGACTTCCTAATCTTGGCTGAAGGCTGAGCCTTCTACCTAGTCAAACTGACCTTTGACCTTTGCCTCAGACTACAACCCAGTGCTAGCCACAGTCCAATTCCTAATCTTACCAGCTAACCCTAAAACAACATATGCTCTGAATCACAAGAGAGAACTTGTAAGAGGGCTGCTTGGGGCTCATCCCCACTACTGGAGGTACAACTCAGGGAGAGTGTCCCACCAATGGCAGACTTGACTCCCTGTTATGTTTTTATAGGAAGTATATAGTTTGGTATCATGTTTGGGGGCAGTGAGAGCTGCTGGGGCAGTTTATTACAGTGTGTCTGTGTGTTTACTCTGTGCCTTATTTGCTTTCTCCTTGAGGTTGAGGGCAGTGGAAACTAGCTGGAGGAACATCCTGGAGCCGGGCCAAGGATTGTGGAGCCAGTAGCTGACACTAACCTTCTCCCCTATCACCTCCCTCTCCCAGAGCAGACGCTTTCTTGGACCCAGCTCCCTCCCTTCTCCCCTGTCCCTGACTGGATGAACGCATTCTGCTACATGTGAATATCAGGTTCTGGAATCTATGTGTCGAGTAGCCCTGTGCTGGGTATCTTCCTTCTACTCCTACCTGTGGCTTAAGCCTCCTTAGTCCCACCCTAGTCCGTCTGTCCATCCATCTGAGCATCCTTGTTGCTGCTCCCTCCCTCCCTCTCTTCCCCCCTCCCTCCTTGTTTCTCTCTGTTCAATTGGACTCCATAGATGCTGGGTGTGCTTTGTGTCTTTATTTATTTACAAATGATACCAAAATAAAACTGTTTGAACCACGCTTCCCAGCTGGCTCTCTGGTTCGTCTTCCCTTTCCCTTCCCTTTGAAGAAGGCACAACTACTCCCAGACAGCATCAGGGGAAGGAGGAAGGGGCTCCTGCATTGAATGAGGAATCTGGTTCTGGCTAGTCCTTCCCAGACTGGCTTAGAGCCTAGGCCACAGACTGATCCTTAACATAGCTGCAGACTGAGCCTGGCCTCTCACCTGGCCACAGACTAATCTTTAAGAAGGTTAGTGCTGGTGTGTGAGAGAGGAAGATGGGCCTGGGAGACAGAGACAGAATAATAGGAGGTGAGAATCATTTGCATTTATGTTGTCTCTTAAGGTTTTCAAATCACTTTCTATACATTATATCTTTTGCTCCTCATTTTGCTTTGTGCATGGGTAACATAAATATTATTACCTGTACTTTTATTGGGGGGTGGGGGTGGGTGGGGTGGAGACTGGTGCTCTGCCTCCAAAGCCAGTACTATTCCCGATGTAGCCAGCAGATCTTTTCCACTCCAAGTGCAAGAAGTTTCTCAAAGAAATTCAATGATTTGCTCATGATTACCCAGCTAGTAAGTGTCAGAGCTGGGATTGAAATTAAGCCTTTCCTGCCTCCAAGTCTAACAGTCTTTCATCTCTCCTCCTAGTGTTTCTAATCCTTGGACACCCATTTCACGGAATTATAGGGAAAGTGCTTTGTAAACCAGAAAATATGACATAGGTGTGACATGTTATTACTATGTGTATGATTTAGGGCAAGTCTCTTGATCTCTCTGACTCAGGCTTCCCCATCTGCTAAAGGAAGGATTAAGCCAGAAGTTAGCTATGGGTTCTTCAGCCCAAACTCTATGGGTGCATACAAGTCAGTGAATTCAAATATGGCAACCTTTGTTCTAGGCTGCAGAGCTGAAATGAAATTGGAGTTCATCTAGTCCCATCCTCATATTTTATAAGTGGTGGAATCAGCAACATGCCCAGGGTCACACAGGCAGTGTTCAAAATGGGATTTAAACCCACATTCTTGACTCTAAAGCAAGGACTGTCTATACTTCCTCTTTGAGAGTCTTGTAGTCCTAAATAGGATCATAGTATCTCAGAACAGGAAAGGATTGAAGTGATCTCCTAGTCCAACCAGTACTTGAACAGGAATCTTCTTGATAAGCCCTCTGTCCATGGTATCCCAGCTTTCTAGCTATATGTGGAGAGGCTCATCGCTAGTAGGTCAGCCCCCTTGATGATGAGTAACTGTGGTGACCCATGATCACTCCAGGATTCTATTCCCCAAGTCTTTGGTACCAACCTTGGTGCCTAAAGTATAAACTCCTTATTTTTATATTTGAGATCCTCTATGATCCAGCCCCCCTAACTCTAGATTATTTTATCTCATACTATTGTCCTTTATAGACTCTGCATCTAGCTAAACTGTAAACCCCAGCTGGTAAGGAAATATAAGCTATTATAAGTGTTAGAGGAAGCTCCAAGGCTAGGCTTAGAGTTATGATCACCTGAGTTCAAATGCACCCCTGCCCTGACACTTAATTGCTATATGATCCTGGGCCAGTCACTTAACCCTATGAGTTTCTGTTTCCTCATCTGTAAGCTTCTAATCTACCTCATAAGATTGTGAAGCTCAAAGGAGATATTGTCCATAAAATGTTTTACAAATCTTAAAGTGACATATAAATGTCAGCTATTATCTGTTCATTGTGATCCATTTTGGTGGAGGGACTTCACGCTCTGGGAGCTCTCCACACAGATGAAACCATGAGTCATTTCTACATTATTAGTGTGAGTAATAATTTTAGTGTTTTTGGCTCTTTGATCTCTTTGTTACTATTCAGTCACTCAGAAAACTAGTGAAATCCTTTGCTTAATCAAGAAAGGGGGCTCTTAGGGCAATAGATTTAGAAATAGAAGGAAGCTGAGAGGAGATTTCCTGCTATACAGTGCTCCCATTGCATCTGAAGCCAGGATTACCAAGCCTCAATACCCAGATCAGTCCCAGAGATCTTAGAAAGCTCCTGTTTTCCTACTCATCCATGGCCCTAGACAGGCCAGGGTTCCACTAATTTAAACATTCTTATGTTAGGCAGTCCACTCAGAAGGGCAGACACTGCTCCTGCCTTCAGGAGGGCATGTTTACCAAGACAAGATGGAACTAGGTGCAGGAGAGAACTATTGGGTTTGGTTTGTCTCAATCCCAGTCTGAAGTCCTCTTCCTCTGCCTTAGTGAGGAAGAAAGCTGAGCTTGTAACGTGGTGTGACATGGAGAACTCCCACAGCAGTAGTGGTGGTGTCAATTTCCTTCGGATCCATAAGAGCCTCAAGGGTAAATTTCTGAACAATGGTGCTTAAGAAGAGCAATAACTCCATCTGAGCCAGGTCTTCTCCCAGGTAGACCTGTTTTCCTGCAAGGAACCAAGATTATGCTTAGAGATATACTTTGGCTGGAAGTTACAGAGCCAGGTTCCGGTCTCTCTGGGGCTCTTCCCTCCTGTGATCTATGCCGTACCAGCCATAGGTCTATTCTTCCCTATGCCTGGGACAATAGGATAGGGTAGGAGCTGGGGTATGGAGGGAGTCTAGATTCTCCTGGTCCCTTGAAACTGCTCCCGGAAGTACCTCTGACCTTAGGCAAGAACTGCTTTCTGAGCTAGGCATCCCTGGTCGCTTCATGTGGTAGCCTAGAAGGAACCAGCTCAATATATTTCTGTATCTTGTGCAACACAGCATCCACGTAGGGTGTGTTGGGTTTGTCCTTCACAGACGGAATTCAGTTCCATCCAATCACTTGCCCAGTTTCTTCATGAATTTTGCCAGTGGAGAAATGAATGGGATTAATGATGTGCTGTCTTGGCTCTTGTGAATTCCCAGGTTTGTCCCTGGGGGATAAGTGGCAGACATTGGCTGAATATAGTTCCCAGGAGACTAACATGCTTCATCTCACCCTCATGCTCAGCCAAGGACAGGAAGAAACTTCTCTTTTGGGCACGGACAGGACCAAACATAACATTGTCACTTTTAGACATTTAGGTTGCAAATCAGGTCTCTATGTCTCTGGTTTTCTTATAACAGTTTGTGAGGCCTAAAAGCCTACTTTGACACCTTATTATGATGTGGAAGTCCATGAGCCAACAAGCATTTGTCAAGGTTTTAGGCACTGTATTAACCACTGGGGACATACAGAAAGGCAAGAGCATAATCCTTGCTCTCAAGGAATGTCCATTCTAATGGGAGAGATGCCATAAAAGCAGACATGTACAAACATGATATACACCGGACAGAGTGGGGGTGATATCAGATAGAAGGGGCATTAATATTCTTGAGGAGGTAAGATTTTAGGTGAAAGCTGAAGAAAACTAGAGAAGCAAGGAGGGAGGAATGAGAAAGAAGAGCATTCCATTCATGCGAAACAGCTAGTCAACATGCTCCCAGCCAAGAGATGGAGTGTCTTGTGTAAGGAACAACTTGGAGACCTGAGTCACTGGATTATACGAGATGGCCTCTGAGGTTTCTTCTGATGTCTTGCTTCAGTGGTTACATTAAGAAGAAGGTGCTAAGCATTTATTAAATGCCTGCTACACCTACCATGCTCAGTAGACCTTACTCTCAAAAAGCTTCTATTCTATTGGGGAAGATTAATTAGAGGTCAGACCTAAAAGAAAAAATGAGCGCCACATGAGGTTTGAGGGTGAAGGTCATTACCAACCAGATGGATTTGAGGCTTTTATGAAGGAAGTAGAATTTGAATTGGGCTTTAAAAGACAGTTAAAAATTCCTCATGTATAAAATGAGACAGTTGATTGGATGATCTCTAAGTTCCCTTTTGGTTCTAACATTCTGGGATTCTGATCGTGAAATACTCATTGGTCCCAGAGTGTGTTCAGCAGACCAATGGCACCTCTTGTCTATTGTGCTAATTTTCAACCACATTAATAAAGTCTCTTGGTCATGGGAGCTCCCATAAGAACAGCAGCAGCAGAAGCAGCAACAATAACATTGAGCACTGGGTTATCACCTTAAGATTTGCAAGGCATACACTCTCTCACCTGATCTACAATCCTGGGAGGCAGGTGTTATGACTATGTCCATTTTATAGTTGAGGGATCTGAGATTCAGAGAGGCTAAGAGACTTGCCGAGGTCATGCAACTATAAGTGTCTTAGGTTGGATTTGAACTCAGCTCTTTCTGATTCTGTCAGAAACTCTATCCTGCCACCTAACTGCCATGAAAAAAAGCTCAGCTCCGTCCACATGTCCCAACTGATGGATAAGCTTGCTGTACCTTCTACCTTCTGGTGTTTCAGGAGCAGCAGGAACCCAAATCTGAGAGTGCCGCTGATTGTCTCTACCCCAGCACCAAATAAGTTGAATCCACTAAGTTTTCCCAGTCCGATGGAGACTGAGGATTCTGTTCCTCCTGCAGATGGGAGAATTATGGGACAGAAGATTTTAGAAGCCGGCATGTGTCCCTGCAGAAATGTCATAACACCTGGTCTCAATCAGGTAGCCCAGTGGATAGATCATCAGGCCTGGGGTGAGGAAGACCTGAATTCAAATTCAGCCTCAGACATTTTCTAGCCATGTGACTCTGGTCACAGATCATTTAATCCCTGTTTGCCTCAGTTTCCTCAAATGTAAAATGGTGATTGCAATAGTACCTACCTCCCAGAGTAGTGAAGATCAAACGCGATAGCCATGCCTGATACATTGTAGGTGTTATATAAATGTTAGCTATTAGCTGTCTCTCAGAATATTATTATTGAATAACACAATAATGACTACATAATCATTCAGATCTTTTGGCCCCGGGATCCCATTCCTGGAGCCATACACTAAGGATATTATCGACAGGAAAAAAAAGATCTGTACAAAAATAGCCGTAGTAGCATCACGAACGAGAGCAAAAAACCTAGAAACAATCCATTCATCCGATGATCGGGGAATGACTAAACAAAGGGTGGCATGTGAACCTAATGGAACATTATGGGCCTACGACAAATGTCAATAACAGTAAAAGCTAGCGTACTATCTTACATTCATCATCTCCTTTAATTCTCATAATGGGAGTGTTCCCATTTCAATTTTACAAAGGCAGGAATGGAAGGCACAAAAAGGCTAGCCCTGATGTGGACTGTGCTCACGCTGGCTCCAGCGCTAGGAAGAGTTGAACCCAGGTCACTCCTGTCTTGGAATCCAAGGTTACTTCCTCTCTGCCCCGGGGGTGCTGAAGCCAACTCATTAGAGCTAGGGAGGATTGTTAAAGGCTTGGTGTAAGATTTTAAACCTTGAAAACTGGCAAATGTTACACATTGAGGCTTGATTTATTGTTCTGTTGATTGTCTAGACTTAAGCAAACCACGAAGAAAATGTTAATAATATGGATTAAATTTAAAAATGTGTATATTCCCTGTCCCCCCAAGATCTGGTTGTTAAGCATTTACCAGCTCACCCCTGTCTCTACCATGCTGCCTCCAGTCATCATATACAAAGTAATTCAGAGTGAAAAAAGCATAATTAGAGAGATAAACACACCAATTACAAACATGAAAAAGAAAATAAGAATAATAACAAAATCTGGGGAAATACATAGAAGAGAAAGAATTCTAAGGGGGATGCCGAGGCCAACAGGATGTACACACCACTCTTATTAAAGTGAATATACACAACTTTCAGACAAACTGGAACTAGCGGAAGTCTATGGTTGCTTCTAGAGGATGGTCCTTTATACAGCTGTGCATTTGAATGTTTGTGTTGCTGGTCACTAAGTTTAGAACACGTTTTTTATGAAAAGAAATAGAGGAAGGCCCCATGTTGTGTGGATGATCTGTTTACGGAAAAGCAGGGGCAGCCGAAGCACCTGCACTGATGGTGGAATGGAGCAATTAACAATTAACATGTAATTGCTGCGTGGATGATATGCACCTTGAAGTGGTCATGCCAATTCTTTGCTCAAAAATTCTTCAGTTGCTCCCTGTTGTCAACTGAATGAATTTCAAATTCTTCTGTCTGTCATCGAAGGCTTTCCGTGATCTGGTCAACTCTGGGTAGGAGGGTCATCTCTTTAGTTTCCTGCCTACTCTGCACTTCAGATTCCTCCCCATCTTCTCTGCCAACCTTGCCCTTTCCTGCACCTGTGAATGGGCTGCAAAAATCAGTGGGAAAAGCCCTGGCTCTTGGGTTGGAGGACTTATGTGGCTTCAAGTCTTCCTTCTGATGCTAACAACCAATGTGACTTTGAACAAGTTACAAATCCTCCTCGGACCTCGGCTCCTTCAGTAAAATGAGGGGGTTGAACCAAATGATCTCTGAGGTCTCTAGAATCTCTAGATCTATGCTTCTATGAGTTTTCTGTGAGAAGGGACTCACAACAGGTCAGTGAGCCGGACCATACTGAGTGACTTTATGTTGAGATGGTACTCAAAATTCTGAGAATGCATTCTGCTAAGAAAGCAGCCAATGTAGCCTCAAAGGTTGGCAGGGTCCCACATTTCTTGGTGCTCCAATGCTGTCTTCAAGATGAACTGTTTAATTTGATGATACATTTTTTATCAGACTCTTGTTTTACAGGAATATACCTCATGAATGATTGAAAAGAATTATTGAACTGAAAGGGAAAAAAGATAAATGCCTCCCCCAAAAATATTAACCAAGAGGCCCTTCATGATTCTGGTTTCCTTCTTATGGACCCTCTCCTGATTTTTAGCATCTCTCTAATTTGTGACACCTCCAGATGTAGTCTTACTAAAACATTTAATTTATTTTGCTTCTCATTTTTTTTTCATTTAACAAGCATTTATTTTCTCTCCCTGCCACTTCCTCCACTGGGAAAAAGGACAAATGAGACCTTTATAATAAATGATGTTTATTTTAAATGTCAGAAAATCACATTTTCAAGTTCCATAGGCATTTATTTTGTGCTCATTAAAATCTCAGATATTCCACTGAAAGCATAAAGTTCTCTTAGCAGACCAACACACTTTGCAAGTTTGTAGAAAGGAAGTGACAAAGGCCTTATTGTGGTCTTTATGTTCAAATCCTCCTTGCATCACATTCCATTTATGGGACCCTGGACAAGTCACTTGCCCTTTGTGGGATTTTGTTTTCTCACTCACAAAATGAGGGGTTGATCTTTGAGATTCCCTTCATTTCTAGATACCTGGTCTTATGAAATCTTTATTTGCAGTGAGTCATCACTGTCACAGATAAGAGAACATTGATCCACTCACCTTCCCCTGGATTTTCTGCCTTGGGCCCAGGTGCCATGTACTGTCTTGAGCTTGGCTCCCAAATTCAGTCATTTCAAAATATTAGGTAATCTTCATTCTAGTCCAACTGGCATGCTGACTACTTCTCGTCTCAACATTCTGTCATCCCATCTCTGACTTTGCACAGTGGTCTCCCATAGCTAGAGTGCACTTTGTCCCTATTCCTGACTCTTAGAATCCCTTGCAAACTTCCAGGAATAGCTCAGGGGACTCCTCCTAGTAATGACTTTGCTAATGTCTCCAGTGGTTCATACCCTCTCCCTCTTGAAATTACGTAGTATCATTTGGCATGTATTTTGTGTTTACTTATCTGAGCATATGTTTTACCTGCCCCTCTCCCCAACCCCCAAATACAAGTACCTTTAGAGTAAGGACTGAATCACTTTAGTATCTGTATCCACAACAGCTAGCACGCAGTGACTGGTACATTGTAAATGCTTAAGAAATGCTGAATTGAACAAACCTGTGCAGGTTCATGTGACATGCAACTACATAACCACCATCTACATTTGAAAAAAGTGGTTTTGGGACTACCCCAGGCAGATGGAAGGAAGACTGTTTGCTACTCACAGGAAAAGTGGGCTCTCTGACTCCTTTTTTGGCCAGATTTATTGACTCTAGAGTTTACTTGCTTTGGGACGGATTTGAATTAGCAAAATGTCTTTTAGCTACATTTGTAAGCCACTAGATGGCAGCAGACACTGTCTTGCCATGGAGCTTCTACAGCGTGAAGTGAACGTCTTTATGGAATCATAAGTCTTAATGTTCAAAGGAGCCTTAGGAATATTCTAATCAGATCTCTCATCCAATATTGGAATACCCTGCATAGCATCCCCTACAGATAGTCTTAAGCCTCAGCTTGTACATTTCTCCCAATGGGGATGAGAGATGCCCCAGCCTCATGGGTTTGAGAAGATCTCAAGACCTTGGCCAACTTGTGTCTTCTTCTCAGTCTTAGCTGTCGCCACTTGTCCTTTCAAGTCTGGATTCACCAGCACCCAATCTGGCCCGAAGGTAAGTTTACAGGCTTATCTCTTCCTCAGCACATTAGGGTTTTTATTAAAATATACTACAGGAAAAATACATAGAGGTTATTAACAACAGTGAAAGGGGAGGGAACATTAGAGAATTTTCAGAAGTCTTATCCTTTGGTCCTGGTCCTGCACACGTACTCTCAGGAGACAAAATCTTAATATTTCTTAGTCCTTTCTCAATTTTTTCAGGATGACCTTGTACCTACGTTCAATCTTGCTCTTGGAATCAACCAGCTCAATCCTTTTGGGCTACATCACAAACTAGACTACACTGACATCCTTTCAAGGGCGGGAATGACCTCAGAAGGCAATCATCAGATTCACAGCTTCCATTGAGATTGAGGGCACAGATTCATCACAGACAATTCCCTTATAGGCATGGCCATGCTGTGGGGCCTCATGGCAGTTTAGCATCAACATTGGTCTCTTTAGACAAGCCTCAATTTTACTTCTCATTGGAATAGTTTTTCATTGTTTCTTCTCCATTTTGTTCTTGAACATGTCCCATCCCTTCTGGATTGATGTCCCCTATAGAATATTAGTCTGTGAAATCCATCCTTTCTTCACTCTGAACCTTTGAGATGTTTTCCCCTAACCTGGGTTGTATGGAAGGCTATCTGGCTTTCCTTGCCCTTTCTAACAGAGAAGTGGTCACTTCCCTTCAGGCTTCCCATCAGTTCTACCCCAGCTACCATCTTCTACTTGTTAAGAAGAATCATATGAATAATAAAATTTTTTGTTGTTAGTTCCTCCACCTCTGGAAAGATGAAATAATCACTAGGACAAGTCAAGGTGTCTTGCATTAGGCAGAGAGTTCTCCAGCTGATGTCTGGAAAATGAAGTTCCCTTTCATTGTCATCTTATGCCTCTACACCAGGCTTGTGATGTTTTCCAGCATCTAGGTATGGAAAGAGGACCAAGATAAGGGACTAGGGCAGGAAGAACCAAGAAAGATAGAGATTCCAGGGGATGCCTTAGTCAGCACAGGGTGCAGGAACACATGCCATCTGGCAGCTCTGTCACCCACTACCAAGTTCAAAGATCCTGAGTGGAGGGAGTGATTATGAGCATGGATCTTATCTGTGTATCGAGCAAGAAAAATGTTCTGGAGCAGGAGCTGAGCAGGGATTTTGTTCTAGCCTTTAATCCAGTTTTGAAACCTGGAGTGGAATAACCAAAGGAGGTGTCCTAAACTTTTGGGCAATCAGCAACTCATTCACTTCAAACCTACAGAACTGACCTGACAGGCTAACAGTGACTAAGTCATGCAGCAGTCTACTGAAAGAACACACAAAGGAACTGACCCAGTCCTGGGACAAGAACTTTCAGAGGTGTGATCTTATGATACCCCATCCTCCACCCACCCGACTCCCCAGTTTGAAGATTAGGAAATTTGAGGACAGAGATCAGTTTACACAAGGTCAGGCAGAGTTGGGATCTTCCCTGAACTATGGACTCACCCAAACTGAGATGAACTTCTTTCTTTGTGTTATAGGAGACATGGACCCTGGTGACCACCCAGAGACTCTTTTGAACTTGGCATAAGCTTCTGAGCAGGAATAAATTTCTTTGAGACTTATCTGTGTAACTAGTCCAGCACTGCTATTATTTAATTCCTGCCAATTGGTTCCATACAGATGAAAGATACATGGTGCAAGGACAAGAAAAGATAACATGGATTCTGGAGGGAGCCCACTTTTAAAAAATATATTTCATTTTTCTCAGTTACATGTAAAGATGAGGACTCCATTTGAATCAACCTTCTGATCATTATTATCAGAGAGACACATACTCATGAACTGTTTTGGGGACTGTCATGGTAGGGAGCCAGAAGGATTCCATTTAGATGGTAAAGAGTCCCCAGGTGCTCCCATTTGGGGATAAAAGAGCACTGGCTGCATCAAACCCCCAACCTTGCAGAGCATTCTGGACAAGATGCAGTTTTGCTTCATTCCAATTTCTTCTGTCCAGAGGTTCAGTTTGGAGGCAATAATGAAAATAACTACTTCACTATTAGAACTCTATATAGCTTTCAAATTCACACACAGGAATATTTGTAGCACTTTATGGTTTATAATTTAATTTGAGTGCACCATCTTTGACCATTACTAGTATCCTGTGAGGTCAGAGCTGTGCATTGTGAGGCAGCTTGGTATCCTTGGTATTCTGGGAAGGGACCTGTACTAGAAGTCAGAAGAGCTGGGTTCAAATCCAAGCTATGCTGATAACTCCTTATCTGACCTTGGTCAAGTTATGTTTCCTAACTAGGGCTTCAGCTCCTCATAAGTCAAATGAAGTCATTGGCTTCAATGACTTCCAAGTTCCCATCCAGCTCCAGCTGTGATCCTATGACTTTCTCTAGCACTTTAAGGCTCCATCACAACAATTCTGTAGTAAGTAGTGCAAATATTACTAACCTCATTTTACAAATGCAGACACTTGGACCCTGAATAGTTCATTGACTTACCCAAGTATGCACAACCAGGAAGTGGATAGCAGGATTTGAACCCACATCTTTCAACTCTGCATAAATTTCTGCATTGAACGTTTTTCTACTGATGCAGATTAGTACTTTCTACACAACTTGCTGCCCTAGAGTTTTCTGAGGGCACTAAAAACGTAATTGACTTTTCCAAGGTCATACAGCAAGTATGTGAATCCAGTCCTTCCTGATTCCAGGGACACTTTTTTCACTATGCAGTGAAACTTTGCACTATGCACATAAGAATAGAATGTGGGATTGGAAGTACAAAAAAAGAAGAAAAGAACTAGCAGCTTTGGCTAGCCTGGTATTAAGCCTGCCAATTATAGAGAATTTATAACTCCTCACCACTACATATCTTGTGCCAATACTCTGACAACAAATAATGGGACGTGGCTTTTATTCATATGGAGGCCAAAAGAACTGACCAGCTTCAGATGGTTTGATATACAATGTGTCCCAAAAGTCCTAGATTGTTTCAAGATAGCTCCCCAGTTTCTAGAAGTGTATTGGACTGAATTGAAAAGAAATTGAAAATTGAAAACAATTGAATTGAGGCAAATGTCAGTCCTATGAAAGCCAGGACCTATCTGAGTGACCAAGCTATCTCTAGTTTTTTTGTGGCTTAAAAAGTTATTCTAAATTTAAACATCCAAAAAGAGCATGTCCACACTCATCCACAAGGATGCTATGTGGAACTCTCAATTACCATTTTGTATCCCTCAATTTAAAAAAGTTTATAATCAATTCTATGTGTTACCTTCAAAACTATTCTGCTGCTTGTCCATACTTTCTTCTTAATTTTCTTCTATCCCCTTTCACCCACTTTATTTTTAAATATTCACCAATAACATATAAAAACAATTTTTAACATTCATTTAAAAAATTTTGAGTTCCAAATCCTCTCCCTCCCTTTCTTCCCCCCTCATTGAGAAAGTGAGCAATGTGATGTATGTTATACATGCACAGTCATGCAGTAGATATTTCTACATTAGTCATGCTGTGAAAGAAAACAGACCAAAACCCAAACAAAACAAAAAAAGAAAAATGAAAAAAGTTTTTAGAAAGTATACTTCAGTCTGCATTCAGATTCCTTCATTTCTTTCTCTGGAGGTGGCTAGTATTTTTAATCATAACTCCTTTGGAATTGTCTTGGATTATTGCATAGCTGAGAATAGCTAAGAAATTTGTAGCTGATCATCATACAATATTGATGTTACTGTGTACAGTGTTCCCCTGGTTCTGCTCATTTCACTTTGAATCAGTTCATGTGAGTCTTTCCAGGTTTTTCCAGGAGCACCCCGATTTTCTGGGCATAAGATAGCACAAGAGTATTCCATCACAATCATATACCACAACTTGTTCAGCCATTCCCCAATTGATTGACATCCCCTCAATTTCCAATTCTTTGCCACCACAAATATTTTTTGTACACATAGGTCCTTTTCCTGTTTGTTCTTTATCTCTGTGGGATATAGACTTAGTAGTGGTATTGCTGGGCCAAAAGGTATGCACAGTTTTATAGCTTTTGGGCTAAAAAGTATGCTTCAATCTGTATTTAGACACTACCAGTTCTTCCTCTGGGGTTGGAGAGCATTTTTCATCATAAGTACTTCAAGAGTTGTCTTGGATCGTTGTATGGTTGAGAATAGCAAAATCGTTCATAGCTGATCATCTTTCAATATTGCTGTTACTTTGTACACAGTACATTTATTTCACTTTGCATCAGGTTTTTTTCTGAGTCTTTCCAGGTTTTTCTGAAACCACCCTGCTCATCATTTCCTATAGTACAATAGTATTCCATCATAATCACATACCACAGCTAGTTCAGCCATCCCTCAATTAATGGGCATCCCCTCAATTTCTAATTCTTTGTCCCCAGAAATGAACTACTGTAAATAATTTTGTACATATAGGTCCTTTTCCCTTTTGTTTTTCATCTTTAGGGATATAGACTTAGTAGTGATATTGCTAGGTCAAACGGTATGCGTGGCTTTATAGCCCTTTGGGGATAGTTCCAAATTGCTCTACAGAATGGTTGAATCAGTTCACAATCCAGAAGCAGTGCCTTAATTAATCCTAGCTCCTTTCCCTTCAGAATATCATATTCCACGTCCTCTGATCCTTTAATGTAGGAATAGCTAAATCTTGTGTTATCCTGATTGTGGCTCCATGATATCTGAATTGTTTCTTTCTGGCTGCTTGCAATATTTTCTCCTTTACCTGGGAGGTCTGGAATTTGGTTATAATATTCCTGTCAGTTTTCATTTTGGGATCTCTTTCAGGAGGTGATCAGTGGATTCTTTTAATTTCTATTTTACCCTTTGGTTCTAGAATATCAGGTCAACTTTACTTGATAATTTCTTGAAACATCTAGGTCTAGATGACTTTTAGGTAGTCCAACAATTTTTAAATTCTCTCTTCTAGATCTGTTTTCCAGGTTAGTTGTTTGTTCAATGAGATATTTCACATCGTCTTCTATTTTTCATTCTTTTTTCTTTATCATTTCTTGATTTCTCATAAAGACATTAGCTTCCATTTGCTCCATTCTAATTTTTAAGGAATTATTTTCTTCAGTGAGCTTTTGGACCTCCTTTTCCATTTGACCAGTCCTGCTTTTTAAGACATTCTTCTCCTCCTTGACTTTTTGGACCTCTTTTGTCATTTGGTCTTCAATTTTTTTTGTATCTCCTTTACCAGGCTATTGACTTGTTTTTCATGATTTTCTTGCATCAGTATCATTTCTCTTCCCAATTTTTCCTCTACCTCTTTTACTTGAGTTTCTTTCTTTCTTTTTTGAGCTCTTCCATGGTCTGAGACCAATTCATATTTTTCTTGGAGGCTTTGGATGTAGGAGCTTTGACTTTGTGGTCTTCTTCTGAGTGCATGTCTCGATCTTCCTTGTCACCATAATAATTTTCTATAGTCAGAGTTTTTTCCCATTGTTTTCTCATTTCCTCACTCTATCAGTTGACTTTTAACTCTTTGTTAAAGAAAGGCTCTGGTTCCAGGGAGGGTACACTGTCCCAAGCTTCAGGGTTTTTGTGCAGCTGTTTTCAGAGATACTTCTAGGGACCTGTAAGTTTAGTTCATCCAAGGTGTTATGCTCTAAGGAGAGGTGTTTACTACTCTGTGCCTGTGTCTGTGTCTGTGAATAGTCATAAGTATTCTTTTTCTGCCCTGGACCTATGAGAAGGGTCCCCCCTCCACTGTGGCCACAAGCTCTTCTATGCTAGTGTTCTCCTCACCATGGTACTGTTATCCAGGACCCAGACCTGGATCTGAGCATGGAAAAACAAGAGTCCTGCCTCAGTGCTAGCAAAAAGACTCCTGTAGGCTTCTGATCAGTTGTTTGAACCCATTACTGTCTCTGTGTTGAGAACTCTGGAAGCAGCCATTGCCACTGCTGCCACTGATTCGGTTACTTCTAAAGGCTGCTACTGGTTTGCTGGGTCTGGGTCTGAGATTGTGTGGCTTGCACTGTACAGCAGTCCTCCCTCACCCTGGTGCAACAGACCTTTCCTGTCAGCTAACCTTCCCAGTTGCAATGGAAATTTGTTTTACTCTGTCTTTTTGTGGGTTCTTCTGCTCTAGAATTTGTTTAGAGTCATTTAAAAAAGTTTTTGGAGGTGTTTGGGGAGAACTCAGGTGAGTCCCTGCCTTTGCTCTGCCATCTTGGCTCCACCTTGGCAAGGCATGTTAATGCCTATTTTGCTGCTATCTCCAATTCAGTGCTTTCCCTATTATATTCCTCTTCCCTTACTTTATTCAACTAAATATGCATATGCCATGTTTCTTAATGATACCATACAATAGGTGGGAGATGCATTTGCAACACATTTTTATATCTATGTATTTCTTCTTGCTTAGTATGACACTTGCCATCATTTTTCTATGTTTGGGTTGGCAGATATCATGAATGATGTTTGGGCATGCATCTACTAGATGTCCAGAAGGACTTTGGATATTATAGCCTCATGTTTGTTATAGAGAAGTCGGCTAGGAGTCACAAAGACTCAGCTTTCTAAGTTCAAATCTGGCCTTAGACACTTAGTAGCTGTGTGACCCTGGGCAAGTCATTTAACCCTGTTTGCCTTAGGTCTTCAACTGTAAAATGAGTTGAAAAAGGACATGGCAAACCTCAACAGTGTCTTTGCCAAGAAAACCCCAAATGGGCTCATGAAGAGTTGTGAGTGAACAACAACAAAGGATTTCCTTAGTTAAGTGAGTGTGTTTTTAATCCAGTGTGTTCTTTCAAGAACATTATCTTAAACTAGTCAAATATTTTCCACTCCAGCCTTGCTTGTGGGCTCCACTGGGAAATCATAAGGAATTTAGGAAGACAGGAGGTGTCAAATCCAGTCTGGAACCTAGTGTGTTATTTGTCCTAAAACTGTCTCCTTTCCCTTCATTCTGCTCTTTCAACCTTGTCCATGAGATCATTTTCTCATCTGTTTTGCCCAGGCTCTACATTGTGACAGGCAACAGTTTAATCATAAAGGGTTGAGTCTGTCCTATTGGTTCAAAGGTGAGGTGGGGTAAAAAGTTCTGGAATCCAGAAATGGGATCTCCATCAGAGCAGAGGAACAGAAGCTATAAAAAAGAATCTAGCTTCATATCTAAATAAGCAGTGAGTCAGCTGAGGTTCTCAGACATCATCAGTCTAAGAGGGTTCACTGAACCAGAGTTCTGCCCCAGGAATCAGGTGAGGTGATTTATTCACGCACATAATATATGTTTCAATTTACTGCACTGAGAATGGTCCACGGTGGTTGCTCCATTCTAGAGGCTGTAGTCATGAGTTTTGAAGTCAAGGGAACCTGAGTTCAAGTAATGGCTCTGCCACTTATGAACTGCGTGACTGTGGGCAATTTTTTGAACTTCTCTGGGGCTTAATTAAATTAGGCCATTGAAATTGATAACTATCATGATGATTCCTGCCAAATCTAAGTCTAAAACACCTTGTATTTCTATGGTCTAATAATAGCACATTTCTTTAACAACGAAGTACTTTCTTCAAGACAGACATGTAAGATAGCTGGTACAAATACTGTTGTCCCCACTTTAGAGATGAAGGAAGTAAGGTCCAGAAAGGAGCAATGACTATCAGCACCAGAACTTAAGCCCATGTCTTGTGACTCCAAGTTTGAAGTTCTCTATTACACTACCCTGACCAAGGGAATTCAGGGCTCCTCAATGAGTCTCATCTTATCAAGTTCCACCTGCCTTTTCATATCCATATACACTCCTTTCTCCCTGTTCTCCCTTCTTCCAGATTCGGTTGAGACCCTGAATCATTTGAGTGAAGCAAAAGAATTGCTCTTTCCAACAAGCCCTGAAAAATGACTAGTCTTTATGTTGAGAAGACAGAAGAACATCTTTATCTAAAATCATTTCATAGAAATATTTCTAGTCACTCTATTGTGTTCCCCTAGTCCATGATCAGTTCCTTGATGGCACCAATAGAAATCAATCAAGTAGCCCATTGCCCTCATTTTATAGGTGATGTTTGAAGAAACAGAGATGTAGTGAGTGATATGACTTTGGGAAAGGTTTCAGAGCTCACTCTGCATTAGCTGTTATAAGATTTCCCAGGTTGCACTGAAATCATCACTCTTATCATTTCTTAAGACACAATCATATTCTTTTTTAATTTTTTAAATTTATTTTTAGTTTACAACACTCAGTTCCACAAGTTTTTGAGTTCCAAATTTTCTCCCCCTCCTATTCCTCCTCCCTTCCCCCCAAAATGGCATGTAATCTGATATAGGTTCTACTTCTCATTAAATTTATTTACACAATAGTTAAGGTGTAAAGAAGAATTATAACCAATGGAATGAATCATGAGACAGAAGAAACAAAACCAAAAAAGAAGGTAAAAAAAGAGCAAATGGTTTGCCTCAATCTGTGCTTAGACTCTGTAATTCTTTCTCTGAATGTGGATAGCTTTCTCCATCATGAGCCTTTTGGACCCATCTTTGAACCTTGTATTCCTGAGAAGAGCCAAGTCTATCAAAGTTAGTCATCACAGATACCATGTGTCTCTAATCATGTATAATGTTCTCCTGGTTCTGCTCCGCTCACTGAGCATAAGATCACGTAAGTCTTTCCAGGTTATTATGAAGTCTGTCTGCTCCTCATTTCTTATGGCACAATAGTATCCCATTACGTTCATATGCCACAACTTGTTTAGCCATTACCCAATTGATGGGCATCCCCTTGATTTCCAATTCTTTGCCACCACAGAAAGAGCTGCTATAAATATTTTTGTACATACAAGTCCCTTTCCCACTTGTGTGATCTCTTTGGGATACAGCCCTAGAGGTGGTATTGCTGAGTCAAAGGGTATGCACTTTTTATATCCCTTTGGGCATAGTTCTGAATTGCTCTCCAGAATGGCCAGATCCATTCACAACTCCACCAACAATATAACAGTTTTCCAATGTTCCCACATCCTCTCCAGCATTTATGATTTTCCTGTTTTGTCATGTTAGCCAATCTGACAGGAGAGATGTGGTACCTAAAAGTTTTTTTATTTCCAATTTCTCTAATCAATAGATTTTTTTCATATCACTATAGATATCTCTGAGTTCTTCCTCTGAAAACTGCCTGTTCATGTCCTTTGACCATTTATCAATTTGGGAATGGCTTGTATTCCTATAAATTTGACTCAGTTCCCTCTACATTGTAGAGATGAGGCATTTATCAGAGACACTGTGTGTAAAAATTCTTTCCCATTTTTCTGCTTCCCTCATAATCGTTGTTGCATTGGCTTTGTTTGTTAAAAAAACTTTTCAATTTAACATAATCAAAATTATCCATTTTGCATTTTATTACACTCTCTATCTCTTGTTTGAACATAAATTCTTTCCTTCTCCATAAATCTGACAGGTAAACTATTCCTTGCTCTCCCAAATTGCTTATAGTATCAGCTTTTATACCTAAATTGTGAACTTAATTTGACTTTATTTTGGTATATGGTGTAAGATATTGGTCTATGCCCAGTTTCTGCCATACTATTTTCCAGTTTTCTCAGCAGTTTTTGCGAAATAGTGAATTCTTAACTCAGAAGATAGACTTTTTGGTCTTATCAAAGAGTAGATCACTACAGTCATTGATGACTGTGTCTTGTGTACCTAACCTATTTCACTGATCCATTACTGTTTCTTAGCCAGTCCCAAGTAGTTTTAATGACTGCAGTGTAATATCTGATGTGGTTAGGCCACCTTCCCTAGCATTTCCTTTCATTAATTCCCTTAATATTCTGGACCTTTTGTTCTTCCAGATGAATTCTGTTATCATTTTATCTAGCTCGGTAAAGCAATTTTTTGGTAATGTGATTGGTGTTGCACTGAATAAGTAAATTAATTTTGACAAAATTGCCATTTTTGTTATATTAGCTTGGCCTAACTACAAGCAACTGATGTTTTTCCATTTATTTAGGTCTGACTTTATCTGTGTGAAAAGTGTTTTGTAATTGTGTTCATATAGTTCCTGGATTTCTTTTGTCAGGTAGACTCCCAAATATTTTATCATGTCTATAGCAATTTTAAATGGAATTTTTATTTCTATCTCTTGCTGTTGGGCTTTGTATTATATAGGAATGCCATGGGTTTATGTGGGTTTATTTTATATCCTGCAACTTTGCTAAAATTATTTATTATTTCAAGTAATTTTTTACTTGATTCTCCAGGATTCTCTAAGTATATTATCATATCATCTGCAAAGAGTGATAACTTAATTTCTTCTTTGCTATTCTAATTCCTTCAATTTCTTTTTCTTTTCTTATTGCTAAAGCTACTTTTCTATTACCATTTTTGAATAACAGTGGTGATAATGGACATCCTTGTTTCACCTGCCTGATCTTATTGGAAATAAATCTAGTTTATCCTCATTATGTACCATGCTGGCTGTTGATTTTAGGTAGATGCTACTTATCATTTTAAGGAAAGCCCCATTTATTCCTGTGCTTTCTAGTGTTTTTAATAGGAATGGGTGTCGTATTTTGTAAAAAGCTTTTTCTTCATCTAATGAGATAATCATATGGTTTCTTCTAGTTTTGTTATTGATATGATCAATTATGCTGATAGTTTTCCTAATATTGAACTAGCCTTGCATTCCTGGAATAAATCCTACCTGGTCACAGTGTATTATTCTCATGATAAGTTGCTGTAATCTTTTTGCTAATACTTTATTTAAAATTCTTGCATCTGTATTCATTACGGAAAATTGGTCCATAATTTTCTTTCTCTGTTTTGGCTCTTACTGGTTTAGGAATTAGTACCATATTTGTGTCATAAAAAGAATTTTGTAGGACTCTTTCTTTGCCTATTTTTCCAGATAGCCTATAAAGTATGGCAATTAATTGTTCTTTAAGTGTTTGATAGAATTCACTTGTAAATCATTTTTGATGCTGGTAATTTGGTTTTCTTTTTTTTTAATCAAATTGATGAAAGGTTTATCAATTTTATTGCTTTTTCATAAAGCCAGCTCTTAGTTTTATTTAAAAGTTTAATAGTTTTATTGATTTCAATTTTATTAATCTCTCCTTTGGTTTTCAATATTTCTAATTTGGTATTTAATTGGGGATTTTCAATTTGTTCTTTTTCTAGCTTTTTCAGTTGCATATCCAATACATTGATCTCCTTTTTCTCTGTTTTATTCATGTAAGCATTCAGAGATATAAAACTTCCCGAAAGAACTGCTTTCTATGCATCCCATAAGTTTTGGCATGTTGTCTCATTATTGTCATTCTCTTGAATGAAGTTATTAATTGTTTTTGTGACTTGTTGTTTGACCCACTCATTTTTAGGATAAGATTATTTTGTTTCCAATTAATTTTTAGTCTATCTTTCCATGTCCTTTTATTAGAAATAAATTTTATTGCATCATGGTCTAAAAAGTTTGCATCGACTATTTCTGCCTTTCTGCACTGGATTGTGAGGTTTTTATGCCCTAGTACATGGTCAATTTTTGTGTATGTGCCAAGTACTATGGGAAAAAAGGTATATTCCTTTCTATCCCCATTCAGTTTTCTCCAGAGGTTTATCATATCTACCTTTTCTAAAATTCCATTCACCTCCTTAACTTCTTTCTTGTCTATTTTGAGGTTAGATTTGTCAAGTCCAGAGAGGGGGAGGTTGAGTTGCCCCACTAGTTTAATTTTGCTGTCTATTTCTTCCTGTAACTCTCTTAACTTCTCCTCTAAGAATTTGGATGTTATTCCACTTGGTGCATATATGTTAAGTAATGATATTACTTCATTGTCTATTTTGTCTTTTAGTAGGATATAATTTCCTTCCTCATCTCTTTTAATTCGATCTATCTTTGTTTTTGCTTTGTCTGAGATTTGCATTGCTATCTCTGATTTTTTTTTTACTTCAGCTAAAGCATAATATATTCTACTCCAGCCTTTTACATTTACCCGGTGTGTATCCCCCTGTTTCAAATGTGTTTCTTGTAAACAACATATTGTAGGGTTATTATTTTTAATCCATTTTGTTATCCACCTCCCTTTTATGAGAGAGTTCATTCCATTCACATTCACAGTTATGATTACTATCCGTGCCTTTTTCTCCATCTTATTTCCCCACCCCATTTATGCTTTTATTTCTCCCTTCTCCCTTTCCCTCCTCAAAAGAGTGTTGCTTTTGACCACCACCTCCCTCGATTTTCCCTCCCTATCACCCCCTGTCTTATCTTACCCTTTTCCCTTACTACTTCTTCCCTGCCTTCTAACCACCCTTCCCCTTTTCTTTTCCCTTTCCCTTCCTACTGCCTGTAGGGCAAGTTTGATTTCTATACTTATCAGAGTATGTTATTCCCTCCTTGAACCAAATTTGATGAGAGTAAAGCTCAAACACTGCTCTTCTCCCTCCCTTATTTCCCTGTACTATAATATGTTTTTGTTCTTCCTCACGTGATGTAATTTACCCTTTTATGCCTCCTCCTTACTTCTTCTCCCATTATAGAACCTTTGCACTCCTTAATTAGATTTTTTGTCATCACATCAGTTAATTTATACCCTGTGTTGGTAATCCAAATGGGCTCCTTAGCACTTAGTTCAACAAGTGCCCTTGAAGAGTTTGGCCTTTGTTTCCTTTGATTAATTCAGTGTCTTTGACTGAGTCTTACTAGGTGCTAAGCCCCAGGCCCAAACCCCTATTAGGTGTAAAAACTTAGTAGGTGTGGATTGGCAACTAAGGTGGGGCCCAAGGTGGGGCTTACTCCAGGGAGGGCCTAGTTTACATGTCTGGGAGAGAAGAGGCTTTTAGACCACGTGGGTTTAAGTCCGCCTCTTTGTGACGATTCTAGGTCACGTGGGTGAGTCGCATGTGTGACTCACCTCTGACGCTGAAAAAGATATAAAAACCAGGGGTTGGCTGTCTGTTCTTTGGAGCTCTTTGCCGCAGCAGTGGTGGTGCATGACTCTGGGCCAGCTCTTGTTCTGAGCTCCCGGGCTGAACCTAGATGTTGGTAACTATGAATTGTATTGGGTCTGTCTGTTGATATTTGTAATTTGTTTGTATTTTGTTCTGAAGTTCAGGGTGCTGGCTTTTCCCCCTGAACTAAGAGAATGCTGTCTGTATGCTGGATTAAAGTAAACTTGTCAACCCCTTCACCTTGCTTTCCTTATTAAGGCAGATCAAAAGAACCTGTGCTGTTGGCAGCCTTCTGGGTGCTTGTATCAGGAGGGCAGAGTTTATAATCTCAAAGAGGATCATAAACATGTCTGAAAGGTTCGGAACCGCCGGATATAAGAAACTCTCAAAGTAGAAGGCAGAAGAATCAAAACATTTATTTAGGCTCCACAGTAACCAACCCATGAACCAGAAGCCCCATTTTGATATGTTGATCAAAATCTTCCAGGCCCAATAAGTACGCCTTGCAAGAGTAACCAGGAGGCTACAGAGAAGCATGATTGCGTAAAGCAAAATCATGCTTCCCCCTCGATGGTAATAAGATTACCCACTGGCCTGAAGTCTTTGTTCAGCTTCCTCCCGTAGATCAGCTCTGCTACTGGCAGCTCCTGCCTCAGCTGTGTCTGTGTCTGTAACTGAAGCTGCAACTGAAACTGACGATGTAACGGTCGCTGTAACTGACGATGTAACTGTCGCTGGCTCCAACCGAAAAAGGAAAGAGAGAATCTTCAAGCTGTCCTCTCCCCTCTTATAGGGTCTTTGACATCATCAAGCTCCGCCCAAATGACCAGGGCCGATTGGTTCCTGAGTTGGCCCCTCCCCCTAGCATAGACATTAACACCTCCCCTCAGCCAGCCCCATGACTCCTCACACAGGAAGTTGTCTGCTTCCCTGGAATGCTCCTTGGGCCTCCTGCCCCGGAAGAGCAAGCCACAGTGTCCAGAGGCTCAATGAGGTAAGCTGAGTCATTCAAAGAAAACAAAGGCCATTCTGGCTACACTCCACCCCTTGTTATAGGATACATAATCTAATTAGCCATGTATCCTAGAACATACATTGTGATCCAATTACAAAGGAAACTAAAACATATCATTCATTATAAAGCAAAACATATCATTTGGTGACATTCCTAAATATTGGTTAACGATTCAAATGCGATCCACCCCTAGATCCCAGCAAAATAATCTCTTCAATCAATCATCCCCAAAATAATTATTAATAATTCAAATGTCCACCCCTAAATCCTTGTATCCATTACATAGGATCAATAATATCATAACAATAAAACAACACAGCAAGGATAACACAAAATAAGTAAACAGAACACTCTCATCATTTCCACCCCCCTTGAACGATTGGGGCTCAAAATCTTGGGGTGAGGGGTGAAGGTCTCATTTTCCATAGCTTCTTCATGCTGAAATTGGATGTAGAGATGGCCCTGCCCCCAAAAAGTCCCATTCCAGAGGTCATTTCTTTAACGAGCTGGCAGGAATTCCAAGAATGCTACATGCTTAGGCAGTCACCGGAAAGTGCAGGGTGCTTAAGCCTGAAGGAAACAAAACTAGCAACAAGGTTAGCCAAAACAAAGGACAAAAAGAATAGTCTGTGAATCTATTATTATAACCTATTCACGGTAAAATATATGGTTCAGGGGTACGATTTGGTAATTATTTTCCCCTGAATAGACAACTGTTACAGTGTTGTCCTTCCCATGGGCTATAACTTCTGCAGCCTTTGGAATATCATCTGGCTTCCGTTTTACCCATACCTTAGCTCCTGACTTTATTCTATCAATGGAGCAAGACCCTTTTGCCCCTCTAGTAGTTATTTTGGGAGGAGGGTCAGTTTTCACAAAGGTATTTTTTCACAGGGGATAATAATGACTTGAACCATCCTATCATTTCTACAAAATTGTACAGGTTTTTTACCCATATTCTGGAGTGTGACAACAATTTCTTTTTGATAATTAGAATCTATCACTCCAGCCAATACATGTATTCCTTGAGCCGCTAATCCTGGTTTAGGTAATATCCGTCCAAGATGATTCTTGGGGATTCTCATACATACTCCAGTAGGGGTTTTTCTTATCTCTTTCCTATTTAACTTAAAATTCTCTATACAATGTAAATCATATCCTGCTGAACCAGGTGTTCCTGGACTTGGTAGTGGGACATCTTCCCTCACAGTCCAAAATTCAATGTTTTGGATCTCACATGTTTGCTGTTCTCTGATCTGCAGATTTGGGGTCATCATTCTGGCTAGAGGTGTACTCCCCCCTAAGGGCCTATTATTCAAATTACGTAAGGCAATAGACAAATTATCCTTCCAATGTCGATATGAATTATTTGAGCTTAATTTTCTCAGCTGTTCTTTCAACAATCCATTCATTCTTTCAATTAGCCCAGATGCTTGTGGGTAATATGGAATATGATATATCCATTCTATATTATTCAACACACAATATCTTTTCACTTCTTTGCCCTTGAAATGTGACCCATTGTCACTTTGAATCTGCATTGGGGTTCCATAATATAAACTTACAATATCTAGAGTTTTACAGGTGTTTTTCTGAGTTGCGTCTTTATAAGGACAAGCCACTAGTACACCTGAATAGGTGTCAACACACGTACATACATATTTACATCCTTTATCCTGGGGTAGTGGGCCAATATAATCTATCTGCCAAATTTGGGCTGGAACTTTTCCCCTTGCTATTTCTCCAGTAACTATCCTAGGAAGAGTTCGTTCTTTTTCTAATTGACATATACAACACTCCTCTGTTATTTGTTTTAACAACGCATGAGAAATACTGATACCTCGATCCTGTGCCCATCGATGGGTGGCCTGGACCCCTAAATGGCCAGCAGTCTGGTGGACCCATCTTGCTAAGGCTGGGTCATCAGTTGGAGTCGGAGTAGGGACAATACATTCAGTAGCAATCTTTGCTAGTCGATCCGCATGTGCATTGTACTCACGTTCTGGTGTGGTCAGGGTTGCATGAGCATCAACATGAAAAACTGACAGATCTGTAACCAAAGATATGTCCCATATATTTTCCCATAACTCTTTACCCCAAACTTGTTTGCCATGAATCTCCCAATTCTGATTCCTCCATATAGGCATCCACGTAGCTAATCCATTAGCTACCGCCCACGAGTCAGTAAATATATGACACTGTCCTCCTTTCTCTGCTCTGATGGCCTGATGCACTGCCATCAGTTCAGCATATTGGCTACTTCCACCTATCCCAGAACTTTCCAGAGTTCTCCTTGTACAGGGGTTATAGGCTACTGCTTTCCAATGTCTCTTCTGTCCTAAATATTTTGCTGTCCCATCAGTAAACCAAGCATGTTTCTTCTGTTCTTCATTTAGTCCGTCATATCCATTATTCCATTTCACTAAGGATGGTACCATCTGTTGCTTAGATTCAAGGGGCTTTTCATTGCTCTCAGTATCAATGTTCGCCACAGATTCATGTAGAGCAGAAACTCCATTTTTGCCTGCTCTGGACCTATTCTGAATATACCACTTCCATTTGATTATGCTTGCCTCTTGTGCATGTCCAATTCTGTGAGAAGCTGGGGTACTCATTACCCAAGTCATAATTGGAATTCCAGGCCTTAATACCACTTCATGACCCAGAGTTAGTTGCTCAGTTTCTACTAAAGCCCAATATGCAGCTAACAGCTGCTTCTCAAAAGGTGTATATTGCACTCCAGATGAGGGCAGTTTCCTTGACCAAAAGCCTAAAGGTACACTTCGGCTTTGTTGTTTTTGCCACAGACTCCAATTTGCATAGTCATCTTGTACAGTCACTTGTAACTCCACTGGCCCATTTTGCATAGGCCATAAGTCTAGAGCTAATTGAATAGCAGCCTTTGCTTCCTCAAAAGCTCTACTTTGTTCAAGTCCCCAGTCAAATTCATATTTCTTTCTGGTGACTTTATACAAGGGTTTTAAAATCTGTCCCAAATGTGGGATGTGGTGTCTCCAATAACCAAACAGCCCTATGAACTTTTGGGCCTCTTTCTTATTGGTAGGGGTGGGAAAATCCTGGATTTTTTGTCGAGCTTGTGGGAGAATTTCTCGCAGTCCTCTATTCCACTGTATCCCCAAGAATTTTACAGTTTGAGCTGGCCCTTGAACCTTTGCGGGGTTGATTTCCCATCCTTTGCTTTTCATATGGTCAATTAATAATGCTAAACTCTCCTCCACCTCCTTTATATTCTTTCCCTGTATCATGATGTCATCTATGTAATGTGTAAGCTGTACACCAGGTAACTTTAATTCATCCAAATGTTCAGCTACAATCCTGTGGCAAATAGTTGGGCTATGAATATATCCTTGCGGCAGGCGTGTAAATGTATACTGTCGGCCTTGCCAAGTAAAAGCAAACTGATTCCATTGCTTGGGGTCTATTGGGATTGTAAAGAAGGCATTGGCCAAATCAATAACTGCATACCAAGTCCCTTCATGTTTTTGTATTCTCTCTATTAAAGTAACCGTGTCTGGGACAGCAGCATACAAGGGAGGAGTCACTTTGTTCAGCTGTCTATAATCTACTGTCATCCTCCATGTCCCATCTGATTTTCGGACTGGCCAGACAGGGTTGTTCCATTGAGTAGTTGTAGGGACTAACACTCCTGCCTCAACACATTCTCTTATAGTGTTGGCAATTTCATCTTGCCCACCTGGCACACGATATTGCCTCAAAGTAATTACTTCAGAAGGTTCGGGCAAAGTGATTGGATCCATCTTGATTTTCCCCACTAAGACTGCATTAATGCCTATTTTCCTCACAGCAAATTGGTATTTCCCTTCAGGTAAATTTAAGGTCATACCCTTCAAAATGTCTATTCCAATGATGTATTCAGGAATAGGCACAATAACCACACTATATTCTTTCTTGGGCAACCGTCCAATTTTCATCATTAATTTAACTTGCCTGGCTGATATTTCAGTCCCTCCTAGTCCTGTGATGGTAATAGGAGTTCCATGGCTGAACTTGTCTGGATTTCCATAAATAAGGGTGGCCTCGGCCCCAGTATCTATTAATGCCTCAGTTACCGTACTTGACCCATTTTTCCAATATATGGTCAAGTTAATGTGAGGTCTACAATCCAGCCTGTGTATTTCCTTAATTTGGGCTGGGGCCTGGCCTGTTCCCTAGTATTCCCTTTCATGTGATTCACTTGGGTATGAAGGTTCAACATCTGTAGCATTTGCAGGAGCAGTTCTGATTTCCCTATCTCTCCTGTTATCAAGGCCTTTATCTCTGTACATTCTATATAATTCATTGGTTGGAATTCCATCTATTATTTCAAAACCTACCCCTGCTCTCAATAAAGTAGTAAACATTTCTTTCCTTGTTACTCTCCTTTGGCGCCAAGTTTGCTGGTTATTCACTCTTCTCTCTCGAGGAGATCTATCCCTTCCCCAGTCACCTAAGTCATATAACTGTAAAATCTTATTTATCACTGTTGTAAGACGGCTCCCTACTTCTCCAAGTAATAAATTCAAAATTAGTTGTTTATAAGCAGGGGGAGCTGTCCTAATTATTAAATTCCTATGAGGCAGTTCCATTGAATCATTGTAATATTTGTCTGCAGTTCCTGTCATAATGGCAGTCTTCATTACCTCCTCCTTTAGTCTCATGATACAATCTCTAAGTGAATACCAGGGTCTGTGCTCAGTGGGCCACATAGAATCAGTAGCATATCTCTTATTGCATCCCACAGCGGCTAATGCCAACAGAGTAGTCCCGCTATCACCATCTCCTTGCTGATGATGTTCCCTAAAAGCTTGTTGAACTAGAGGATCATGGCTGATACCTATGAATCTCATGCAGTCTGTCCCATCTACTGATATTCCACCGGCCCCTTGATCACTGAGTCTTACCATCCAAGATATCAATGGTTCTCCTATTCTTTGGCTGAATCTACTCAAAATATCTGTGACCTCTTGCGGTGAGAAATCTTCCTGAATTTCCCTTGTAACTGAATCTTCACCTCGGGTTTCTGTCTTCCTCCTTTGTATGGGTCGAGCCCTTGTCTGATCATTTAACCATCTCCTATTCTCTGTGTGAGGCACATCCTGAACCCCAGTAGTGTTTTGTGCCTCAGCCCCTAACATTGTCTCATTCTCTCCCCACTCACTTCCTCTGCCACCATGGCTAGGACGAAGCAGGCAGTCAGGCTCTTTCTGGGCTGGGTTGAAATGCACTCTGGGCTTTTTTGGTCTCCTGTTGCTCTTAGCCACATTAATAGAAAAGTTCTCATTTGAGTCAGTTTGGTCTCCTGCTATCTGAGATTCCCCTTTTTCCTGTGGGGTAGGAGTGCCCCCATGTCTTTCACTTAATCTCAATCTTTCGTATACTAGCCGGTAGGCTGATAACACTATCCAGCTTTGCCTAGATAGTGATGCCCCTGACTGAATCCCAACTTCTCGTAAACACTTTTCCAAATCCCTAGGATCTCCTCTCCGTAGCCTTGGTTCCCAGTTTTCACAGGGTCCAGCTTTTTTAGCCAATTCTTTTGCTAGGGAGGAATAAAATGGATCCTCCCATCCTGGGATATTCATCTCTTCCTCTGAAATTGTTCTGCTTCTAAATAGAGATCTTATACCTAGCGATCCTGTTCGTGACGCCAAATGTATCAGGAGGGCAGAGTTTATAATCTCAAAGAGGATCATAAACATGTCTGAAAGGTTCGGAACCGCCGGATATAAGAAACTCTCAAAGTAGAAGGCAGAAGAATCAAAACATTTATTTAGGCTCCACAGTAACCAACCCATGAACCAGAAGCCCCATTTTGATATGTTGATCAAAATCTTCCAGGCCCAATAAGTACGCCTTGCAAGAGTAACCAGGAGGCTACAGAGAAGCATGATTGCGTAAAGCAAAATCATGCTTCCCCCTCGATGGTAATAAGATTACCCACTGGCCTGAAGTCTTTGTTCAGCTTCCTCCCTTAGATCAGCTCTGCTACTGGCAGCTCCTGCCTCAGCTGTGTCTGTGTCTGTAACTGAAGCTGCAACTGAAACTGACGATGTAACGGTCGCTGTAACTGACGATGTAACTGTCGCTGGCTCCAACCGAAAAAGGAAAGAGAGAATCTTCAAGCTGTCCTCTCCCCTCTTATAGGGTCTTTGACATCATCAAGCTCCGCCCAAATGACCAGGGCCGATTGGTTCCTGAGTTGGCCCCTCCCCCTAGCATAGACATTAACACCTCCCCTCAGCCAGCCCCATGACTCCTCACACAGGAAGTTGTCTGCTTCCCTGGAATGCTCCTTGGGCCTCCTGCCCCGGAAGAGCAAGCCACAGTGTCCAGAGGCTCAATGAGGTAAGCTGAGTCATTCAAAGAAAACAAAGGCCATTCTGGCTACAGTGCTGGCTGTGGGTGGATCTTACACCCCCACAGAAGCTGCTAGCCGGATTGTTGAAACATACCCACACCCCTCTGTCTATGTATGTCCCTTTTAATTGTCATAACAACTATACCATTCTCAATATTAACAAGTATCATCCTCCCATATATGGTTGTATACCATTTGCCCTTTTTGAATAATGGGTTTTTTTTTCTCCCCCCTCCGTTTACCTTTTTATGCCTCTCTCGAGTCTTGTATTTGAAGATTAATTTTTCCATTGAGCCTTGGCCTTTTCATCAGGAAGGCCTGGAGTTCCCTTTTTTCATTGACTGTCCATCTCCCTGCCTGAAAAACTATGCTGAGTTTTGCTGGGTAGTTGATCCTTGGTTGCAGCCCAAGCTCCCTTGCCTTTCAGAATATCATCTTCCTATTACTCTGATCTTTTAATGTAGAAGCTGCAAGGTCCTGTGTGATTCTCACTGTAGTTTTGTGATATTTCAATTGTTTCTGGCTGCTTTCAATATTTTCTCCTTGACCTGATAATTCTGGAATTTGGCTACAAGATTCCTTAGAGTTTTCAGTTTGGAATCTCTTTCAAGGAGTCATTGGTGGATTCTTTTGATGACTATTTTACCCTCTGGTTTTAGGCTTTCAGAGCAGTTTTCCTTGATGATTTCTTAGAAGATACTGTCCAGGTTCTTTTTTCATCATGGCTTTCTGGTTGACCAATAATTCTTAGATTTTCTCTCCTGGATCTATTTTCCAGGTCCATTGTTTCTCCAATGAGATATTTGACATTTTATTCTATTTTTTCATTCTTTAGATTTATTTGACTGATTTTTTATGCCTCTTAGAGTCATTAGCTTCTACTTGCTCAATTCTAATTTTAAATTTTTTTTAAATTTTATTTTACCAGAACACAAATACAGAATAGAGAAAGAAAACAAAAACATATCATAAACTTAAATATTGAAACTTAAATACAAAGTAAGAAAAAAAGCACATCATGTGCATAGCAGAACATAAGAGAGGATTCAAAATATGTAACAATAAATTTTCAAGAAAGCCAGTGTGATAAATAATACACCTTGTGTTGCAAATTGTCCATCTTTTCTTTGCTTCCTTGTGTTTTCTTTTGTTTTCTGCTGTGCACTTTTTAACTTTATTCTTTTCTCCCCTTCCCCCCTCCTCAGAAGGCTGCAATATAGTTTACATATGTTTCTTGATATATACAAACACATACAGATATATACATACATTTATACATATATACATGTGTATACAGACATATGCTTTCATAAACATACTTTGCTCCTGATCTTTGTTTTTATGTTTGTACATATCTTGTTTCCTATCCTTCCTGCCTCCTCTACTTTACTTCTACCTGCTACATTGCCCTCCTATTACTTGACTACCCCCCTCCTCCACCAACCACCCTGCCCTCCTATTTGTTGCCTTCCCCTCTCCAAGGACCCCTCCCCTATCCTCCCATTCCCATTAATCTAAACACTCTTTACCTATTCCTTCATTGTCCTCTCTAAAAATCCATCCCTTGTCCTCTCCCCCTTACTACACCCCTACCATTTTATTTCTTCTAAATTTAGAAGACCTCTAAACTCTTCTAAATATATATGTATTGTTCCCTCTTAAACCCATTACCAATGAAAGTAGGTTATCAGAACTACCAGCCCTCCTTTCCCACCTAAATCCTCTGTATCTTTTCTTCCTCTTGCACCTCTTTTGTATAAAGTAGTTACTCTTTTTGGCTGTTTCTAAGTGCTTTTACTTTTAAAATTCATATCATAGTCAGGTTTACCCCTCTATTTCTTATGTGCTCAACAATTATTAATAAGAGCCTTCGACATACATTTTACATTTTATGTTATATAAAAGGTAAACAGTCTGTCCTTATGAATCCCTTATAGTAAGTCTTTGGTATGTACCTTAAGTTTCTCTAGGTTCTTGTATGTCAAATCTTCTATTAAGTTGAGAATTTTTTTTAACAAAGTTTTTAAAGTCTGAGGGTTTGTCCAATGTCCATTTTTTTCATTCAAGATAATACTTAAATTTGAAGGGTATGATATTTATGGTTGGAGCCCCAGGTCTTTTGCTCTTTGATATATTGTGTTCCAAGACCTGTGGTTCTTTAATGTCTCTGCTGCAAGGTCTTGTGTAATTCTAATTGTGGTGCCATCATATTTAAATTGTTTTAATCTTGATGCTTTTAATATTTTATCCTTGAGCTGGAGGTTTTTGGAACTTGACTATGATATTCCTATGAGTTTTCCTCAGAGGATCTCTTTTTAGTGGTGTTTGATGATTTTTTTCTATTTCTACTTCCCTGCCTTGTTCTAATGCTTCAGGACAATTTTCTTTAATTATTTCTTGTATTATTGTATCAAGATTCTTTTTCTTGATCATAACTTTCAGTTACTCTGATTATTTTCATATTTTCTAATTTTTATCAAATTGTTTTCTTCATTTAGCTTCTGTACCTCCTTTTCCTTTTGGCCAATTTTATTTTCAAGGAATTATTTTCTCCAATTAGGTTCTGTACCTCCTCTTCCATTTCACCAATTTTATTTTTTAAGGATTTGTTCTCATCAGTGAATTTTTTTTTCTATTTTGCCCATTACATTTTTTACAAGAATTGGTAAATTTTTATTTTACCTCTCTAATTTGGCTTTTAAAATTCTCCTTGAGTTCTTCTGAGAATTCTTTTTGGGCTTGAGACTATTTCATATTCCCTTTTGAGACTTCAGATGTGGGTATGGTGTCAATGCTGTCCTCTTCTGAATTCATATTTTGATCTTCCCTGTCTCCATAGTAAGATTCTATGGTCTTTGTTTTTCTGGATTACTTCTTCATGTGGTTGCATTTTTTCCTGGCTTTTAAAGTATATCTCTGCTTCTGGGGCTCAGGGGGCTCTGTCTTAAGCTTCTTGTGCTGGGAACTAAAGGCTTGGTTACCAGCTTTGTGTGCTGTGGCCTCTTGTTTTGTCAGCTAGAGGGTATATAATGCTGCTGCTCACCCAGTGCTGAACTGGAGCTGGCTGGTGTGTGCCAAGGATGAAGGCCTGGTGAAGTCTTTCTGAGTTTCCCCAAGATTACACTGAAGCTGGCAGCATGAGGTATGGGGGAGGTATGGTCTGGCTGCTGGAAGTCTCATCTTCCCCTAGGGCTGTGCTATAGCATGGGTAGCCTCAGCCACTGTCTACACTGGTGTGTGCCACTTCCCCTGGGTGTATATAGATGTGCCTGGGGTCCTGGTGTTCGTACTTGCTGGCTCCACACCGCTGGGGCTCAGGAACTCTTGCTGGCCTGCTGAGGTATGGCTTGCTGGGAATTCTCCTGACCTGCACTGGTCCCCTTCTGCCACCACAGATCCCTAGCTTCTCAAGCTAAAAGATTGCTGTACCCACCTTCTGCCTCCGCTACCCCAGGGCAGTATTCTTTGGGTTATTCAAGGCTAACAAGGGAGGGATGAGAGCACCTACTATTAATTCATTCATCATGGCTCCTGGAAGTTCAAGAAGGTGACTTTCAAACATTTAGTCTGTGGGCTGATAGCCCCAGGAGTACCTGCTGCTGCTGCCACTGGCTTTGTGTTTCTGTCTCACCTAGTTACCACACCCTCCCATTCTGTACTGAGAGATTTGGGGATTTGCTCACTGGAGCTGCTCCCACTCCCACTCCCACTCCGGTATGGTTGGGTACAGTCCCACATGCCTGGCACTCTCCCAGTTCAGTGCAACAGATCCTTCCCATAGACTTTACAGACTCCCTTGGGCTGGTAATCTGCCACACTCTGTCTCTTATTGGCTTCTATCTCTTTCAAATTTGTTCAGATTCCCTTTTTTAGAGGTATCTCACAGAATTTGTGAGAGTGCTCTGTTAAATCCCTGCTTTTACTCTGCCATCTTGGCTCCACTCCCCAGACAAGGCTTCTTATGAAGGTGAGATATTGAGACTTGAAGGAAGCTAGGTAAGTCAAGAAGTAGAGATAAGAAGGGAGAGAATTCTAGGCATGGGGATAAGCCAGTGAAAATATCCAGTTATGTGACAGGGTGTCTTATTCAAGAATGAGAAAGGCCAGTGTCAATGGATTAGATTATATGGTAGGGTATTAAGAGCTAAGAAGAATGGAAAAGTGGAATGGGGGAGGGGCAGGTTATGAAGTACTTTAAAAGTAAAAGAAGATTTCATGTTTGATCTTTTTGAGGTGACAAGGAACCATGGGACTTGGAGTACTGGATTGGATGGATTGGGAGGGGAATTGCATAGCCAGACCTGTGCTTTGGAAAGATCACTTTGACAGCGGAGTGGAGTGGCAACAATGGATGGGGTTGGAGTCAGGGAATATCTGAATTCATTTCTGACCTCAGACACATTAGCTGTAACCCTGGGCAAGTCACTTAACCTCTATTTGCCTCTGTTTCAACTGTAAAATAGATATTAAAGCACCTACATGTAAGGTTGCTGTGAGGATCAAATGAAATATTTGTAAAACCCAGCGCCTGGCACATAGAAGGCACTATAAAAATGCTTATTCCCATGCTTCCCCTTGAGGCAGGTAGACCAACCAGAAAGCAACTGTATTAGACCAGGCATGAGGTGATAAGTGATTGTACTAGAGTGGTAGCAATATCAGCAGAAAGGGTCTATGAGAGCTATCGTAGAGAGAATCAAAAGGACTTGTCAACAGATTGGTCAAAGGGGTTAAATGTGAATGAGAAAGAATGTGAAATCTAGGTTGGAAATCTAGGTACTGGCAAAAATTGTTTCCTTCAGAGTTATGGGGAAGTTAGGGAGAGGGGAAGTATTTGGGAGAGAAAGTTCAGCATTGGATTTGAGTTTAGGAGCCATGTGCATTTCACACAATGTCAATCCACAGGAGCTGATGAAATAACTAAGTGAAATAGAGAAAGTAAATGTCCAGGGAAGAATCCTGGAGGTCATGTATAGATTATAGAGTATGAGGAGGGGTGTAGGCTATTACTCAAATTTTACTGAGTTGCTAGACAAGCAAGGGGTGGCTACATGGCACATTTGCAGTAATTACTCTTAGAAACCCCATTTTTGTGTATTGTCTTTATGAAGAACCTTTTTTGTTGAACCATAGTTTGGTTGTCATTTTACTAGAAGCCACATGTAACTGTCAAGATCCAAGCACTGCTTTTTGACAAATTAAAGTGTGTATCATTTCTGAATAAAATAAAATTGGAGGAAAATGAAAAAGATATCCAAATCTAAAATGTTTATGCAGATTGTGCATATATGAAAAATGTTAAGCTTGTCTAGTAAGTGCTATAGTTTGGACCGTTATTGTATTCTTATTTATTGACTGGACCCCAAAAAACCTTTTGAAAATCTAACGATGAATTAACAAAATAAGTTTGCACTTTATAAACCATTTAAAAAATTTATGTTACAGATGGTTTGTCCTCATACGCAAAAAATGTAAAGAAGTTGAAACACACAATACATATTCTAGGTTCTACTTTTTGTACTTCTCTGTGATTTTCTTTTCAAACCAGTGAACAGATTAAATACAAATCTTATCTTATGCAAGAATGCTCAAAAATCTGTGGTTTACTCTTCCAGTGTGTATAAAGACTGTGATTAATATTTACTTTAATTCTTTGCATTGTGACTGATATATGTATATCACAGCAAAAAATATCCGTTATTACTCAAAGTCCATTTTCCTGCATAAAATTTGGATGAGTATTTAGTTAAAATCACAAAATGATAGTGAGTACAATGTTTTTCCATAGCGAAAAGAAGAGCTGCGCTCTTTTGAATCCACTCCATCATTATCATACTCTCATCATCAGGTACCTTTCCCCATTCCAAGCCTTTTAAAAAAGCTTCCTTTGTTGGGTTGTTTTCCTTCATTCAATTGTAAGCTCCCTTACAGCTGGGACTGTCTTTCCTTTTCTTATATGTGTAGGCACTATGCCTAGCACATAAATGTTAGTTATTATCATTATTCCAAAGGTATATTATGGTCTTAATCATAGATATAGTAAAATTGTTCATTTAAAAATCTATAAATATCTTAAAATTTCCAATCCAAGATTTGTAAACATTAATGAATATGTTCACTTGTGAATTAAGACTCCAGGACCTTTTTAAAATTTTTGGTGGGGCTATTAGGGGTAAGTGACTTGCCCAGGGTCACATAGCTAGCAAGAATTAAGCATCTGAGGCTGGGTTTGAACTCAGGTCCTCCTGACTCCAGGATCAGTGCTCTATCCACTGCATTACCTAGCTGACTCTGTTTATTCTTAATTATTCACTATTCTTCCAAAGCTTTATCCCTTCTATTAGATCCTGTTCACTACTGAGTAAAATCTTTATACTAATTATCTGTTCTTCATGAAGAATTCAAGGAAGCCTGGACACATTTAAGACAATTAGTACAGTAGAAATTAAGCAGAACTAAGAAAACTATTCATAATGACAACAATGAAAATGGAAACACACCCTTAACCAAAAGTCGAATAATTATGATGACTGAGCCAAACTTGTTCCTGAAGAGATGAGAAAACATACTTCCTTCTCTTGTTTGCAGAGTGTGTGAGGGGAAGGTGGAATGTTGTGGTGGGGGGTGTTGTTGTGGGGAGAGGTGTGAGGAGGAAGGAGGACAGAGAGAGAATAGAAAGTAGAACTGTAACATCAAATTCAAATAGAAAAAGGGACCACTAAATTATATATATCATTATGAATAGTGAAGGCCACATATAGACTTAAGTTTTAAAATATAACACTGTTTTATTGCGTTTTTATTTATTTTGTTAAACATTTCCCTATTATATTTCAATTTCATTCAGGCTGAACTCAGGAGTGTTGTGGGCTATATGTGTCTAGTACTTCCAGTGGAAGGGACATTCAGAAATGAAGGCTACATAAAAATAAAAGATGGGAATAAAAATGTTTTGATGGAAAAATAATTAATTACAAAAACAATAGTTAATTCTGCATTCTCAAGGCCTGTTCTCACCTTCCAAAACAACCTGTATCAATCTATTTATTCTCTTCCTTAGCCAGATAATTAGTGCACTTTATTAACTGAATGCATAATCACCATTACAACAAATTATACTTTGCAGGACCTACTCCCTTTGAGAAAAGAACTTGACTCAGTTATCTTACAAGAAAGAACATTTATTTGGTAAAACATCTTGCAGCAATGGACACTAAAATTACACATTTTTTCTCACAAAACTATAAACCATATTCCCAATGTCCCCCTTCTTCCCATCCTATCCCCGACTCCATAACTGAAGCAAAGTTATCTGCAAACTGTATGCCTGGGGGAAGTAAAAGAGGGAATGAAGAAAGACATACAAAAACTTCTACAGGAAGACTGTATAAATCTGGCTTAAGTATGCAAATATTTAAATATTTGAAGTGTAAAATGTTTAAGTATACAATGTTTAAATGTTTAAGCATACGATGGCCTTTATCAAGAACACTGCTAGAGCTCAAAAGTTTCCTGAATACCTGAATCTAACATGTTTTTTCCTGTAGTTCAGAAAGTTACACTCTATTGGGATTGCACCTGTTACATATGCAGTCCTTACACTTAATTGAAAAGTAAAAAGTGGTTAAACCAACAGGTACCATATTTCCCCATGTATAAGATGCACCCTTTTTTGGAAAAATTTGGGGTCTAAAAACTGGGTGTGTCTAATACAGTGGTTGTAGATTGTTTTTACTTGCATTTCCCACTTTTTCACGCTTGTTGTCTTTGTGCTCATTGTTTCGCATTTGTTACTGGTATATTAGGTTATGTTTTGCCACATTCTGCCCAGAAATAGCTCAGAAAAGATTTTCGTACAGTGCTGAATTCAAGTTAAAAGTGATCCAGTTTGCAAAAGTGAATGGAAATCGTGCTGCTGAACGTGAGTTTGGTCCTCCTCCAACTGGGAAAACAATCCGAGACTGGCCATGGGAAAAAGAAACCGTACTGAAGGTACCACAGAAGAAGAAGGCCATGAGAAGCAAGTAAGTAAAATGGCCTAATTTAGAGGGGGAATTGAAGATATGGATTGAAGAGCAAAAGGCAATTGGAATTCTCGTGTCTACAAAGATGGTTCAGCATGAAGCAAGAATAGCTGATGAAAAAGAAGTTACTGATTTCAAAGGAAGACACAATTGGTGCTTCAGGTTCATGAAACGGAATGGACTAAGCATGTGTACACATACCAGACTTGCCCAAAAGATGCCTGAAAGCTATGAGCAGATGAATAAAACTTGAGTTCATTAACTTTATGTAATACATTTTTTCAAATTTTGGGCCCCAAAATTAAGGCGCATCTTATACATGGGGAAATATGGTAAATCACTTTATGTAAATAAGGACCTCTTTTGAGGCCATTCTTTATATCCCAATTGAGAACATACAATCAGCACCTGAACCTTCAGAATTTTCTAAAACCTTGAAAATTTCTACCTCTTCTTTAACTGGCAGAGAGGCATTCATTTAGTCTATAAAAATTCATGGATATTCACAGTACGATTATTATCATGCTTTTAAATAGATTTGTATTCTATTGAAAACCGCCAGTGTTCTATAAAAACTACTTATGCAATTCACAGCCTTATTTAACTTAATTTTCCACAGTATTCACAAGTTGGGAAAACTGAAGGAAGTCATATGTGTTCACAAGCAGAGTAAGGGATTGCCTAGACTCACCTGATTATTCTTTTCTCTTTTCCCAGAATGGACAAAAGCAACAAAGGCCTTTAGTTACTACACTTGTCTAGTTAAGCAATTGTTACGCATTTACCAGTACACCTCTGCAGAGTCACTACCTTAGCTAAGTTACTCATCATCTCTTGTGTAGGTTAATTTACCAGTACACCTCTGCAGAGTCACTACCTTAGCTAAGTTACTCATCATCTCTTGTGTAGGTTAATTTACCAGTACACCTCTGCAGAGTCACTACCTTAGCTAAGTTACTCATCATCTCTTGTGTAGGTTAATTGTAGTGGACTCCTAGGTTCATTTCCCCCCTCCACGCCCCCCCACCCCCCACGCCCTGCCCACTGCTGCCAAAATGATTTTACTTAAATATGAATCTAACCATCTCATTCTCCTACTCAGTCAACTTCAGTGGCTTCTTTTAGCCTCTTGAACTAAATGACTCCTCTGTTTAGCTTTTAAAACCCTTAGTAACCTTGCCCTCATTTGATGTTCCCAGCCTCATTGTACATTGCTCCCTGTCTGACACTCCAGCCAAAATGATATTCCTTTCCTCACCCACAAAACTCAATAGCCTCAGACTTTGAATTGACTACCTGCAATGCCTGAACTACATTCCTGCTTCCTCTCTGCCACACTGGTTCCTCTCTTAATTCAAGATGCAACTCAGACACCTAAATGAAGCCTTTCCTGATCACTGCAACCTCTAATGGCCTCCCCCTCAAACTCCATTTAACTAGTTTGTATTTTTGTGTTTTTCTCTTCACATTTTTCACATATATTATAGATATATAATACATATATCATCTGTATAACCTATATAATGATATTTATTCTATACAACAGCATGTTTCATATATGTGAAATATATGAAAAGCATAAAATATACTATGTGTGATAATATTATTGATTATATTTCATATGTGTGATATATATATATATGAAAATATAAGGAGAAAAACAAAAATAGGAACTAGTGAAATAGAGTTTGATATACAAATAAATTGATTGCTTAAAAAGAAACTGTGGGATTAAAAATAGGCAAAAAAGAAGCAAAACCTTCACTTTTGGCAGAGAATATAATGATCTACACAAAGAGTTATAGAGATTCAAATGAATAGTTAAAAAATGAAATTAACAATAACTATAGCAGCAAAGCAATAGGACATTAAATAAGCTCACATACATCATCATCCTTTCTGTATTACCAACAAGCTTAGCAGAGAAAGAGAGATTGCATTCAAAATAACTATAGAATAAGGAATTGTTGGGGATTCCTCTTACCAAGAAATATACAAGAATTTTATGTATGTAACAGGAGAAATGAAGACACGTAATTGAAGAGATTATTAATTGTTCATGTTTGGATCAAGTAAAAATTATAAAAATGAAAATATTACCTAAATTAATTTACTTATTCAATGTCATACCAATTAAACAGCCACAGAATTATTTTAAAGAATGAGAAAAATAATAACATAATTCAGGAACAAGTTATCAAGAATCTCATGGGAAACAAATTTTAAAAGTTCTGCAGGAGTCTTAGCAGTAGCAGATATCAAACAATACTACAAAGCATTAATTGTCAAAACTATTTGGTACTGATTAAAAAATGAAAAGGTGATCAGTGGAACAGATTAATTACACATGATTAAGAAAGAAATGAATAAAGTAGAACAAAGTTTAATAGAAGTAACCCAGCTTTGAAGGAGTGAAGAAATGGATTAAAACAAGTACTAAGCATTTGTTACATGCCAAGCATTGTGGCAAGAGTTTGGGAAATAAATACAAAAGTGAAGAAAATTCTTATCTTCAAAGAACGTATATTCTAATATGAGAAGTTGTGACATATAAGGCAATGGTGACTAGGAAAGGGTACATTTATTTGGAAAGTTAATAGGACAATTCATTAAGCTATAGGGGAGTGAGTTTACACTATCCCTTATAAAAGGATTGACAGAGCTGATTTGTTTATAGAGCCAAAACTGGGGATCAACTCCTGTACAGTAGTGCAGAGGGTATGAGTTCAGTGGCAAGGCAGCTGGCAAGAAGATGGTACTAAAGTGAAACACGACAAGAGATTGACCTAGATGTGGTGGGCAACTGAGGCAAATCTCAATCAGGACAAAGGAGCCCCAGGGTAGGTGCTCCAGGAGGAAGAGATTGAACTGTTGGGATAAGCATTCAACAAAAGTTGCTGGAAAGATAGAAAGCAGGAAGGCCAAATTCAGGTTTAAACCAATATTTAACAACACTCCAAATGGATGAATGACCTAGATGTAAAATGTCACATATTAAAGTCTCTGCCACAGGAAGGGAATTTTGAATTACTAGCCTAGAGAGTTTCCTTCCATAGAAATTGTAGATTTAGTCCCTATCCCTCCCAGGGATATTAGGAATAAAGTATACATATGCATAGAAATATGGATGGCGGGGGTGGAGGAGAATATTGTTAAGTGGGTCCAGGCTCCATAGGGCCATTTAAATATCTTTATCTAGGCAGACAAGAAAGCAATGACCAATCTAATCATTGGTAAATACTTCCCATGATGAGATTCCAGAACATCTAACGAATTACCTTTTCCCCTTTCTCTCTCCCTTTCAATTCAAAAGATGCTTAAACTACAAGTTCACTTTTTTTAACTGCTTATTTACTATTTTCAATGATACATTAAAGATAGTTATCTCTAGGTAAAGATATGATTGCTTTCAAATGCTTTTGAGTTATGCCTGTATTTGGTTGAGTATAACAAGTACAAATGGAGAGATGGGTGGTTAACCCAAACATCAGTGGTTAGTTTGAATATGGAATAATTAAATCAGTTTTCCATGTCAGTCAGAGAAGGATAGATCCAGTGAGTAGTTAATCCTGTAGTCAAAACTGGATTTATATCTAGGGGCTTCAAGCAGTGATGATTTATATTAATAATCAAAATTCTTAAGCTCACTAAAATAGCAGAGAAAGGACCCACTTGGACTTGAAGGCCATTGTTCTTAGACTAAAACAATGTGCCTATTTCTTATTTTGGCTAGGTCCCTTTAAATATGGGTGCCTTGGGCAAAAATATTCAGCCTCCAACTCAGAGAGAAGTCAGGTAGGTCAGAGAGTGATGAAATGGAAAGGGAAAGACTGAGTTGATACAGTTGGACGACACAGGTATGGTCTGTAAAGAGCTAGCTTCACCCCTTTGTTTTTCTTGGGAGGGGAAATAAAAAAGGAATAAATATCCAGACTTTTGACATTTCTACACAGCAGCAACTGCTTTTTATATATATGTACTGATATTTTTCAGGTTCATGATGACAGAAAATAAAAATGAAAATCTCTCTCCCCGCCAAAAAAAGATTAAGTCTTATCTAGCCTCACACATAACTGTTTTCTGCAGACTTCTATTAAAACCTGATAGTACCCTCCTTCTGCTGAGGCAGTGGGCCATGATGACCACAAGTGAATCAAAATATGGACTAGATAATTTGTAGAGTACCTCCTTTCTCTAATATATACTATGCTCATTAGAATACCTTCCTCGAAGATGTTCCCCTGAAACACATTGCCCTTGAAAGTCAGAAACGAAACCAAAAGGGCAGAAGGATCCTCATTTACCATGTATGAGGATTGGGGATATTCTTAGTATCCAACTGCATTGTAGTACCAATAATTGGAAGAGGAACAGGACCAGGAGGGAGCTTTCCTCTTCCAAATGCCTTCCTCCATGCTGAAATAAGAAGCAGACATGAGATACAGAACACTAGGCCAAAAGCGGTCACCATAGATGGATCCATTGAAATTCTTCTTTGCTATTACTGATATGGAAAGCTGAGAATCCAGTGCCTGTATGAATTGTAAATGCAAAGCTAATCAATGACTCCACCTTTTCTGCAAAATAAGATTTTAATTCTAATGAACTCTCATCTGCTAATAAAGATAAAAAGGGTAAACTAATTACCCGGTTGATAAATGGCCAGAGGATGTGGAAAGGCAATTTTCAAAGGAAGAAGTCCAAGCTAAATTTGACCATTTTAAAAAAATGCTCCCAGTCATTAATGTAGAAATGTAAATTAAGGTAACTCTAAGGATTCACCTTATATACATCAGATTGGCAAAGCTGACAAGACAAAAAAATGGCAAACGCTAGAAGAGCTTCAGGAAAACAGGCACATTGATCGACTGTTGGTGAAGCTGTGAATTGATCCCACCACTCTGAAGAGCAATACGTTTTTTAAAATTTTTATTTATTTCATTTTACATTTGTGGAATAAAACAAGTATTTCCATAACAGTATAATAAAAAAATGATTGCACATGAAACTGCAAATCTACTATGTACAATTTGCTATTACTTTTAAATATGTAATAAAGTTAGGTAAATTTCTTTCTTCCCTTTTTTTTTCCCTCCAGCTCCCCACCCTAGAGATGACTACCATTAGACACAAATATGCATATATGTATATATGTAAAATAATTCTATACATACCTCTATTTACCAGTCCTTTCTCTGGATGCAAAGAGCATCTTTCTTCATATGTCCTTTGTAGTTAACTTGGGCACTTAATAATAGTTAAAATGATCTGTTCAGTCAAAGTTGCTGTCAAAATAATATTGCTGTTACTATGTACAACAGTCTCTTGGGTTTCTGCTCATTTCACTCTTCATTATTTTGTAAAATTTATCCCTGTTTTTTAAGATTGTTGAGCTCATCATTTCTTGTAGCATGGTAATATTACATCACAATTACATATACCACAACTTGTTCAGCCATTCCTTAATAGATGCACATCCCTGCAATTTCCAGTTCTTTGCTACCACAAAGGGAACTGCTATAAATCCTTTCTCTTTGTAAAAATGACTGTGTAGAGTACGTCAGCCAATTAACATTTATTAAGTATATACTATGTGAGAAGCACTGCTATGTGCTGGGGATACAAAAAGAGGCAAAAGACAAGCCCTGAACTCATGCAGCTTACTGTTTAGTGGGGGAGACAACAAGGAAGCACCAACAAGCTATATACAGAATAAACAAAAAGTAATCAAAAGAAGCAAAGGCTTAGGATTAAAAGGGGTTAGGAAAAGTTTCCTGCAAAAGGTGGTATTTTAGTTGGGACCTAAAGGAAGCCAGTATGTAGTGATGAGGACAGAGAGCATTGTAGGTATAGGGAACAGCTGGAAGAGATGCCCAGAGACAAGCGATGTTGCATCTTTGTTTGTGGAAAAGTCAAGAGGCCAGTGTCCTTATATGAGGGTACATTGTAAGGCATAAAGTATAAGAACACAGGAAAGAAAGGAGGAGATTAGGTTGTGAAGGGCCATGAATGCCAAACAGAGGATTTTGGAGTTGATCTTAGAGGGAATAGGGAGCCACTGGAGTTTATTGAGTGGGGGAGGTGACATAATCAAATCTGTATTTTAGGGAAATTATTTTGGCAGGTGAATGGAGAATGGATTGGAGCAAGGAGACTTGAGGCAGGCAGATCCACTAGCAGGTTATTGTAATAGTCCAGGCATGAAGTGGTGAGGGCTTGTACTAGAGTGGTGGCAGTGTCTGAGGGAAGGTGAGCTATTGAAAAGATGTTGCAAAAGTGAAATGGGCTTTGGCAACAGATTCGATTTGGGGAATAAGAAATAGTGAATAGTCCAGGATGGCACCTAGATAGGGAGCCTAGGAAAATGGTGTTGCCTTCTACAGTAATAGGGAAGTGAGGAGGGAAAATATAATGTGTTCATTTTTTTACACGTTGAGGTTAAGATATCTGAAAATCAATGGGAGATGGGAGATTGGAGGTCAGCAGAGAGATACTTGGATTTGAGAGTTATCAGCATAGATATCATGATTAAACCCATGGTAGCTGACAAGGTCACCAAGTGAAGTAGGATAGATGGAGAAGCAGCCCAGACAGAGCCCTCTAGGACACCTACAGTTAAAAAGCATTCTCTGGAAAAGGATCCATTGAAGGAAACTGAGGAGCAGACCAATTAGCAGGAGAACTAGGAACATTGTCTTGAACACCTAGAGAGATGAGAGTATCAAGGAGAAGCAGGTGATTAACAGTATCAAAAGTTGCAAAGAAGTTCAGAATTAGCACTGAGAAAAGGCCATTGGATTTGTCAATGGAAATCATCAGCAATTTTGGAGACAGCAATTTTTATGAAATGATGAAGTTGGAAGTCAGATTGTAAGGGTTAAGAATAAACTGAGAGGACAGAAAGTGGAGGCACCTATTGAAGATGGATTTTGCAAGGATTTTAGTCACAAAGGTTGGAGGAGACATAAGATGATCACAAGCAGGGATGGAACAATCAAGTGAAGATTTTTTCGAGGTAGAGAGAGACATGAGCATGTTTGTAGGTAGTAGGGAAGGAGACAGTAGAGTGGAAGAGATTGGGGATGACAGAAGTGGAAATCTTTTGAAGGAGATGGAATGGAATAAGATTGCTTGTGCACATAGAGAAGGGTTAGACTTCCACAATGCTCATGTTGTGAAAGGCTAACTATATTTCCTGTCATCCTATCCTGTCTCCCTTTATTCAATTTTCTCCCTTGACCCTGTCCCTTTTGATTACCTTCTTCCCCTATCTGCCCTCCCTTCTCTCACCCCCCCCTCTTTTTTATTCCCTTCACCTTACTTTCCTCTGGAGTAAGGTAGCCAATTGATTGTGTATATTATTCCCTCAAGTCAAATCCGATGAGAGTAAGATTCATTCATTCCCCCTCACCTGCCCCCTCTTCACTTCCAACAGAACTGCTTTCTCTTGCCACTTGTATGTGAGATAATTTACCCCATTCTATCTCTCCCTTTCTCTCTCTCTCAATACATTCCTCTCTCATCCCTTAATTTGATTTTATTTTTTTAGATATTACCTCTTCATATTCAGCTCATCCTGGGCCCTCTGTCTACGTTCCCTCCCTTGTTTGCAGAGTGACAGCTGGGATGGGTGTTTGGGGGTGGGGGTTATTCACCTTACACACATCAGGTTGTCGAAACTGACAAGACAGAAAATGACAAATGCTTCAAGAGTTTCAGAAAAATAGGAACATCGATAGACTATTGGTGAAGCTGTGAATTGGTCCAAAACTTATGAAGAGCAATTTCTTTTTTCAAATTTTACTTAGTTAGTTTTAGATTTGTGGAACAAAACAAGACTTTCTATAACATAGTATAATTTTAAAAAATTATTGTGCTTGAAACTGCAAATCTGTTATGTACAACTTGCTATTTCTTTTAAATTTGCCATAATCTTATATAAATTTATTGTCTCCTCTTTTTTCTTCCCTCCAGCTCCATGGCCTAGAAATGGGTACCATTAGATACAAATATGTATGTATATGTAAAATCATCTAATACATACTTCTGTTCATCAGTTCATTCTCTGGATGCAAACAGAATCTTCCTTCTTATGTCCTTTGTAGTTAATTTGGGTATTTAGTCAAATGGTCAAAATGAATTTTTCACTCAGACTTGTTCTTAAAACATTATTGTTGTCACTGTGTACAACATTTTCTTGGTTCTGCTCATTTCACTTTTCATTGCTTTGTACAAACATCCACATTTTTCTAAGACCATTAAGTTCATCATTTCTTATACCATAATAGTATTCCATCACAATCATATACACCACAACTTGTTCATCCATTCCCCAATAGATGCACATCCCTGCAATTTCCAGTTCTTTGCCACCGCAAAGAGAGCTGCTATAAATATTTTAGAACGTAGAGGTTCTCTTCCTTTTTCCCTAATCATCTTTGGAAATAGACTTAATAGCTCTATTTCTAAGTAAAAGGACATAAGCGCTTTAATAACTCTTTGGGCATAATTCCACATTGTTCTACAAAATAGTTGGATCAGTTCAAAATTCTTCTAACAATAAATTAGTTTCCCAATTTTTCCACATCCCCTCCAACATGTCACTTTTCTTTTCAATCATTTTAGCAATCTGAAAGTTGTAAAATGATATATCAAAGTTGTCTTGATTTTTATTTCTCTAATCATTAATGATTTAGAGCACTTTTTGCTTATGACTATAAATTTTTTGATTTCTTCATTAGAAAACTGACTGTTCATATCCTTTGACCATTTATCAATTTGTGAATGATACATAGTCTTATAGATTTTTACAAAGTTCTTTATATATTTGAAGTAAGAGACTTTTATCTGAAAAACTGTCCAAAAATTTGCCCTATTTTCTACTTTCTTTCTGATTTTGTTTACATTTACTTTATTTGGACAAGAGATATTTAATTTAATGTAATAAAATTATCCACTTTATACCTCACTCTGCCCTCTCTCTTTGTTTATTCATAAAATGTTCACCTTTGCATACGTCTGACAAGTAATATGTTCCGTGTTCTTTAAATTTTCTTGTAATATCTCTGTTTTACCTTATCTTGGTAAATGGTGTAAGATATTGATCTATGCCCAATTTCTGCCATACTACTTTTGTCTTCACAACAATTTTTACCAAAGAATGAATTGCTAGCCCAAAATCTTAAGTCTTTATACTTGTCAAATATGTTTGCTATATTTATTTGCCAGTGTAAATTGTCTGTCTACTTTGTTCCATTGATCTACCTTTTTATTTCTTAGCCACCACCAAGGCAGTTATGATAGTTGCTCCCTCATAATTGTTTAAGGTTTGGTGATGCTAAAAAACTTTCCTTTCCATTTATTTCATTAGTTCTTTGATATTCTTGACTTCTTGTTCTTTCAAACGAATGTGGTATTTTTCCTAATTCAGTAAAAGTTTTTGGTAATTTAATAGGGATGCCACTGAATACATAAATTAATTCAGGTAAAATTGTCATTTTTATAATATTGTCCCTGTCTACCCATGAACAATTAATATTTCTCCAATTATTTAAATATGGTTTTATTAGTATAAAAAGGTTTTAATAATTTTGTTTATATAGTTCCTGGGTTTGTTTTGGCAGGTGTACTCCCAGGTATTTTATACTGTCTAGATTTATTTTAAATGGGGTATCTCTGACTATTTCTTCTTGCAGAGTTTTCTTTGATGATTTATGTGGATTTACTTTATATCCTGCTACTCAGTTAAAATTGTTGGGGTTTTGTTTTGTTTTGTTTTCATTAAAATTGTTCATTGTTTCCACTAATTTTTAGTTGAATCTTTGGGATTTTCCAAGTATATCATCACATCATCTGCAAAAAAGATCATTTTATTATCTCACCTCTACTCTGATTCCTTCTATTTATTTTTCTTCTCTTATTGCTATTTCTAAAATTTCCAATAAAATATTGGATAATATTGGTGAGGGTGGGCATCCTTGTTTCTCACCTGATCTTACTGAGAAGGTTTATAGCTTATCCTCATTATAAATAATGCTTTTTGGTGGTTTTAGATAAGTGCTTTTTATCAATTTAGTTGAAAATTAATTTCTATCTATACTTTCAAGTGTTTTTATCAGAAATGAGTGTTATACTCTATCAAAGGTTTTTTTTCTGCATCAATTGATATAATCATGAGTTATTTTTTACTTTTAATATTGATGAGATTAATCATGTTAATAGTCTTCCATTTGTCAGAGCATCCCAGCATTCTTGGTATAAATCCCACTTGCTCATAATGTACAATCTTTGTGATATATTGTTGCAATCTTTTAGCTACTATTTTATTTATGATTTTGCATCCATATTCATTAGAGAAATAGTCTATAGTTTTCTTTCTCTGTTCTTATCCTTCTTGGTTTAAATATCAATATCATATTTGTTTCATAAAAATAGCTTGGTATGATCCCTTCTTTGCCTATAATTTCAAGTAATTTACTCAATACTGGAATTAGTTGATCCTTAAATGTCAGTAAAATTAGTTTGTTAATCCATTTACTCTTGGTCTGCTTTTTTTTTCTTCAGAAGCTCTTTCACAGGCTGTTCAATTTCTTTTTCTAAAATAGGTCTATTTCCTTTTCTGCTAATCTAGACAATTTATATTTTTGTAAATAATTATTCCATTTCACATTAACTTCCAAATATATTGGCATATAATTGGTAAAATATTTGCTAATAATTGTTTCAATTTCATATTCATTTAGAGGTATACTTACTCTTTTCATTTTTACTGTCTATTTGTTTTTTTCCTTTCTTTTTTTAAGTCAAATTAACCAATGCTTTCCCTATTTTATCGATTTTTTTCATAAAATGAATTCCTAGCTTCATTTATTAACTCAATGGTTTTTTTTACACTCAATTTTATTAATCTTACCTTTGATGTTCAGGATTTCCAATTTAGTATTCAATTGGGGATTTTTAGTTTTTTTTTCTAGTTTTTTCAATCATTTCTTCCTTCCTTCCTTCCTTCCTTCTTTCCTTCTTTCCTTCGTTCCTTCGTTCCTTCGTTCCTTCCTTCCTTCTTTCCTTCCTTCCTTCCTTCCTTCCTTCCTTCCTTCCTTCCTTTCTTTCTTTCTTTCCTTTTAGTTTTCAGCATTAATTTTCACGAGAGTTTGAATTACAAATTTTCTCCCCATTTCTACCCTACCCCCACTCCAAAATGGCATATATTCTGATTGCTCCATTCCCCAGTCAGGCCTCCCTTCTGTCAGCCCACTCCCCCCATCCCCTTTTCCCTTAGTTCCTTGTAGGGCAAGATAGATTTCTATGCCCCATTGCCTGTAGATCTTATTTCCTAGTTGCATGCAAAAAGTTTTTTTTTGAGCAACTGCATTTAAAACTTTGAGTTCCAAATTCTCTCCCCTCTTCCCTCCCCACCCATCCTCTATAAGAAGGCAAGCAATTCAACATAGGCCACATGTGTATCATTACGTAAAACCCCTCCACAATACTCATGTTGAGAAAGACTAACTATGTTTTGCTCCTTCCTGTCCTACCCCCCTTTATTTAATTTTCTCCATTGACCCTGTCCCTTTCAAATGTGCTTCCTTTGGATTACCTCATCTGCCTATATGCCCTCCCTTCTATCATCACCCTTTTTTATCTCCTTCCTCCTTCTTTCCTGTGGGGTAAGATACTCAATTGAGTGTGTATGTTATTCCCTCCTCAGGTAAAATCTGATGAGAGCAAGATTCATTCATTCCCCCTCACCTGCCCCCTCTTCCCTTCCAATGACCTGCTTTCTCTTGCCATTTTTATGTGAGATAATTTACCCCATTCTATCTGTCCCTTTCTCCCTCTCTCAACATATTCCTCTCTCATCCCTTAACTTGATTTTTTTAGATATCATCCCTTCATATTTAACTCACCTTGTCCCCTCTGTCTATATATGTATATATATGTATGTATGTATATTCCATTCAGCTACCCTAATACTGAGGTGTCATGAATTATACACATCATCTTTCCATGTAGGAATGTAAACAAAACAGTTCAACTTTAGTAAGTCTCTTATGACGTATCTTTCTTGTTTACATTTTCATGCTTCTCTTGATTGTTGTGTTTGAAAGGCAAATTTTCTCTTCAGCTCTGGTCTTTTCACTGAGAAAGCTTGAAAGTCCTCTGTTTTATTGAATGTCTGTATTTTGCCTTGGAGCATGATACTCAGTTTTGCTAGGTAGGTGATTCTTGGTTTTAATCCTAGCTCCATTGACCTCCACAATATCATATTTCAAGCCCTTCTATCCCTTAATGTAGAAGCTGCTAGATCTTGTGTTATCCTGATTGTATTTCCACAATACTCAAATTGTTTCTTTCTGGCTGCTTGCAGTATTTTCTCCTTCATCTGGGAGCTCTGGAATTTGGCGACAATATTCCTAGGAGTTTTCTGTTTGGGATCTATTTGAGGAGGCGATTGGTGGATTCTTTCAATTTCTATTTTACCCTGTGGCTCTAGAATATCAGGGCAGTTCTTGATAATTTCTTGAAAGATGATATCTAGGCTCTTTTTTTGATCATGGCTTTCAGGTGGTCCAATCATTTTAAAATTATCTCTCCTGGATCTATTTCCTACATCAGTGGTTTTTTTCCAATGAGATATTTCACATTGTCTTCCATTTTTTCATTCCTTTGGTTCTATTCTATAATATCTTGATTTCTCATCAAGTCACTAGCTTCCACTTGCTCCAATCTAATTTTTAAGGTATCATTTTCTTCAGTGGTCATTTGGATCTCTTCCATTTGGCCAATTCTGCCTTTCAAGGCATTCTTCTCCTCATTGGCTTTTTGGAGCTCTTTTTTCCATTTGGGTTATTCTATTTTTTAAGGTGTTATTTTCTTCAGTGTTTTTGGTTCTCCTTTAGCAAGTCATTGACTTGTTTTTCATGATTTTCTTGCATCACTCTCATTTCTCTTCCCAATTTTTCCTCTACTTCTCTAACTTGCTTTTCCAAATCCTTTTTGAGCTCTTCAATGGCCTGAGACCAATTCATATTTTTCTTGGATGCTTTTGATGTAAGCTCTTTGACTTTGTTGACCTCTTTTGGCTGTATGTTTTGGTCTTCTTTGTCACCATAAATAGATTTCAAAGTCTGAGTCTGAATCTGAGACCATTTTTGCTGCCTGGCCATGTTCCCAGTCAACTACTTGACCCTTGAGAGCTTTTCATTGGGATATGACTGCTTGCAGAGTATAGAGCACTTTGTCCCAAGCTTGAGAGGCTGTGCTGTTGTTTTCAGAGCTATTTCTACACAGCAAGCTCTGCCACACCAACGCTACTCCTCCCCGAAGAACCACCAACCCACACAGTGACTCAGATCTAATCAGTTTCTGCACTCCCACTCTGATCCGCCACTTAATTCCTCCCACCAGGTGGGCCTGGGGCCAGAAGCAACTGCAGCTATAGCTCTGTAAGCAGCCTCAGAGCTGCACCGCCCCTGCTGACCGCGGGCAGTGGCCACCGGGGAACTCCTTTCACTCATTCCCATAGTTTTTCCCACTAACCTTCTCTGTTTTCTTTGGTGTTTGTGGGCTGACAAGTTTGGTAAGTGCCACAGGTCACCGATTCAGGGTTCTACATCTTGTTCCGCCCGGCTCCCGGTCTGGTTGGTCTGGATGTGGCCCACACTGGGTTCTGCCCTGCTCTGCTCACAGCACGTTGTGATAGACTTTACCCAGTGACCATCCAGGCTCTCCTGGGCTGGAACCCTGCTACCTTCTGCTATTTCATGGGTTCTGCAGTTCCAGAATTTGTTCTGAGCCATTTTTTATAGGTATTTGGAGGAAAGGGGATGGGAGGGGAGTGGGGTGACAGAAGGGAGGGCTGACTGGGGAACAAGGCAACCAGAATATATGCCATCTTGGAGTGGAGGGGAGGGTAGAAATGGGGAGAAAATTTGTAATTCAAACTCGTGTGAAAATCAATGATGAAAACTAAATATATTAAATAAAAAAATAAAAAAAATAAGTATTTGGAGGGTTCTGTGGGAGAGCTTTAGGCAAGTCCCTGCTTTCCAACCACCATCTTGGCTCTGCCCCCTCTTTCCGAGTTTTTCTTTTAATTGAATACCCACTTCATTGGTCAGTTCTCTCTCTATTTTATTGATGTAAACATTTAGAAAAATAAAGTTCCCTCTGATCACTGCTTTGATTATATCTCATAGGTTTTGATATATTGTCTCTTTATTGTCATTCTCTTTCATGAAATTATTTCTATGACTTGTTCTTTAATCTGGTTATCTTTTAAGATGAGGCTATTTAATTTCCAATTAATTTTTAATCCTTGTTTTCTGGGTCCTTTACTAAATATAATTTTATTGCATTGTGGTCTAAAAAGCATACTTTTAATATTTCTGCTTCTAACTCTATAATTTTCATGTCCCAAAATATGGTCACTCATTGTAAAGATACTGTGAAGTACTGAGAAAAAGGGGTTTATTCTTTTCTATTTCCATTCAGGTGTCTCCAGATGTTTATCATATCTGGCTTATCTAAAATTCTATTCACTTCCTAGACTTCTTTCTTCATTATTTTTGGGCTAGATTTCTAGTTCTGGGAGGGAAAAATTAAAGCATCCCACTATTATAACACTGTTATCTATCTTCACTTGTAATTCATTTAACTTTTCTTTTAAAAATTGAGATGTTACAGCATTTGATGCACATAGGTTCAATACTGATATTGCTTTATTGTCTATAGTATTTTTATCAAAATATAATTACCCTGCTTATCTCTTTTAATTAAATCTATTTTAGCCATAACTTTGTCTGAGATCATGATTGCTAAATTTACCTTTTTTGCAGGAGCTGAAGCATAAGAAATTGTATTCCATCTCTCCATTTTAACTCTGTGTATATCTCTCATTCTTAAATATGCTTTGTGTAAGCAACATATTGTTGGGTTCTGATTTTTAATTTATTGTTTATTATTAGTTTTCAACATTCACTTTTATAAGATTTTGACTTCTAAATTTTCCCCCTTCCTCTCCTCCCCTCTCCCCATATGGCAAGAACTCTGATATAGGCTATCCATATACAATCATATTAAACATATTTCCACATTAGTCATGTTGTAAAGAAGAATCAGAACCAAAGGGGAAAACCATGAGAAAGAAAAGAGAGAGAAAAAATAGTGTGCTTTGATCTGCATTCAGACTCCACAGTTCTTTCTCTGGATGGATGGCATTTTCCACATGATGAAAATTCTTGAGGAAAGATTTTAACTGGAATACTGAGAGAGTTTAATGGTAGGATTGTGTTTCCAGAATCAAGAAATCAGCATTAGCAGTAATGATTATAGTTGAATGGTTGTTACCTCTCTCACACGGGCAACAGTGTAAATAATTATGTCTTATTGTTTATTATAGTTAATGAATTGTATAGACTTTGATGTTTAGGAGATTAAGGGGTTTTATAAAGAGATAAGCAAAAGTTTTGTTTCTTTAGTATATTTAATAAACCAGTGTAGGAGTTCAGAGCTAATTGACTAATTATTGAAAGACATGTTGCCATTTTAGTAATTTATGAGGAAATATAATAGCCTACCCCTTGAGTGAGTAAGGTGAGGGAGTCCAGTTGTATATAGCCTAAAAGATTGGAGTTTGGGGAGTAATGCATCACACAAATCCTACATAGGTTGCGCCTTTTAAGTGCTGATCCAAACCACATATGTATGCATGTATACATATTACACACATGCATGTATGTATGTATGTAGTGGGGGTACTGGAACATGCACAAACAATCTCAATTCTGATGATACAAACTCTTCACACATCATCATGATTTTCCTCAAAATACCTCCCAAGCATTATCCTCCTGGAGTAGTTGCATCAGCCACGCAAGCTGATGGGGTCTGCATACGCCCCAGACTCCTATTACACTAGGTGTTACAGTTCATGTAATGTGCTGGGCCTGGAATAAGCAAACTTGAGTTCAAATCCCACTCTTGAGCACGTACTATCTGTGTGTCCCTGGGCAAGTCACTTCACCTCTGTCTATGCCTCAGTGTTCTCCACTGTAAAACGGGGATAATAATAGCACCTACTTATGCAGGGTTACTGTGAAAATCAAATGAGATAATATATGTAAAGTGCCTGGCATATAAAAGGTACTATATTAGTACTTATTCCCTTTCCCTCAAAGAAAAGTATTAATACCATACTCTGTTGTAGGCAGAAGGGCATTTAAAAATTAATTTATCATTATTGTGATGCAAGCTTTATTCTGATCAGAGGAGAATTATCTGAACTGACAGACTCACATATCTCTCCTCTCACATCATTTTGAAGTACTACTTTGTAGCACCTTTGAACAAGGAATATTTCATAGTCAAGACTGAGTGAAGGCCCAGAGTTTAGGTAAAGCTTTCTTCATTAAAAGTTTGCTTTATTAAATAGAACAATATTCAACTTTCTTCCAACACTTGGAGAATTGTTTTTTTCTGAAGCCGTTCAGTCTCTCTTTGACCACTCCATTCAAGGATTCTTTGTAATCAAACCTCTTTGCTGTTATTCAGTCATGTACAACTCTTGGACATGACTCCATGGACCCATGAAGTTTTCTTCAAAAAGATATGGAGTGATTTGCCATTTCATTCTCTAGTAGATTAGGGGAACAGAATTTAACTTGCTCAGGGTCAAGAAGCTAGTAAGTGTCTGAAGCTGAACTCAAGTCTTCCTGACTCCAGACTCAGTGCTCTTAATCACTGAGGCTGGGTTCCTCCTTCACTTAAGTGAATCATTCTAATCAATTCAGGACATTTAGGAAGAAGTTAGTACTCTTTGGTGGATCAATTAAGGGGCCCTTTACCTCTGGCCTTCTCTGATACCCCTGTCCCTGCCCTTTCCCTAGAGTCATTACCATTAGCAGTTGCCTGTAGGCCAGAGAGATAATACCCAATTTCTTTTGCTTACGTTCTTGACTGTGGACAGACTTCCAAAAAGAAGCTAAAGAACAGTCATACTGGGTGCAGACTATTTTGTCAATGAAGGAAGGAGAGGAAAGTTGAGCCTAAAAAGCCAGGACTATATGTGGGATTGTGTGAGCAAAGAACCGAGTGGGCCATGTGGAACCAAGGCAAGGAGGCAAGCAGAGCAGAGTGAGACAGACAAAACCACAAGCCAAGAGGGACAAGGTTGTGAGCAGGCACATTCCAGGAAGAACAGACAGTGACCAACAGGCCATGGAGCTGATGAAAAAGAGTAATACAGTTAATGACACCTTTGACATCTTTTCCCACCTCTCCAGAACAGAATATCATCTCATCTGTAAGTCAATCTTTACTTCCTACTTTTCACCTCCCAATTCAAAAGAATGGGAGAGGAGAGTGTCTCCTCTTCTGTGGCAAGTGATTTCTCATTGTTTACTTTTGATTTCTTTCATACTTTATTATTATAAAAACTTGTTAGCCATCAACCAGATTGGTTTGCTTATTTTTTCTTTTTTTTTAAAATTTATTTAATATATTTAGTTTTCAACATTGATTTTCACAAAAGTTTGAATTACAAATTTTTTCCCCATTTCTACCCTCCCCCCACTCCAAGATGGTGTATATTCTGGTTGCCCCGTTCCCCAGTCAGCCCTCCCATCTGTCACCCCACTCCCCTCCCATCCCTTTTTCCCTTCTCTTGTAGGGCAGGATGAATTTCTATGCCCCATTGCCTGTGTATCTTATTTCCTAGTTGCATGAAAAACTTTATTTTGTTGTTGTTGTTTTTGAATGTCTGTTTCTAAAACTTTGAGTTCCAAATTCTCTCCCCTCTTCCCTCCCCACCCACCCTCCCTAAGAAGGCAAGCAATTCAACATAGGCCACATATATATCATTATGTAAAACCCTTCCACAATACTCATGTTGTGAAAGATTAACTATGTTTTGCTCCTTCCAAACCTATCCCCCTTTATTTAATTTTCTCCCTTGACCCTGTCCCTTTTCGAAAATGTTTGTTTTTGATTACCTCCTCCACCCGTCTGCCCTCCCTTCTATCCTCCCCCCCTTTTTTATCTTCTTCCTCCTTCTTTCCTGTGGGGTAAGATACCCAATTGAGTGTGTATGGTATTCCCTCCTCAGGTCAAATCCGATGAGAGCAAGATTTACTCATTCCCCCTCACCTGCCCCCTCTTCCCTTCCTACAGAACCACTTTTTCTTGCCACTTTTATGTGAGATAATTTACCCCATTCTATCTCTCCTTTTCTCCCTCTCTGAATGTATTCTTCTCTTATTCCTTAAATTGATTTAATTTTTTTATATATCATCCCTTCATATTCAACTTGCCTTGTGCCCTTTGTGTGTGTATATATATATACATATATATATACACACACACATATATATATATACACATATATACCTACATAGACACACATATGTATATATATGTATACATACACACACACATATATTCAGCTACTATGATATTGAGGTCTCATGAATCATACACATCATCTTTCTATGTAGGAATGTAAACAAAACAGTTCAACTTTAGTAAGTCCCTTATGATTTTTCTTTCTTATTTACCTTTTCATGCTTCTCTTGATTCCTGTGTTTGAAAGTCAAATTTTCTATTCAGCTCTGGTCTTTTCACTGAGAAAGCTTGAAAGTCCTCTATTTTATTGAAAATCCATATTTTGCCTTGAAGGATTCTGATTTTTAATCCATTCTGCTATCTGTTCCCATTTTATAAGTGAATTCATCTCATTCATATTCAGTTATAATCACTATTTGTAAATATCCCTGTTACCTTATGTTCTCTCTTTACCCTCTTATTTTTTATTCTACCCACCCTTCTAAAAGTCCCTGTATTATCCTCTACCCCATCCCTCCTAAATCGTAATCAACATACCCTTCTAAAAGTCCCTCCCGAATGCTGTCTCCTAGTCTTCTAGCCTTTTAACAAGTCCAGGAGATTTCCATACTCCTCCAGATGTACACACTGTTTCCTCTTCAACCCAGATCTCATGAGAGTTAGATTCCAACATTACAATCCCTCCACCTCCACCTGCTTCTTCTGTCTCAGTTCTTCCTTTCATTTTTTGAGATAATATCCCACTTCTGAGACAATTGCTCCTTTTTACCTTTTCCTATCCAATTTTGTTTTTAGAATAATCCCATCATAAGAAACTCAGCCCAAACCTTTTCTTTCTCACTGCCCTAGTAATGATGACACTTTTAAGAATATTGGTAACATTTTAATATATAAGAAGTAGACAGGGGAAGGAGCCAAGATGGTGGAGTAAAAGCAGGGACTTGCTTGAGGTCTCCCACAAACCCCTCCAAATACCTGTAAAAATGAGCCTAAACAAATTCTGGGGCTACAGAACACACAAAATGACAGAATGAAGCAAGTCTCTGGCCCAAGAAAACCTGGAAAGTCAAGGAAAATGGTCTATTGTAAGGGGCTCTTGAGAGCCTGATAAGCTTGGGAGTTGAGGCCCATGAACAGTCCCGTGGGAAAAAGGAATTATCTGGGGCTACACAGTCTGGCTCGGGTCCTCCTCCTCTGATAAGGCAGGCTGTGAACAACACATGCCCCCTTCCAAATAAGGACTGGACATGAGTTGTCCATGAGCTTTGATGCATGGCCCTGGGGCTCCTGATAGGCTTAAAGGATCATGCAGGAGCTTGCTTGCACCCAGTAACGAAGGCTAGTACTGCATAAAAATCCTGCTTGCTGAAACAATAAACGGAGTTCCTTCCATCTTATCTTGACTCCCACCTCAATCATTGTGTACCAAGACAGGTCCTTGCTGGTCAAGGACTACTAGGGGTGAGAGGACCCCAACAGTCTATTACACTGGGCTGGGAGTGGAGGGCAGTCCAGCTTGGGCCACACCTGCACAGAAGGGGCTGGAGCAGGCCTCAGGGGAGTGAATCATTGGCAACTGTGGCAGTTACCAGACTTCTCAACCCACAAGCACCAAAGAGAACATAGAAGGCAAGTGGGAAAACTCTGTCAGACCTGGGTGAGAGAAGAGCGTGGTCAGGCCTCATCCCTGGGATGGCAGAGATAGTGGAAGTGGCATCAGCAGCAGCACTGGTGGCAGTTTCCGAAGCTGCATGCCCACAGATGGTGTGATCAAGTGGCTGGATTAGAGGGGGATTTCAGGGTTATCTTTACTGGCACTGAGGCAGGATTCTCTTGCTTCACCCTGCTTGAAAATGGGTCACAGTCCTGGGTGGTGATCCTGAGGTAAGGAGGAGCACTGGCATGGTGGAGCTGGTGGGGCTGTGGAGAGGGAATCCTCCTCACAGTTCCAAGGCAGACAAGAGTGTTTGAGGTCACTCACAGACCAGAGCACAGGCCAGGAGAGGATCAAACGCCTCTCCTTTGATCATACCACCTAAGAAGAACTCAAAATTTACAGGTGCCTAGAAGTATCTCTGAAAATAGCTACACAAAACCCCTGAAGCTTGGGAAAGTGCACTCTTCCCTCTGGAAGCAGAGTCCTACCTCGACAAAGAGTGTAAAAGTCAAGCAATTTGCTGGGGAAATGAGCAAAAAATTAAAAAAACTCAGACCATAGAATCTTACTTTGGTGACAAAGAAGATCAAAACATACAACCAGAAGGCAACAAAGTTAAAGATCCTACATCCAAAGCCTCCAAGAAAAATATGAATTGGTCAAAGGCCTTGGAAGAACTCAAAAAGGATTTAAAAAATCAAGTAAAAGCAGCAGAGGAAAAATTGGGAATAGAAACTAGAGTGATGCAAGAAAATCATGAAAAACAAGTCAACAGCTTGCTAAAGAAGACCCAAAAAAATTCAGAAGAAAATAACACCTTAAAAATAGACTAACCAGCAGTGGAGCCAAGATATTGGAATGCCTGAGTTGTCTCACAAATTCTTTTTTTTATTAAGTTTTTTTATTTTTAGTTTACAACACTCAATTCCACATGATTTTGTGTTCCAGATTTTCTTCCCTCTCCCCCCACCCCAAGACGGCATGGAATTTGATATATCTTCTACATATAACTTCACATTGAAATTATTTACACAATAGTCAAGTTGTAAAGAAGAACTATGACCAGTTGAATGAATCTTGAGAAAGAAGAAACAAAACCAAAAAAAATCCCCAAAAAGCAAAAACAAAAGAGACAAAAAAACAAAAGAAACAAAAGAAGAACAAACAGTTTGCCTCAATTTGCATTCAGTCTCCATAGTTCTTTCTCTGGATGTAGATAGCTCTCTCCCTCATGAGTCCTTTGGAGTTGTCTTTGAACCTTGTACTGCTGAGAAGAGCAAGGTCTATCTAGGTTAGTCATCACAGAATCCATATATCTGTAGCTGTGTACAACATTCTCGTACTTCTGCTCTGCTCACTCAGCATTCTATCGTGTGGGTTTTTCCAGGTTATTATGAAGTCCATATTTTCCCCATTTCTTATAGTATAATAATTCCATACAATTCCGTACATACATATACCACAACTTGTTCAGCCATTCCCCAGTTGATGGGCATCCCCTTGATTTCCAATTCTTTGCTACTACAAAAAGAGCCACTATAAATATTTTTGTACATATGGGTCCTTTTCCTGCTTGTGTGATTTCTTTGGGATACAACCCTAGAAGTGGTATTGCTGGGTCAAAGGGTATGAACATTTTTATAGCCCTTTGGGCATAGTCCCAAATTGCTCTCCAGAATGGCTGGATCATTTCACAGCTCCACCAGCAATGTAACAGTGTTCCAATTTTCTCACATCCTCTCCAGCATTTATCAATTTCCTGTTTTGTCATTTTAGCCAATCTGACAAGAGAGATGTGGTACCTAAGAGTTGTTTTGATTTGCATTTCTCCATTCGGTAGTGATTTAGAACATTTTTTTATATGCCTATAGGTAGCTTTAATTTCTTCATCTGAAAATGGCTGTTCATATCCTTTGACCATTTCTCAACTGGGGAATGACTTGTATTCCTATAAATTTCACTCAGTTCCCTGTATGTTTTAGAGATGAGGCTTTTATCAGAGACACTAGTTGTAAAGATGTTCTCCTAATTTTCTGCTTCCCTCCTAATCTTTGTTGAATTTGCTTTTTTATACAAAACTTTTCAATTTAACATTATCAAAATTATCCATTTTGCATTTTGTAATGTTCTCTATATTTTGTTGTGCCATGAATTCTTTGCTTTTCCATAAATCTGAAAGGTAAACTGTTCCTTGCTCTCCCAAATTGCTTATAGTATCAGCCTTTATTCCTAAATCATGAACCCATTTTGACTTTATTTTGGTATATGGTGTAAGATATTGGTCTATACCCAGTTTCTGCCCTACCAATTTCCATTTTTCCCAGCAGTTCTTGAGAAACACTTAATTCTTAGCCCAGAAGCTGGATTCTTTGGGTTTATCAAAGATTAGATTGCTGTAGTCATTGGCTACTGTGTCTTGTGTTCCTAACGTATTCCAATGATCCATGACTCTGTTTCTTAGCCAGTACCAGGAAGTTTTCATGACTGCTGCTTTATAATACAGTTTAATAGCAAAATAGCCTTTGTTTTCTTTGAGTAATTCAGTGAGACTTACTAGGTACTAAGTCCCAGGCCCAAACCCCATTAGGTGTTAACCTAATCTATGTGGATGTGAACCTCCCAGGGTCCTAAGGGGAGGGGCCAACTCAAGAACCAATCACCAGAGCCTGATGATGTTTGATGATGTCTGAAGCCCTATAGGAAGGGAGGACAGAGCCATTTGTGCATGGCTCTGGAGATGGTGTTGATGAGGAGACTCCAGGCAGCTGTAGCTAAGGAGCTCCCCAGCTTGTAGACCCGGATGCCGAGACTTTGTTGAACTCTGGTAACTATGTGTTGGGATTTGAATCAGACAAAGTCTGTCTGTTGATGTTTGTAATTTGTTTGCATTTTGTTTTGAAGTTCAGGGTGCTGGCTTTTTCACCTGAACGAACTGAATGATATTTGTATGCTGAATTAAAAGTAAGCTTGTCAACCCCTTCACCTTGCTTTCCTTAATTAAGCAGATCAAAAGAACCTGTGCTGTTGGCAGCTTTCTGGGTACTGGCTGTGGGTGAATCTTATACCCCCACAGAAGCTGCTAGCCAGATTGTTAAAACATATGGCTAGGCCTCCTTCCCTAGCATTTCTTTTCATTAATTGCCTATATATTCTTGACCTCTTGTTTTTCCAGATGAATTTTGTTATTATTTTATCCAGCTCTGTAAAATAAGTTTTTGGTAGTTTGATGGGTAAGGAGCTGAATAAATAAATTAATTTAGGTGAAATTGTCATTTTTATTATATTAGCTCGGCTTAACCATGAGGATTGATATTTTTCCATTTATTTAGATCTGACTTTATTTGTGTGAAAAGTGTTTCATAATTATTTTCATATAGGCCCTGGGTTTGTCTTGGCAGCTAGACTCCCAAATATTTTATAGTGTGTATTGTAATGTTAAATGGAATTTCTCTTTCCATTTCCTGCTGTTGTGCTTTGTTGGTAATATATAGGAATGCCGAGGTTTTATGTGGGTTTACTTTATATCCCGCAACTTTGCTGAAGTTGTTTATTATTTTAAATAGTTTTTTGCTTGATTCTCTAGGATTCTGTAAGTAAACTATCATGTCGTTTGCAAAAAATGATAATTTAATTTCTTCTTTGCCAATTCTAATTCCTTCAATTTCTTTTACTTCTCTTATTGCTACAGCTAACATTTCTAGTACCAAATTGAATAATGAGGCTGATAAAGGACATCCTTGTTTCACCTCTGATCTTATTGGGAATGCATCTAGCTTGTCCCCATTACAAATAATGCTAGTTGATGGTTTTATGTAGATGGTATTTATAATTTTAAGGAAGGCTCCATTCATTTCTATGCTTTCTAGTGTTTTTAATAGGAAAAAGTAGTGTATTCTGTCCAAGCCTTTTTCTGCATCTATTGAGATGATCATATGGTTTCTGCTAGCTTTGCTGTTGATATGATCAATTATGCTGATAGTTTTCCTAATAATGAACCAGCCTTGCATTCCTGGAATAAATCCTAACTGGTCATAGTGTAGTATTCTCATGAGGAGTTGCTGCAATCTTGTTTTTAATATTTCATTTAAAATTTGTGCATCAATATTCATTAGGGAAACTGGTCTATAATTTTTTTCTCTGTTTTGACTCTTCCTGGTTTGGGTATTAGTATTATATTTGTGCCATTTCAAAGAATTTGCTAGGACTCCTTCTTCACCTATTTTCCAAAATAGTCTATAAAGTATAAGAATTAGTTGTTCTTTAAATATTTGTTAAAATTCACATGTAAAACCATCTGGCCCTGGACATTTTTTCCTAGGGAGTTCATTGATGGCTTACTCAATTTCTTTTTCTGAGATGGAGTTATTAAGGTATTTTACTTCCTTTTCTGTTAACCTGGGCAATTTATATTTTTGTAGATATTCATCAATATCCCTAAGGTTGTCAAATTTATGGGCATACAATTGGGCAAAATAATTCCTAGTTATTGTTTTAGTTTCCTCTTCATTGGAGGTGAATTCACCCTTTTAATTTTTGATATTGGTAATTTGATTTTCTTCTTTCTTTTGGTTAATCAAATTGACCAAAGTTTATCAATTTTATTGGTTTTAAATAAAACCAGCTCTTGGTTTTAGTTATTAATTTAGTAGTTTTCTTGATTTCAATTTCATTAATCTCTCCTTTGATTTTCTGTATTTCTAATTTGGTATTTAATTGGGGATTTTCAATTTGTTCTTTTTCTAGGTTTTTCAGTTGCATGCCCAACTCGCTGATCTCCTTTTTCTCTATTTTATTCATGTAAGCATTTAAAGATATAAAACTTCCCCTAAGAACTGCTTTTGCTGTATCCCATAAGTTTTGGTGGGTTGTCACATTATTGTCATTCTCTTGAATGAAGTTATTAATTGTTTCTCCGATTTGTTCTTTGGCCCACTCATTCTTCAGAATTAGATTATTTAGTTTCCAATTAATTTTTAGATTATTTTTCCATGGTTCTTTATCAGAAATAATTTTTATTGCATCATGATTTGAAAAGGATACTTTGACTACTTCTGCCTTTCTGCACTGGATTGTGAGGTTTTTATGCCCTAGTACATGGTCAATTTTTGAGTATGTTCCATGTACTGCTGAGAAAAAGTATATTCCTTTTTATCCCCATTCAGTTTTCTCCAGAGATCCATCATATCTATTTTTCTTCATTTTTTTCTTTGGGTCTTGGTTTTCCTCTGTGACTTGGCTAATCTGGAAATATGTTTTGTGTGATTGCACATGTATAATTTATATATATATATATATGTATATATATATGTGTATACATTTCTTGCCTTCTCAAGGAGGGGATGGAAGGAGAGAATCTGGAACTTAAAATTAAAAAAAAAGAATGATTTATATTGTTTATTCATGTATTTAAGAAAAAAATTGAAAGAAATAAAATGGGAGAAAAACAATTGCCACTTATTTACTAGTGGCTTTCCATTTAAAGTGCCTAATAACAAAGATTCCCAGTGAAGAATTTGTTCAATGGGTTCCAGCAAATGTAAGGGCCTAATATATATTACAGGCAAGATCCCATATAGTAGACCTTATAAACTCTAAGCGAGAAAGAGTCTTAGTAACTTCCCCCACAGGGAAGTTCATCCTCCTCCCTAGCCACTAAAAGGGAGAGGGACCAAGTGGCCCCCGAGGGAGTCTTCTTTTTGTACTCTGGTTTCTACTCAATATCCATATTCTCCCAGGACTGCAGCTTAACTGGCTGGTCCCTTGTTATGGGAGAAAGAAAAGAAGAAAGGAAATAGGAAGGAAGGAAGGAAGGACAGAGAGTGGGAGGTATAAGAGGGAGCTATGGGAAAACACTACAGTTCTTTTACTGAAATATGAGATGAGGTTGTCAGCTGAGAGGGGTGCAAGGAGGGGGAGCCCAGAGATATTAGAGGGGAGACAAAAGAATTGGGAAAACCATTGTAAGGTCATTCATTGATTATGGAGGCGTAAATGGATTCCTCTGCCACAGTGAGGGCCCAATTGTGATGACAGAAAAAGTTTGTACTGTACCCAGTAGGCACTTTTTTGTGATATTCTCTAGCTTCATTCATTAGCACAGGAGTAAGAGCAAAGGCAGTAAATGGTGGCAGTAATCTTATCCAAACTAGGGTGTGGCTGGGTAAAACTAGAGTAAAGACAAGAGAATTTCCAATTAAACATTAACTAACAATAATTGCAAAAGAGAGAGCAGTAAAGTTTGTTGTTGCAATTGCTTGTACTTTAATGAACCCAAGAAATTATTAACTTATAAGCACAGGAAAAAGAACAGAAATCATTGGGGGAAAAGGAATAAGCATTTATATAGCATCTACTAAGTACCAGACACTGTACAAGTACTGCATAAATATTGTCTCATTGAATTCTCACAAGAGCTTTGTGAGATGGGTGATGTTATTCCCATTTTACAGTTGAGGAAATGGAGGTTAACTGACTTGTCCAGAGTCACACAGCTAGTAATTGTCTCAGGTCTTCCCAGCTCCAGGCCCAGCTCTATCCACAACAGAACCATACTGGTTGGCTACCTGCTGGAATAATGAGGCTTGTAAAACTCTGCATTCTAAGGGGATTGTCAAGTTTATAACTTAGATCTTAATTGGGTCAGAACTCCAACAAGGTAACCTCTGAAGTTGTCTTGCTGAGTAATTTCTATCTTGTGTTTGTTTTTCCTTTTTCTTTGTAAAAATGACTGTGTAGAGTATGTCAGCCAATTAACATTTATTAAGTATATACTATGTGAAAAGCACTACTATGTGCTGGTAATACAAAAGGAAACAAAAGGCAAACTCTTGCACTCAAGGAGCTTTCAGTCTAGTGGGGCAGACAACAAGGAAGCACAAACAAGCTATATACAGAATAAATAGAAAATAATCAAAAGAGGGAAGTACATAGGATTAAAAGGGTTTAAGAAAAAGTTTCCTGTAAAAGGTATTTTAGTTGGGACTTAAAGGAAGCCAGTAGGTAGTGATGAGGAGAGAGAGCATTCTAGGTATGGGGAACAGCTGGAGGAAATTTCCAGAGACAAGAAATGTTACATCTTTGTTTGTGGAATAGTCAAGAGGCCAATGTCCTTATATCAGAGTACAAGGTGAGAAATAAAGTGCAAGAGCACAGGAAAGAAAGGAGGGGATTATGTTATGAAGGGCCGTGAATGCCAAACAGAGGATTTTGGAATTGGTCTTAGGGGGAATAGGGAGCCACTGGAGTTTATTGAGTGTGGGTAGGTGACATAATCAAACCTGCACTTCAGGGAAATTATTTTGGCAGGTGAATGGAGAATGCATTGGAGCAAGGTGACTTGAGGCAGGCAGATCCACTAGCAGGTTACTGTAATATTTCAGGCATGAAGTGGTGAGGGCTTGTACTAGGGTAGTGGCAGTGTGTGAGAGAAGGGGAACTATTCAAGAGATGACGCAAAAGTGAAATAGGCCTTGGCAACAGATTCGATGTGGAGAATAAGAGATAGTGAATAGTCCAGGATGGCACCTAGATGGGGAACCTAGGAAAATGGTGTTGCCTTCTATAATAATAGGGAAGTTATGAGGGGAAATATAATGTGTTCAATTTTTTACACGTTGAGGTTAAGACATCTGACAAGAAATGAGAGACAGAAGATTGGATATCAGCATAGAGATTGGGGTAGAATACTTGGATTTGAGAATCATTGGCATAGAGATGGTGATTAAATCCATGGGAGCTGATGAGATCACCAAGAGAAGTAGGATAGATGGAGAAGCAGCCCAGACAGTACCTTCTGGTCCATCTGTAGTTAAAAGGCATTCTCTGGAAAAGGATCCATTGAAGGAGACCGAGAAGAAGACAGATTAGTAGAAGAACTGTAGCCAGAGTGGCCTTTGTTTTCTTTGAGTGACTCAGTTTATCTCATTGAGCTTTGCTGGGTGCTGGGCCTGCTGCTTCTCTTCCAGGGAAGGAAGCCGAGAGACCCATGCCTGGGAGCAGAGAACTTCCTGTGTGACCTCTTCCGGGGCAGGAAGCCCAGAGACCCATGCCTGGGAGCAGAGAACCTCCTGTGTTTAACTCAGCATCCTTGTGTTCGAGGATATAGGGAGTTGCTGACCTGTGTCCCTACCCAAAGTAACCTCTGGGGCAGGGTGGCAAGACAGAGCTCAGCCAAATTTCCAGTCCTGTTTTCAACAAGCTCACTATTGTTACTAACTCTAGCAGGTTTTTCCTCTACTAAATTCCTCCCTCTACTCTTCTTCTTTCCTGCCTGGGACTGGGCAAAATCAGCTCCTGCCAATTCTTTAGAGGTGAAGGATGATATTTCAACAGATTTAAAGGAATATGATTTCAGGGACCCCAAGTCTTAAAAGCATCTTTTATACTCAGAGTAGCTGCCACCTCACATAGCATCCCAGCAGTCAGGAATACCAATGACAAAGACGGCATAACAAATATAGAGGATATTTCTAGGGTTCTTTATGTTTTAAAAAATTTTTATGTGAACTATATACACACTGGCCACTAGACCAGGGATGATAAATCCCCATGGGACAACTGCCCCAGGTTTGGGGCCTAGACCTGACAAGTGCCAGCTTATATGTCCAAAGTTTATTATGTCTTGTAGGAAATGGGTGAGAATGAGGAGTCAGTGATAAATCTTGTATTTTGTAGGAAACTGGAAATGCTCTCTCATCATTTTAATTGTGAAGTTAAAAGGAGAATAAATATAGTGAAAAGTTTTTCTAACATCTGCTAAATGTGGTTAATATTATTTTATTTAACTGAGCAAACATTTTCATTTGTTGTTTGTTGTTCAGTTGTTTCTGTTGTTATTGTTCATGACCCTATTTGGGGTTTTCTTAAAGATACTCAAATAATTTGTCCTTCTCTTCTCCAGCTCATTTTAAAGATGAAGAAAGTAAACAGACTTCTTCAAGGTCACATTGATACTATGAGCCTGGATTTGAACTCAGGTCTTCCTGACTCCAGGCGTAGCTCTCTGTCCACTACATCAAATAGAAGCACCTTGGGTCTTTCTAATTTTTTAAATTGATAATGTATGTTTTTAGAATACTTCCATTTCAGTAGCGTATAGACTGATGGATTTGGAGTCTGAAAAATATGAGTCTGAATTCTGCTTATAGCATTTCAAAGGTGTTTGGCCATAGGCAAGTCCCATGATGTGTAAGAATTTCAGGCAACACTCTCAGATTAATTGCTGAGTGATGGTTGAGTTCTTACCTTCTCTGGGACTTTACCAACAAAATCATAAATTCTTGACAGATTGACGTATTGTGTTGTGTTGTATCATGGAGGCGATCTTGAGTGGTTAGGGCTTAAACTCAAGAAGATGCTACAACACTAGGAAGTTATGGGGCCAACAATGGACAGTGATTGAGTCACCTGGTGACCATCCTAACCAATAGCAGAGAAGTCTCTCACTAGTGTGGCTGTCACCAGGGGATGTCTATCCTTTGAGCATAAAGTTTGAAAATAGTCCACTAAAGCATGGATGGGTGGATTGACTATCTCTGTGGATCAAAATATCATAGACGGAGAGTCAGTAGGGAACTCTGAGCTTATGTGATTCAACTCATTCATTGCAGAAGGGAAGAATCAGATGTGAGAATAAATAGGAAGTGACTTATCCAAGGCCACACAATTTGTTAGCATGAGAGGCAGGACTAGTTCCAGGTCCTCTGCCCCCCAAAGTCAGGGGTCCTTCTATATTATCATGCTGCTTCTGAAGTCATGAATCCTCAATGCATGGAAGTGCAGGCACACATTTTCATATCAGGAGTTATTTGCAACATAGCCCTATTCAATGTACCCCAAATTCATAAAAAAGAGTTGTACAATACAAAATGAGATTATCCTTAATGATATTTGAAAAAGAAAGTAGAGACTCATATGAATTTTCTAAGGGGATATTTTGCAGAACTTCCTCTATACCCTAACACTGGAATTGAGTGTGGGAACTGGAGCATTGCTGGAGATACCGGTGAGATGGGTGCACAGAATATCGATAAACCAGTCCCTATTACATAATGACATACAAGGTACTCTGCTAGACTGTATTGTCTCTGGAAATTATGACCCATTTTAATAATGATGAGGGATTTTTTCCTTCCCTCAAGAGGATTCCAGTCAAAAACAGAAGATGAAACCAGTCGGCTAATTTTCCAAATCAACTTTGTCTTCTTCCTTAGTGAGGTAGAAAGCATAGTTGGTAATATGGTGGAAGACTGAACCTAATACGATTGGTCCTGATGCTAATTTCTTTTGGATCTCCAACAGATTTGAGTGTGAAGTTCTGTAGAATGGTGGTAAAGAACAAAAACAACTCCATCATTGCCAGGCCCTCTCCAAGACAAGACCGTTTTCCTAGAAAGAAACAAAAATTGTGCTTAGAAATCTTCACAGATTATTAGAGTGCCAACCAAAGTGAAAACAGACTCAGGGGACCCTAACAATAGTGGAGGAAAGGAGCAAAAGGGAAGGATTCTGATGGGCAGAAATGATGAGAACTCTTATGGTGGGTTATATTTCAGCCAAAAGTGGTCACTGGAGGTAGGAAGGAATTTCCTCTTCATATCATTCCTCCCATGGTGAGTCCTCGTGCACTGGATCTTGCAACAGAGTCAGATTTCCACTAAATAAGGGGGCAGGTGAGCCAGCTAAGAGTCTCAGCTCATCTGCTGAGAGGTTTCAGGAGAAGCCAGGCTATGGGAATACTAAAAAAGCAGTGTGTCATATATCACAATGGGGAAGTATTTCCTCAGAAGAACTACTGGGAAGAGGCTAAGCCAGAAGAGGATGGGAGGGGGAACAGGATTCTCCTTTTAGAGTGAGGAGTAGAAATGGGTACGGTTTCTTTTTACCAGTGGAAAAAGGCATGAAGTAGTCACTTTTCTTGAATTTCCCATTCATATCCAGGAAATGCTGGGGGTCAAACTGGTCAGGGTTGGGAAACTCTTTGCTGTCATTCAACACTGGGGAGAGCAGGGGGAAGATTGTTGTGCCCTAGAGGGAAGAAATTCCAGGGGAATGTCAGTTACTATCATGAATATCCTTGGTATGCCAGTCCAGTGGCTCCCTATTGTCTCTAGTACTAAATACATACTTCCTTATGAATGGTATAGACTGGAAGGTTAAGCCATTAAGAATCAACATAGGCCCCAGTCTAGCTTTCCAAGTTGATGACCCCATTATTGTCACCATCATGTCCTCCTTTGGTTTCCACCTAAACTGGTTCAACTGCTGTTCTCCATCCACAGTGCTCCCTCAGTCATCTTTGTGCCTTTAAAATGAACATGTCCTGTGGCTGGAAGGCACTCCTTGCTAATTTCAGCCTTTCAGAATCGCTAGTACCCATTGGATACTCCCTCCTATAGGAAGCCTTGGCTAAGGCCCTGAGCTCTTTGTGCTCTCTCTCCCCCCCAGTTCCTTGGTCTACATTTCACTTCCACACCTGCTACCTGTGGGACTCTGGACAGGAAGCATATGTGAATTTTCAGTGCCCGAGCCAATGCTTAAAGCCTCTAAGGCCAGACCAGGCTTCCTTCTGGGGGAGTTTCTTCAGCAGGAGGTCATTCTAGTAAGGAAAGAAATAATATTTGGGGCTGACTTTTCTGGTTCCAAATTGTGTTCCCTCCAGGAGAAACCAATGTCCTCTTTGGTCAAATACCCCTCTCTTCTTGCCTCTTGTCAACAGCACTTGGGTCAGAAATTCTCACATAGTAGGTTCTTACTAAAGCGTTGATGATTTGAACTGAACAATGCACTCAATGGAGTATATTAAGAGTGAAGTTAGGTGGAATGCTCCCTTGTTTCTTTGAAGTAGAATAGTTTTGCTCAGCCATTGCTAGGAAACTTCAATCTAATTCAATTAATGTTTATTTAGTAGCCCCAGAAATCAATATTTTACAATCTAAAGACCTCAGTTCTAGTTTCAGTTCCAACATTTTAAGATCACCATAGGCAAGATATTTGCCTTGATACTCAATGTTTCCATCTGCACAATGGGACAGATAATATTATGTATACAATCTACTTCAGTATTTCGTAAAAGGAAAAGATATAAACAAAAATTTCTCTTGAGTGATCTTACTCTTATTTTGCCTGCACATTTTCTTTCCAGAGTGTTGCCATGGTGAATTTGAAGCAGGGAGAACTAAGAGAATTATACACTTTCCACCCTTTCTTCATTCAACACCACATACAAAATTACTTGTATGTTCCAAAAAACTTCCTTAAGGGGTCACTTCATATGAGATCATGGAAATGGTACTTGATTCTCTTATTTCTAAAATGAGATCACTGGACCAGATGATATTTGAGATGTCTTCTAGCATTAGGTCCCATGGCCCCATGACTGCTGACCTTTGGGAGGAAATATTGTTGGAATTGGATGTCCTGGTTCACTGCATGGGGCAGGTTGAGAGGTAGGAGGTCAATGAACCTTTGCACTTCATGCACTACAGCATCCGTATAGGGCATATCTTGTCTGTCCTTTATGGAAGGAACCCGATTACGTCCAATCACACGATCAATTTCCTCATGAATTTTTGCTGCAGGGACAAAAACAGGAATAACCACTGAGTTTCTGGTCTGGGAATGCCCAACAGAGCCTGTGTGGAGTATTTGCCTGTTCACATAACCTAAGATAATCCTCATATGAGGAGCAATGGGATATTTTTCTGTGGCTTAGTGGATTGGAGTCAGGAAGAATTGTGTTTACATTCCTCTGTAGACACCGTATGCATAAATATAGGCAAGTCATTAAACGGAACTAAGCCTCGTTTTCCTCATCTGAAAAATGGGTATCATAAATTATTTGTCTTCTAAGGTTCTCTACACCTCTAAATCTATTATCCTGTGGTTTGTTACATGTAGATAATATCTGCATCTTTCTTAAAGGTCATCGAATGAAATTATATATGTTAGGTGAATTGCGAAACTTAAATCCTTTATGTTCATGCCAGCTATTTTTGCCAAAGGAAGTAGACATCTTAATTTGGATTCCATAGTGCTGGTGATGATATTATCATTTTGATTTAAATCATTCACCAGGTATGTATCTCATCTCCTGTCTCAATTTCCTAAGTTGATGAAGCATGGACTCTCAGCATTAGAAATGACATGTTTTTCATCTAGGACCTTCCATAGTTGAACAGGAATCCTGTTTCTTTTTTTTCTTGAATAAATATTTTTTTTACTTTTAATTTTTTAAATTTATTTTTAATTATTTAATATTTTTAGTTTTCAACATTGATTTCCACAAGATTTTCTGTTACAAATTTTCTCCCTATTTCCACCCTCCCCATCCCAAGATGGCATATATTCTGATTGCCCCTTTTCCCAGTCTATGGTCCCTTCTGTCACCCCATTACCCCCTCCCTTATCCTTTTTTCCCTTACTTTCTTGTAAGGATAGATAGATTTTTAAACCCCATTGCCTTATTTCTAAGTTGCATGTAAAAACAAGTTTTTTTGAGCATTTGTTTTTAGAACTTCGAGTTCCAAATTCTCTCCCTTCTTTCCTTCCCACCCACCCTCCTTGAGAAGGGAAGCAATTAAACGTAGGCCACACATGTATCATTATGCAAAACACTTTCATAATAGTTATTTTGTGAAAGACTAACTGTATTTACCTTCATCCTATCCTGTCCCCTTTCATTCATTTTTCTCCCTTGACCCTGTCCTTTTTCAAAAGTGTTTGCTTTTGATTACCTCTTCACCCAATCTGCCCTCCCTTCTATCATCCTCCCCTCTTATCTCCTTCCCCCCTACTTTCCTGTACAGTAAGATACCCAATTGAGTGTATATGTTTTTCCCTCCTTAAGTCAGATCCGATGAGACCAAGATTCATTCATTCCCTTTCACCTGCCCCCTCTTCCTTTCCAAGAGAACTGATTTTTTCTTTCCACTTTTATGTGAGATAATTTACCCCATTCTATCTCTCCCTTTCTCCTCCCAATATATTCCTCTCTCACCCCTTAATTTTATTGTTTTAGATATTACCCTTCATATTCAACTCACCCTATGCCCTCAGTCTATATATATGTATATTCCCTTCAACTACCCTAATACTGAGAAAGGTCTCATGAATTACAAATATCATCTTTCCATGTAGGAATGTAAACAAAGCCATTGAACTTTAGTCATTCCTTTACTTTATGATTTTTTTTTTTGCTTTTTCATGCTTCTCTTGATTCTTGTATTAGAAAACCAAATTTTGTATTCAGCTCTGGTCTTTTCATCAAGAAAGCTTGAAAGTCCTTTATCTTGCTGAAAATCCATGTTTTGCCCTGGAGCATTATCCTCAGTTTTGCCAGGTAGGTGATTCTTGGTTTTAATCCTAGCTCCTTTCATCAGTGGAATATCATATTCCAAGCCCTTTAATCCTTTAATGTAGAAGCTGCTAGATCTTGTGTTATCCTGATTGTGTTTCCACAATACTTGAATTGATTCTTTCTGGATGCTTGCAATATTTTCTCCTTGACTTGGGAACTCTGAAATTTGGCTAAAATATTCCTAGGAGTTTTCTTTATGAGATCTTTTTCAAGAGGTAATTGGTGGATTCTTTCAATATCTGTTTTACCCTCTGGTTCTAGAATATCAGGGCAGTTTTTCTTGATAATTCTTGAAAGATGATGTCTAAGCTGTTGTTTTGTTCATGGCTTTCAGGTTATCCAATAATTTTTAAATTATCTCTCCTGGATCTATTCTCCAGGTCAGTGGTTTTTCCAATGAGATATTTCACATTGTCTTCCATTTTTTCTTTCTTTTGCTTCTGTTTTACAATTTCTTGATTTCTCATAAGTCCCTAGCTTTCACTTGCTCCATTCCCATTTTTAAGGTGGTATTTTCTTCAGGAAGTCTTTTTGGCCTCCTTTTTCATTTTGCTAATTCTGGCCTTTAAGGTATTTTTCTCTTCATTGGCTTTTTGGTGCTCTTTTGCCATTTGGGTCAGTCTATTTTTTTTTAATTTAAATTTATTTATTTAACATATTTGGTTTTCAGCATTGATTTTCACAACAGTTTCAATTACAAATTTTCTCCCCATTTCTACCCTCCCACCCACTCCAAGATGGCTTATATTCTGGTTGCCCTGTTCCCCAGTCAGCCCTCCCCTCTATCACCCCCCTCCCCTCTCATCCCCTTTTCCCTTCCTTTCTTGTAGGGCAAGATAAATTTCTACGCCCCATTGCCTGTGTATCTTATTTTTTAGTTGCATGCAAAAACTTTTTTTGTTTTTGAACATCTGATTTTAAAACTTTGAGTTCCAAATTCTCTCCCCTCTTCCGTTCCCACCCACCCTCCCTAAGAAGTCGAGGAATTCAACCTAGGCCACACATGTATCATTATGTATAACCCTTCCACAATACTCATGTTGTGAAAGGCTAACTACATTTTGCTCCTTCCCAACCCATCCCGCTTTATTGAATTTTCTCTCTTGACCCTGTCCCCTTTCCAAAGTGTTTGTTTTGATTACCTCCACCCCCATCTGCCCTCCCCTCCATCATCCCCACCCCTTTTATTTTCTTTTATCTTCCTCCCTCTTCTTTCCTGTGGGGTAAGATACCCAACTGAGTATGTATGGTATTCCCCCTCAGGCCAGATCTGATGGGAGCAAGGTTCACTCATTCCCCCCTCACCTGCCCTCTCCCCTCCTCCCACAGAACTGCTTCCTCTTGCCACCTTTATGCGAGATAATCCACCCCATTCTATCTCTCCCTATCTCCCTCTCTCAGTATGTTGCTCTCTCATCCCTTAATTTCATTTTATTTCTTTTAGATATCTTCCCTTCATCTTCAACTCACCCTGTGTCTGCTCTCTCTCTTTTACATATATATACATATATAAAAACACATATATATATACACATACATACATATACACATAGATATATACATACATACACATTCACTTATATATATATACATAAACATATATATATATATATATATATATATGCATATTCCCTTCAACTACTCTAATACTGAGGTCTCATGAATCATACACATCATCTTTCCATGTAGGAATGTAAACAAAACAGTTCAACTTTAGTAAGTCCCTTGCAATTTCCGTTTCTTGATTACCTTTTCATGCTTCTCTTGATTCTTGTGTTAGAAAGTCAAATTTTCTATTCAGTTCTGGTCTTTTCACTGAGAAAGCTTCAAAGTCCTCTATTTTATTGAAAATCCGTATTTTGTCTTGGAACATGATACTCAGTTTTGCTGGGTAGGTGATTCTAGGTTTTAATCCTAGCTCCATTGACCTCCAGAATATCACATTCCAAGCCCTTCGATCTCTTAATGTAGAAGCTGCCAGATCTTGGGTTATTCTGATTGGGTTTCCACAATACTCAAATTGTTTCTTTCTGGCTGCTTGCAGTATTTTCACCTTGATCTGGGAGCTCTGGAATTTGGCAACAATATTCCTAGGAGATTTCTTTTTGGGATCTATTTGAGGAGGCGATCGATGGATTCTTTCAATTTGTATTTTGCCCTGTGGCTCTAGAATATCAGGACAGTTCTCCTTGATAATTTCTTGAAAGATGGTATCTAGGCTCTTTTTTTGATCATGGCTTTCAGGTAGTCCAATAATTTTTAAATTATCTCTCCTGGATCTATTTTCTAGGTCAGTGGTTTTTCCAAGGAGATATTTCACATTGTCTTCCATTTTTTCATTCCTTTGGTTCTGTTTTATAATATCCTGATTTCTCATAAAGTCACTAGCTTCCACTTGCTCCAATCTAATTTTTCAGGTAGTATTTTCTTCAGTGGTCTTTTGGACCTCCTTTTCCATTTGGCTAACTCTGCCTTTCAAGGCATTCTTCTCCTCATTTGCTTTTTGGAGCTCTTTTGCCATTTGAGTTAGTCTGTTTTTTAAGGTGTTGTTTTCTTCAGTGTATTTTTCAGTATTTTTTTGGGTCTCCTGTAGCAAGTCATTGACTTGTTTTTCATGGTTTTCTCGCATCCTTCTCATTTCTCTTCCCAATTTTTCCTCTACTTCTCTAACTTGCTTTTCCAAATCCTTTTTGAGTTCTTCTATGGCCTGGGGCCAATTCATGTTTTTCTTGGAGGCTTTTGTTGTAGGCTCTATGACTTTGTTGTCTTCCTTAGGCTGTGTGTTTTGGTCTTCTTTGTCACCAAAGAAAGAATCCAAAGTCTGAGACTGAATCTGGGCACGTTTTCGCTGCCTGGCCATATTCCCAACCAACTAACTTGACCCTTGAGTTTTTCAGTGGGGTATGACTGCTTGTAGACTAATGAGTTCTATGTTCTACGTTTGGGGGGGAGGTGCCAGCTCTGTCAGACCCGCACTACTCCTTCCCCAAGAACCCCCAGTTCAGACTGGGCTTAGATCTTCAGCAGGCACAGCTGCTCTGATCCGCCACTTAATTCCTCCCACCAGGTGGGCCTGGAGCCGGAAGTAACAACAGCTGTAGCTGCCCCACCTCCGCTGCCCCCCAGGGCTGGAAGCCAAACCGCGAACTCCTTCCACTCCCGCAGCTTTTCCCACTAACCTTCTCCGCAGTCTTTGGTGTTTGTGGGTCGAGGGGTCTGGTAACTGCCGCAGCTCACATATTCAGGGCACTAGGGCCCCTTCCGCCTGGCTTCTGGTCTATATGGTCCACGCTGCTCAGGCTGGGCTCTGCTCCACTCCGTTCCCAGCTCCCAGCTCCCAGCTCCGAGCTCCGTGTGGGATAGACCTCACCCAGAGACCATCCAGGCTGTCCTGGGCTGGAGCCCTGCTTCCCTCTGCTGTTTTGTGGGTTCTGCCGTTCTAGAATCGGTTCAGAGCCATTTTTTATAGGTTTTTGGAGGGACTCGGGTACGGAGCTCACTCTAGTCCCTGCTTACCAGCTGCCATCTTGGCTCTGCCCAGTCTATTTTTTAAGGTGTTATTTTCTTCAGTATTTTTTGGATCTCCTTTAGCAAGTCATTGACTTGTTTTTCATGATTCTCTTGCATCACTCTAGTTTCTCTTCCCAATTTTTCCTCTACTTCTCTTACTTGCTTTTCCAAATCCTTCATGACTTCTTCCATGGCCTGAGATCAATTTACATTTTTGGAGGCTTTGTGTGTATGATCTTTGGCTTTTTGCCATCTTCTGGGTATATGTTGTGATCTTCTTTATCATCAAAAAGCATTCTATAGTCTGAGTCCTTTTCGCTTGCTCATCTTGCCAGCCAATTACTTGACTTTTGAGCTTTTTGTCAGCGTATGACTGCTTTCAGTGTGGAACATGTTTTGTCCCCCAGTTTTAGGGGCTTTGTGCTGCTGTTTTCAGAGCTACTTCTATTCTGAGGTGGTATGATACTCTTCTCCTGGCCTTTGCTCTGGTCCATGAGTGCAAGCATTCTTTTCTGCCATGTAACTACCAGGAGGACCCTCTTTCCACAGTCACTGCAAGGTCTGCCACACCAGTGCTCCTTCTCCCCCAAGAACTGCAACCAGGACCTTGACCCAGATATAGGTGGGGCAAAGCAATAGAATACTACCTCTGCACCAGCAAAGCAATCCCTACACTCCTGCTCTGATACACCACTTGATTCCTCCCATAATGTGGGCCAGGGCCTCTGGAAGCAGGTGTGGCTGCAGCTCTGGAAGCAACCACTGGAAATTCCTGATGCTGCCACCCACGGCCTGTGGGGCTGGGGCTGGATCCCACACTCCTCTCATCCAGATCCAGCAGTTTTCATACTGACCTGCTCCATTGTCTTCGGAGTTTAGAGGTTGCAAAGTCTTTTAATTGCCACAGCTCAGGGATTCTGGGCCCTCATGCCTGATCCAACTGGTCTACTCCTGGCCTGGTCTTTCCTGATGTCCAAGCTGGGTTGCGCTTTGTTCCTGGTACAGTGGGATAGACCCTTCCCAGCGACCATCTAGGCCATCTTGGGCTGGAGACTTATTTCCTTCTGTTATTATGTGGGGTCTGTAGCTCTACTATTTGTTTAGAGTCATTTTTAGAGGTGCTTGGAGGAGTTTGGGGGAAAACCCAAGCAAGTCCCCATTTTCCAGCTGCCATATTGGCTCCACTCCCAGGATTCCTGTTTCTAAAGAAATGAACAAAAGGTCACCCAGACTTTACCTGAGAACCTCCAGAACAGCTGAATAGTCTTTGGGGAGAATTTGAATGGTTGGTAAGTCTTTCCTTACATGAAGCCTCCAGTTGTCAATTTCAACTTCTATCCATGGTTCCTGGTTCTGCCTCTTTGGATCCAGCAGAACCTGCCCTGGTAGAACATAAGTCATTTGAGGACAGGGGGTGTTTCATTTGAGTCCTTGCATCCTAAATACAAAATGGAGGGTGTACAATGGGAGCTTTATTGAAGTTGGTTAAAATGGATTCAATTCCCAAAGGCAGTCCTTCACATACCTTAATAAGTATTACATCTTGCCCAAGGTCTCTATTTTCTTAAATATGCTACTGTCTGACCTGTTGCTGATCTGTGTGGGAGTAACGAAAATCCAAGAGGTGAAGACATGGTGCCAGATCCTGAGCAAGGTACAGGGCTGGGAAAGCAAGTCTGGTCTGTAAGCATGGCTAATATTGTACTTTACCTTGGACCTCAGGATGTTTCAGAATAAGCAGCAGGCCATATCTTAGAGTGCTGCTGGTTGTCTCTGTTCCTGCAACAAATAAGTTAGCTCCAGTTGCTAACAGATTCTCCAAGTCAAATTCAGACTGGGGATTATCTTTCTCCTAAAGGAGAGATACAAAATAAATGAAGTAATGTGAGACAGCAGGGACAGCCTTTAATAACCATATGATGTACATAAAGTTTGTCCTAGGAGCCCTCCCCACCTTCATTTCTGTAATTTAAGACTAGAACCTCCCAATGCCCTCTCGTTTCACCTGTCCAAACATAGGCTTGCCCTTCCCAGGCAACCTTCTTCCTGTCCAAACATATGGCATAGTGGATAGAGCACTAGACTTTGATTTGGGAAGATCTGGATTAAATTTAGCCTCAGCTAAGGGGTATGTATGTGTCCATGGAAAAGTCACTTAATTCTTCTTGGCTCCCCTTTCCTCGTATATAAGAGGAGAGAGTTGAATCCTTCTAAGCTCTCTATTTACTATCATTGATATGTATGGTTTTGAGAGGACCTGATCAAGTAATTCACTTAAACCTTAATGACTTGGTAAATGACATCCTATACTGATATTTTCACCACAAAACAGGAGAGCATCTTTGTAAACCAACAACAACAAGAAGAAATTTTAGATTTTGGAATGGGGAATTGAGAGAAATGTTTTGTGGTGGAGAATACAGAATTTCAAAATTTGTAGGGAACATGAACTTCAACCAGCCAACCCGTGACTGATCAGAAATTCTTTTTAAAAGTCTCCCTTAACTTGTCATCCAGCCCCAGCTTGAGACTTGCACAGAAGTGGAATTTATAACCTAATGAGGTATTTCATTCCAGCCTTGGTCATTCTGAGTTTAAGCATGCATGGAATCAGATGGATTTATGGCCATCAACATCGTTGAAATGAGCAATTTAGAAAGATTAATGAACTAATATCAATTTGCCTTCTCAAAGAGTTGATGGACTAGTGTGCAGAAAGAGACACATATTTTTGGACATGGCCAATATAGACATTTATTTTTCTTGACCATGCTTATGTGTTAACAAGGGTTTTGTTTATCTTTTCTTCATTGGATGGGAGGACATAAGTGTTTGATAAAAGAAGATGGACTTCAGAGAAAAAAGTTAATGATAACTGGATACAGATTGAAGCATACTTTTTAAAACTTTATTTGTCTTGAGTTTATTTTGTATGTATTTTCTTTCCAATATGACTAACATGGAAATGTGTTTTTCATGACTACATGTGTGTAACTAACATTGAATTTCTTGCCTTCTTAGAGAGGTGAATGAGGAGGGAGGAAAAAGAGAATTTGGAACTTAGTTTTGAAAAGAAATGTTAAAAGTTTTTTGACATGTAATTGCAGCTAAATAAAATACTATAATAATACTACTTCTACTACTACTAATAATAATAATTAAAAATAAGGTAGACTTATAGAAAAAAGGATGGATTTTTGGCATTTACCAACAGAAGCTCAAAGTGAAGCAGGTATTTGACATGGAAAACTTTGAATCATGCAAGCATAAGGTAAATAAATTGATAATACAAGAAAAACAATGTATTCAATAGTCCATGCTTTTATGTCAATTTACCATTATTTTTAAAAATCTCCCATTGCTTCAGGGCCCTGAAATAAGGCAACAAACAGGCAAAAAGGAACAAAGAGGCAATATATCTAGGGAAGTGGGTTAAATGAGTTGATATCAACCTGGAGGAAAGTTCCTAGTGAACATTTCAATTATCTGTATTTAGTTTGTTGATGTTTAACATTTTTATCAATTTATTAAATCACTTAACCAAGAGATATACTAGAAATGTCTGTTATGTGCCTTGCAGAGTGCTAGGGAGTGGGGATATACAGGCAAATGATAAAAATAAGACAGTTTCTACTTTCTAGGAGTCCACATTCTACTGAAGGAATGCAACACATTTAAAAATAAGTCCACATGGGATCTGTACAAGATAAATACACAGAGAATTTTTTGTGTGACACTAACACAAGAATAATAAGAGAAGGCTACTTGAAGGAGATAGCAGCTAAATGTGGAAAGATATTAGGACTGCTAAGAGTTGAGGAAAGCAAGCAAGAGTATTCCAGGAATGGGGGTCAGAATGTATGAAGGCAAAGAGGCAAAAGATGGGATATCATGTACAGAGAAGAACAAGCAGGCCTGTTTGGCTGGAACCTAGAAGTTGGGAGGGGGAAAATATAAAACCAGGCTGGAAAGAGAGGCTGGCACCAGATTGTGAAGGGTGTTAAAAGCCAAACAGATAAATTTCTGTTTTGTCTTAGGAGGCCTGAAGCTTTCTAATCGTGGTAATGATCCAGTGAGTCTTGCACTTTATATGTGTTAACTTTGCAGATGAGTGAAGAATGGATCAGAAATTTTGATGTTTGGAGAACTGTTAGGAGAGAATTGTTAATGTCTGTTAAAGAGATGATATTGAACTGAACTAGGGTGTTTGTGGTGTGAATAGAGGAAAAAATGGTTAAGGCTCACTGCCAGGACAGGGTTGGGGGGGGAGGGGAAAAGACACTTACTTTCTACTTTTCCCTGCTAGACCCCACTCCCAATAACAGGAGTTAGTTGGAAAGTTCAGATCCAATGGGAAAGAGAATTGCCTTGTTAAGCACTCCCAAAATGATTGTTCCTTCTTGGGGGAGTTTTGTCCATTGGGTGAAGGAAAAAAAATCAACATTTATCAAGCATCTACTATGTTCCAGGCCCTGTGCTAAGTACCTTACAAATATTATCTCATTTGGTCTTTACAATGACCATAGGAGGTGGATGCTATCATTGTCTCCATTTTACTGTTGAAGAAATAGAGGTAGACATGGTAAGTGACTTGTCTACTGCTATAAAATGTCTGATTCTAGATTTGAACACAAGTAATTCTGACTTCATGCTCAGTACTCTATCCATACCACCATGTAGCTTCTTCCATCAGTCTGAGTGGAAGTATGGAGGACTGGGAGATAGTTAAAGATGAACCGCAATGTTGGACTGATGTGCTGATGGCATTTCTGAGTAAATTTTCATTGTCAGGGTACGATATGGGATACTATAAGTGCTTTATTTGTTCTTTGAATTGGTTTGTGGGTTTCTAGGAAGATTTTGTATCTTTTTCCTTTTTCAGTGGAGCAAAATAAAAATTGTCCTCTTCCTGAAATTAATTAATTTTGAGAGCTTTTATGGAAGGTAGTTATAGTTATATTTATATAGTGTTTTAAGGTTTTTCTTCTGTTCTTTAATCATTTCAGTTATATCTGATCCTTCATGAACCCTTTTCACTTTTTCTTGGCCAAGAAACTCGGGTAGTTAGCTCTTCCTTCTCCAGTGGACAAATTTTCTCATATTTAAATATTAAGTGAGTGACCCACAGTAATACCAAAGATTGTGCTTTAAGTGGACATATGATGTAGAGAGACTTATTATAATAATCAGGGAATCATGGCTCAAACCAGATCCAGGACATTTGGATCAAACTCAGGATATTTGGTGGTACTCTCTGCTCTATAAAAATCTCTGTTTTTGCCTTGCTACTTGCTGGTTCCTCTAAGTAAGAGGAGAGAATAATTTTCAATAAATGCTTTTGCTTTGGTTGGAATGGTCTGAGTGTGCGAACTCTTTTGAGATGATCCCACAAAACACACCTGCTCATTGCAACAGTTTCACTTACAGAGTTCAGATCAAGGACAGGTTCAGAGCAAACAAAGTCCAGTTACTAGAAAGCCCTTGGAAGCCTTGGGGGTTGTGGATACCTTGAGACTCTCTGGTGTTCCTTCCTGTGCTTTGAAGAGAGTGGCCTGTAAGAATCCTTAGAATATCAGCCTTGATCAATGAGCAAGGTGCTTCCCCCATGCAACTTACCTGCTGCATTTTGGACAGGTAGCAGTCAATGTAGTCTTGTGGGTTGATGGCATCCAATATCTTTTGATGCTCCTTCACTTTTTCCAAAATGAAATGTTTAATGTCCTCCACATTTCTAAAAAATCTTTTGTGCTTTCCAGGGAGATACACTCTAAATGCTGGTAACAAGCTGTAGATCTAGGATCCACCCCACCCCCCCCAAACCCAAACACATGTGAGTTTACTTTCATAAAGAGACAACTTCATATCTCTACTTATACACTATTAGTTCTATTTGATGGCCTTGCATTTCTTTTCAAGTTTAATTAATTTTTTTATTAAGAAAAAGTGTTTTCTCTCTCATCTTCACTACACATTGAAAAGAAAAGAAAAAGAAAACCCTTTATGAAATACATATACATAGCTAAGCAATAATAATCCTTACTTTGGCAATAGCCAGAAATGTTTTTCATATTCTACATAGTAAGTCCCTTCCTTCTCTGTCAGAATGAGTGCACCATGTTTCATTGTGGTTCCTCTGGAATCATGGTGGGTCCTTACATTGATCAGAGTACTTTAGCCTTGTGTGGTGTTTGTCTTTCCACTGTTTTGTTATTGAATAAATTGGTTCTGCTCACATTACTTGGCTTCAGTTCATAAAGTTGTAAAGCTGTTACTTTCAATATTTAAAAAAAAACATAGTAGAAAATCAATTGTATTTAATACCGTAATTTGTTCAGGTATATCCCCATTGAATGAACAGCCCCTTAGTTCTAATACTTTACAGCCCCCCCCCCAAAACCAAAGTTGTTTCAATTTTTTTGAATATCTTTCAATTTTCCATATTGTCTTCTTTTTTTGATATTTTTTGGGTACTGGCCAAATAATGGCATGACTGGTTCAAATGACATACATGATTTACTAATTTGGGAGTGACAGATACAAATTGCTTTCCAGATGGCCTGGACAATTCACAACTACATCAATGGTTTGTCAGTATGCTTGTTTTCCCATAGTCACTCCAACATATGATATTTACATTTGTTTAAATACTTTTTGTAACATTTGGAAGGAAAAATCAAGACTTGTCCACTTTTATAAAAAAAAACATTTGGGGCTATTTTTGTGACAAAATTAAAATACAGTAAAATGGCAGAATGTTTTTTAAGGCATCCATTCAGGAAAGACTTGGTATTGATTATGTAATGGTAGGAATTTCTAGCAGTCATCAGTAGACAAAACATTTTATCCTAATTTGACAGTGTAAGTTTCATGGTAATATACAGAAATACAAGGGAAGTCAGAAACCATTGGCCTCATTGAAGTTCAAGAAGTAACAATCTCATTTCTCTAACTAAAATGGGTATGGAGCAGAGAGAGAAACCTGGGTAGAAGACAATGCTTCTTTCTCCTCCAGTGATGGGACAGTAGCAGAGTATTGTGCTGCCAAGTTCTAGTGGGGGTAATGAGTAGGACTCAGTGAAGGGGAAATTAAATAGAGGTTTCAAAAAAAGGAAAGCTCGGGGGGCGGAGCCAAGATGGCAGCTGGTAAGCACGGACTAGCGTGAGCTCCCTACCCGAGTCCCTCCAAAAACCTATATAAATGGCTCTGAACCAATTCTAGAACGGCAGAACCCACAAAACAGCAGAGGGAAGCAGGGCTCCAGCCAAGGACAGCCTGGATGGTCTCTGGGTGAGGTATATTCCACACGGAGCTGGGAGCTGGTAACGGAGTGGAGCAGAGCCCAGCCTGAGTGGCGTGAACCATCCAGAACAGAAGCAGGGCGGAGGGGGCCCTAGCACCCTGAATATGTGAGCTGCAGCAGTTACAAGACCCCCTCGACCCACAAACACCAAAGACTGCTGAGAAGGTTAGTGGGAAAAGCTGCGGGAGTGGAAGGAGTTCGAGGTTCGGCTTCCAGCCCCGGGGGCAGCGGAGGTGGGGCAGCTACAGCTGTTGTTACTTCCGGCTCCAGGCCCACCTGGTGGGAGGAATTAAGTGGTGGATCAGAGCAGGAGTGCAACAGCCTGCTGAAGATCTAAGCCCAGTCTGGACTGGGGGTCCTTGGGGAAGGAGGAGTGCGGCTCTGACAGAGCTGGCACCTCCCCCCCAAACGTAGAACATAGAACTCGTTAGTCTACAAGCAGTCATACCCCACTGAAAAACTCAAGGGTCAAGTTAGTTGGTTGGGAATATGGCCAGGCAGCGAAAACGCGCCCAGATTCAGTCTCAGACTTTGGATTCTTTCTTTGGTGACAAAGAAGACCAAAACATACAGCCTAAAGAAGACAACAAAGTCATAGAGCCTACAACCAAAGCCTCCAAGAAAAACATGAACTGGCCCCAGGCCATAGAAGAACTCAAAAAGGATTTGGAAAAGCAAGTTAGAGAAGTAGAGGAAAAATTGGGAAGAGAAATGAGAAGGATGCGAGAAAACCATGAAAAACAAGTCAATGACTTGCTACAGGAGACCCAAAAAAATACTGAAAAATACACTGAAGAAAACAACACCTTAAAAAACAGACTAACTCAAATGGCAAAAGAGCTCCAAAAAGCAAATGAGGAGAAGAATGCCTTGAAAGGCAGAATTAGCCAAATGGAAAAGGAGGTCCAAAAGACCACTGAAGAAAATACTACTTTAAAAATTAGATTGGAGCAAGTGGAAGCTAGTGACTTTATGAGAAATCAGGATATTATAAAACAGAACCAAAGGAATGAAAAAATGGAAGACAATGTGAAATATCTCCTTGGAAAAACCACTGACCTGGAAAATAGATCCAGGAGAGATAATTTAAAAATTATTGGACTACCTGAAAGCCATGATCAAAAAAAGAGCCTAGATACCATCTTTCAAGAAATTATCAAGGAGAACTGTCCTGATATTCTAGAGCCACAGGGCAAAATAGAAATTGAAAGAATCCATTGATCGCCTCCTCAAATAGATCCCAAAAAGAAATCTCCTAGGAATATTGTTGCCAAATTCCAGAGCTCCCAGATCAAGGAGAAAATACTGCAAGCAGCCAGAAAGAAACAATTTGAGTATTGTGGAAACCCAATCAGAATAACCCAAGATCTGGCAGCTTCTACATTAAGAGATCGAAGGGCTTGGAATGCGATATTCCGGAGGTCAATGGAGCTAGGATTAAAACCTAGAATCACCTACCCAGCAAAACTGAGTATCATGTTCCAAGGCAAAATATGGAGTTTCAATAAAATAGAGGACTTTCAAGCTTTCTCAGTGAAAAGACCAGGACTGAATAGAAAATTTGACTTTCAAACACAAGAATCAAGAGAAGCATGAAAAGGTAATCAAGAAATGGAAATTGCAAGGGACTTACTAAAGTTGAACTGTTTTGTTTACATTCCTACATGGAAAGATGATGAGTATGATTCATGAGACCTCAGTATTAGGGTAGTTGAAGGGAATATGCATATATATGCATATATGTATGTATATATATATATGTTTATGTATATATATAAGTGAATGTGTATGTATGTATATATCTATGTGTATGTGTATGTATGTGTATATATATGTGTTTATATATGTATGTATATGTATATATATGTATATATATATATATGTAAAAGAGAGAGAGCAGACACAGGGTGAGTTGAAGATGAAGGGAAGATATCTAAAAGAAATAAAATGAAACTAAGGGATGAGAGAGTAACATACTGAGAGAGGGAGATAGGGAGAGATAGAATGGGGTGGATTATCTCGCATAAAGGTGGCAAGAGGAAGCAGTTCTGTGGGAGGAGGGGAGAGGGCAGGTGAGGGGGGAATGAGTGAACCTTGCTCTCATCAGATTTGGCCTGAGGGGGAATACCATACATACTCAGTTGGGTATCTTACCCCACAGGAAAGAAGAGGGAGGAAGATAAAAAAAAAATAAAAGGCGGGGGGATGATGGAGGGGAGGGCAGATGGGGGTGGAGGTAATCAAAACAAACACTTTGGAAAGGGGACAGGGTCAAGAGAGAAAATTCAACAAAGCGGGATGGATTGGGAAGGAGCAAAATGTAGTTAGCCTTTCACAACATGAGTATTGTGGAAGGGTTATACATAATGATACATGTTTGGCCTAGGTTGAATTGCTCAACTTCTTAGGGAGGGTGTGTGGGAAGGGAAGAGGGAAGAGAATTTGGAACTCAAAGTTTTAAAATCAGATGTTGAAAAACAAAAAAAGTTTTTGTATGCAACTAAAAAATAAGATACACAGGCAATGGGGCGTAGAAATTTATCTTGCCCTACAAGAAAGGAAGGGAAAAGGGGATGAGACGGGAGGGGGGTGATAGAGGGGAGGGATGACTGGGGAACAGGGCAACCAGAATATAAGCCATCTTGGAGTGGGTGGGAGGGTAGAAATGGGGAGAAAATTTGTAATTCAAAATGTTGTGATAATCAATGCTGAAAACCAAATATGTTAAATAAATAAATTGCATTTAAAAAAAAAAAAAAGGAAAGCTCTGACCATCAGGGAATTTTACCACTTGAAGTGAGAGGAAGAGAAAGATTCTCTTTAGAGCAGAAAGTGTAAAATCAGTTTCTTTCTTTAAATTTTGTTTTTCCATTAACAAACATTGTCTCTTCCTGCCTCTTGAATTTAAAATTTTTAAAATTCTTGTAATAAATATGAATAGCCAAGCAAAACAGAAATCCCACATTGCTTATGTCTGTAAATATTTGTCTCATTCTGCATATTCAGTCTGTCATTTCTCAGTCAGAAAAAGAGTAACATATATCATTATGAGTTCTCTGGAATCAATGGTGGTCATTGCGTTGATCAGAATCATTCAGTATTCCAAAGTGCTTTATTTTTACAATGAGTTGTAATTGTACAAATTTATCTCCTGGTTCTGCTCATTTCACTCTGCATCAGCTTATGCAGTTCTCCCCAGGCTTCTCTGAACTAATTCCTTTCATTATTTCTTTCAGTAAAATAGGATTCCATCAAATTAATGTAACATAATTTTTCAACTATTCTCAAAATGAAGGGCATTCCCCACAGTTTCCAGTTCTGTACCATAACAAAAAAGCTAATATGAGTATTTTTGTAAATATGAATCCTTTTCCTTTTTTCTGTTGTCTACAGAGACATTTCTGTTTGAAAGGGTATGCATTTTACTCACTTTTGTGGCACAGTTCCAAATGGCTTTCCAGAAGAACCCCATCATACTAATGTGCCAGTTTTCCTATTCCTTATCAATATTTGTCACTTTATTCTTTATCATCTTTAGCAAATGAGAGTGAGAATTGGTTTAGTTTGCACTTTTGCAATTATTTGTGATTTGCAACAATTACTTCATATGGCTGTTTGTAGATTTGATATTTTTCTTTGTGAAATACTTGATCATAATCACCATTTGTCATTGGTGAATAGCTCTAATAAATTTGAATCAATTCCTTATAAATGTTTTCATTTATATTTTTGCCAGAGAAAATTGTTGCAAACATTTCCCACCAGGTAACTGTTTTTTCTAATTGTAGCTGCATTGATTTTTTTGTGCCAACAATTTTCAATTTTATATGTATATAGGAATCCTCTAAAATCTAACTGTACATTGGCAAATTTCTCAAAACTTCTTTATCCAGTGTTGTGCTAAGCACTGAGGGGACCAGAAATCAGAATATTACTTCCTTGTTCAATAGAAGATGATATTTGAGGTAAGGGAAATCTGCTTACCTTGGAAAAGTCAACATTAGGAAAAGAAGACAGAGACACTAAGGCATCCAATAAATTCAATTCAATTCACATTAAGCTAATAAAATCCATTAAACATTTATTCAGTACTCACTATGAGCCAGGTCATGTTCTAGGCTATGATGATACAGACAATGAAGTAGTCCTTATTCTCAAAATTCTTACTTTCTACTAGAGAAGGGTTTAGTTAGAGTATGTATCCCAGACTGTCGGTGGAACAGAACATAGGTAAAAGAAAAGACAGCTTGATTTTGGCTGGATGAAGATCTTTAGTTATGGCTTCAGTGAATTAAGGCTTTGAACCTACATGTACATCCACCATAAAGACTAGGCCATAACATGCCCAAGATCAGTGTAAGCTATTGGCCTAAATGGCTTGTTCACTTAGGTTTGGGCAGCAGTCCTTCCTAATCCCTTCAATGTGGTCTGGGCAGGCTCTTTGTTGATAATTGTTTTGCTTGGCCACATCTATGAACACTATCCTATTTATGATATCCCAGGCCCCAACCAGATATTTCTCCAAATAATTTAAATATTTGTATGACCTAGTACTAGTTTAGAGGCCTATAGAGAACAAAACATCTGTGCAGATCTTATTTGATAACCAAATATATTGCATGATGTTATTGTCCTTGAGGGTATGATGTGTGAATATGTGTTGCATGTTCATATGTGCTGGGGACCTAACTTCACAATAAGAAGACAGCTCTGGCCTTACCTGTACCCATGGTGAGTTAAATAGTTCAAAGTTTTCTTTTAACAGCTTCATCAGATATAGAAATTTCTCGTCATTGTAGTTGAATCGATCACGGAAAAGGATAGAACAGATTACATTGCATGGGGCACAGCCAAGGATGAAGGTGGGATCAGTGGCCTGACCTAATGCAGTGAAAATTTACCAAAGAAGGAAAAAATAGCTTTACCAGAAATGTCTCCAATCATGTAAGAACTGGACATCTCTTCTGTCCATTCCTGTATATGGTGTTTAGTTCCTCTAAGATTAGTGAATGCTGTTGTCTTGGACAATTTCCTTTACCCTTTACAAGGAAACTAGATAAGCTTGTAATACCTGAGTATGAGAAGAGAAATGAATGTTCTCTGCCCCAGAACAGTGAATAGTTGGTCGATGTGCCAAGACAGAGACTTTTAAAATGACTCCCAAGGCGAGTAGTATTTAGTACTGTGATTGGTTGAGCAGGTGGACCCCACATGTCCAGGAAGACAGAATTGAAAACCAACCCTTTGTTTTCCTGAACTCCTCCACCAGGCACTGGGCTTCTTCTTGAACTCTCTCTTCAATGCTTCTCTTCCCCATCCCAAAGTTCCTTAGGGTCATAAGGGAAAATCTGCGGAGTTGTTTCCACCTCTCTCCATGACTGAAAACAACTCCTAGAAAAAGGAGAAAACAGGGCGCTGGTCATTCTAACACTGGAGGTTATCTTGGGCAGAGTGTGCTTGGTGGCTATGGGCTTTTGTGCTTAATTCAATGATCAAGTGTAATTTTATTCAATTCAAATCAAAATACAGTGCAGCATGGCAAGTATTAAGCATCTACCTTATGAAGGTCTTCTCCTAGATAGTGAGATTAGAACAATACATTTGCTGGATATATTCTGTCATACTTTTTACACTTCTCAGTGACTCTTTTGAATATACTAAACTTGCCTTGTCCTTTGAACACATCTTCAACCATTGGAATAATTCCTCGGTCTTTAAATGCATCTCCTTGATCAATTAGAGCTTCCTTCATAATGTTATATCCATGTAGCACCACAACACGCTGGGTTCCAAAATAGAGAGTATAGATGGGTCCATATTTTTCAGCCAACTGTGAAAAGAATGTCAAGAAATGAGAGGAGGTACAGTGTGAAACTTTTGGAAGTTGGAATTTACCCTCACAGCTATCTCATAACGTGACATTCCTATGTGTATATATGCATGCACAGGATCTTATGTTGTCAAGGAATTCTGGGTGTACAAAGGCATAAGCTGTGGGACAATGAAACTGTATTCTCATTCCTTTTAGTTTGCTCCTTGGGAATGCCTGTCACTATATGGTATAGTATTTTTCTCAGGTACTTTCCCTGTGTGCTCCATTGGTACCTATCTAGAGCAAAGAGATTATAAAAAAGGGCCAGGAATTGATGTTGGCTAGATGACTCATGGAAGATTTATGGGAGGACATGGAAAAAAGCCACACAGAATGCAGAGGGGCTTGCTGTCTCCTAAGAAAAGCTGCCTACTCTTGTTGCCTCCCCTCTCATTTCAGAAATATTTGCAGCATTTATTCAGTCATCAGTACTTAACTTCATCTGATCTCTAAAAAATTACCAATAGTCTCTTAAGAGCCAGATCTGATGAGCTTATGTCAATTCACATTCTTGTAGACCTCTTCACAGCATTTGACACTGTTGTCTACTCTCTTCTCTCATATATTCTCTTCTTCCTGGGTTTCTTTAATTTCTCTCTCTCTCTCTCTCTCTCTCTCTCTCTCTCTCTCTCTCTCTCTCTCTCCTCTACCCTTTTACCTGTCTGATTGCTCCTTATCAATCTCCTTTGCTGGATCATAGTCCATATTGAAACAGAAATCCAGGACTTTTCCCTATGGTTCTGTCCCAGGCCATCTTCTCTTCTCTTTCTACACTATTATTCTTGGTAGCCTCATAATCCCTGTGATGATAACTCCCAGATCTATAGATCAGGTCTGATTATCATTCTTATGTATCCATATAATTCCTACACTAAATAGATTTCATTATACTTACTCTACAAAGCTCCATTCAGTTTTGTTAATTTGCCCTAAAGAGAACAAGGCCCTTCCAAACAATATGCAGCTGAAACCTCTTACTCTGTGTTATCTTCATAATACTGATATGTTAGCAGTTACTTAATAAATGATATTTTCATCTCTTCTTTCAATGGCCTCCAAGTTCAATCACCTGCTTCTAGTATTTCTCTTTTTCAATCAATAATCTGCACAACTAACAACTAAATATTCCTGAGGCACAGTTTTTTCCTTTTCATTTCCCTAATGAAAAGTCAACAGGGGCTCCCTACTGCCTCCATAACAAGGTACTTAAATGCTTCCATCACTGCCTCTAACCTAACTGTCCAGATTTGTTTTGTATTACCCCCCATGCCCAACTTTGAATTCTTGTGAAAGTCAATTTCTTGCTATATTACCTCCCAACTCTTTGCTTTTGCCCAGACTGGCTCCCATGCCTGGAATTCATTCCCATGCTCTCTTCCAATCAGAATCTGTTACTTCTTTCAAGGTCCACCTCATCTTCCTACTAGAAACTTTTTGGGGGTTCCCCATTACAAGTGCTTTTTCTGTCCTCTCATTAACTTTTATTTACTTATCTATGAATTTGTTGTATCCTTCCACTAGAACTTGAACTCCTGGAGGACAGGAACTATTCCTTTTCAAGGAGAGGTTATTTTATTCTCCATGTTTCTTTCCTGTGTCTGGCATGGTACCTGGCACACAGTTAGTGCAGAAGTTCTCATTAACTGAATGGTTGCTTTTTGTATTTGTATTCACAGAGCCCAGTATGATGCATTACAGGAGGTCAAGATTTGATCTTGTTGTTGAATTTCTTCTGCCACCAAAGTTTTGACAAAACAATCCTGCATGCCTGACCTCATTGCTAATGGAGATATCACTCGAAGAGCCCTTACCTCACCTTATCCATGACCTAGGAACTCTAAATCACCATGAGTCCTCATTGAATTACTCATTTGAAGACCTTGTGGGTCCCCCCACAACTCAAACCCCGTATACAGACCCTTTACCTGTGAAAATGATGCAGGGAGGTTTTTGAAATCCAATTGCAGTATATTGCCAATAAAAGGAAGAGGTGTAGGACCTGGTGGTAGTTTCCACCTTTTGAATTCTTGCCTCCTTAGAGAGAAGAAGATCAGGAAAAGAACACAAGCCAAGAGGGCAGCTGTGGTGAGTCCCCAAGGATCCATTGCCCTGAGAGATTATTTTACAACTCTCAGAGGTACAAGCTCAGATTGCAGACTTTTATAATCTCTATTAGCAAACAAGGGCTGGGAACCCCCAATCAACAAACAGGTTGTCCTTGTAGGTAAGCAGGATTAGTTTTCCATTAACTTTGATTAGTTTAGCAACCAAGGAAGGAAAAGTTTACAGATATGTTTTGAAATGTGTTCCTAACTAACCTGTCCCTAACCTGCATAAAAAAAGCAAGGGAAGGGAAGGCTTTTGTCCCTCTCCTCTTGTTTGGATTTCAGACTGTCCACAATTAAATTTCAGCTCACCTATGCATGTTGTTGAACTGAAGAGAGAGCAAATATCCAAATCCAGCCTCAGAGGAGGTAAGGGTGGATATCAGATTATCAGATCCTGTGGACCTGCCCTCACACTAAAGAGATTAGGTGTTATTTTTTTATCTCCTAAACTACAGTGGGTTTAATTGACTTCTTAACCATTCCTGTTCTTTTGCCATCTTTAACATTTTTCTTGAGAGAGAAGATGGCAGCAAAATAAGCATTGACATGCTCTGCCTTCTTTCTGTCCTCTTTGAGTAGTGGCCCACTTGCCCTAGGTACCATCCCCAGTATCTATCCCTTTCTTCTTCTTTTTCATTAAACAGTTCACCTTTAGTGAGTGTCTTATGAGTTCTCTTTCCTGTTAACCTTTTCATGATTCTCTTGATTCTTATATTTGAAAGTCAATTTTTCTATTCAGCTCTGGTGTTTTCATCAAGAATCCTTGAAAATCCTCTATTTCATTGAATGTCTATTTTTCCCCCTGGAGTATTATACTCAGTTTTGCTGGATGGGTGATTCTTGGTTTTAATCCTACTTCCTTTTACCTCTGGAACATCACTTAGGCTTTTAATCACTTAATGTAGAAGCTGCTAGATGTTGTATTGTCCTGATTGTGTTTCACAATAATCAAATTGTTTTTTCTTTCCGGATGCTTGTAATATTTTCTCCATAACCTGGAAACTCTGGCATTTGGCTACAATATTCCTAGGAGTTTTCCTTTTGGGATCTTTCTCAAGAGGTGATCGGTGTATTCTTTCAATTTCTATTTAACTCTCTGGTTCTAGAATATCAGGGCAGTTTTCCTTGATCAGTTCCTGAAAGATGATGTCTATGCTCCTTTTTGATCATGGCTTTCAGGTAGTCCACTAATTTTAAAATTATCTCTCCTGGATCTATTTTCCAGGTGAGTGCTATTTACAATGAGATATTTCACATTGCCTTCTATTTTTTGTTCTTTTGTTTCTGTTTTATAATTTCTTGTTTATTTATATTCATTAGCCTCCATTTGCTCTATTCTGATTTTTAAGGAGTTACTTTCTTCAGTGAGTTTTTGGACCCCCTTTTCCATTTGGCCAGTCCTGCTTTTTACGAAATTCTTCTCCTCATTGGCTTTTTGAACCTCTTTTGCCATTGGGGTTAGTCTACTTTTAAGGTGTAATTTTCTTCAGCATTTTGGGGGGTTTCCTTTAACAACCAGTTGACTCATTTTTCATGATTTTCATGCATCATTCTCATTTCTTTTCCCATTTTACTCTACTTCTTTTAATTCTCAAAACCATTTTTGAGCTGTTCCATGGCATTTGAGCAATTCATATTTTTCTTGGTGGATTTGGATGCATAATTTTTGACTTTCATTTCTTATTCTCGTTGTATGTTTTGATCTTCTTTGTCACCAAAGAAAGATTCTGTAGCTGGAGTCCTTTTACACTGCCTGCTCATTTCCCCAGCCAATTACTTGACTTTTGAGCTCTTTTTCAAGGTATGATTCTGCTTCCAGAATGGAGAGTGCTTCACCCTAAGCTTCAGAGTTTTTGCAGCTGTTTTCAGAGCTACTTCTGGGCACCCATAAATTTTCAATACTTCTGAGGTGGTATTATCCAAGGAGAGGTGTTTATTCCTCTCCTGACCTGTTATCTGGTCCCTCTCCACAGCCACCACAAATTCTGCCATATCAGTACTCCTCCTGACCTCAGGACTGCCACCCAGGACTGTGACTGAGATCCAAGGAGGGCAAAGTAAGGGAATCCTAATTTAGTGCCAGCAACGAGTACCCCGCCCTCCTGCTCTGATCTGATGCTTGATCCTTCCGCCATCTGTGGGCCTGGAGTTCTAGAAGCAGCTGCCGTTGTTGCCCCAGGGCTGGGGCTGGGCTGCAGTCTTTTCTCCCCTAGGTCTGACAGAGTTTTCCAACTGATCTTTGATGATGTCTTTGGCATTTGTGATTCAGTCCCGTGAAGCCTGCTCTGCCTTGTCTGCTCTGGCCTGGACTGTGCTGATGCAGTCTATGTTGGGCTGTGCTCTGCTCCCAGCATGGTGCAACAGATCCTTTCTGTTGTTCCTCCATTCCATCTTGGGCAGGAGACCTGTCTCACTCCCTCATTCTGTGAGTTCTGTATGTCTAGATTTTGTTTAGAGTCATTTTTACGGGTATTTGGAGGGATTAGGGGGAGAGCTCAAGCAAGTCCCTGCTTTTACTCTGCTGTCTTGGCTCCTCCCCCTTTCTTCTTCTTCTTCATGCTTCTACCTTTGCTCTCCCCAACATTTTTACATCCCTGAATGCCATCTGAGCCTTAGTCTTCCTCACCCTGATCTTTCAGGCTGGTCCCTTTTGTAGTATCAGTCCTTGATGATACTCACCCTCCAACCATCTTTGTCATATGCATTCAACTACTAATGGCACCTCAAGCAGAACTTGAACCCATCTCTGTCACAGACCTCCATGGATTACCTGCCCCATTATAGCTTGGAGAACAACCACAGATTTCAGATTGAGACTGCGGTCATAGGTAGTTTTTTTCTTTCTCGTCTTTTCCCTTGGATTGATATGGCACACATTTTTCTGTTCATACTGAACTGCTTTCATGTCACATCCAAGGCTGCGAGTATCTCATTGGAATGCACACCTTGCCCCATGTTGGACTTACCAACAGATCTTTAAAGTTTCAACGACAATCTAATGTGTCATCAATGGTCAGCACACCGAGAGCACTTCAAAAAAACTGTACACTCCTGGGTAAGGTCTCAGCTAGTTACCATTCACTTATCACCCCCTCTTCCATTCACAGAAAGTCCGTTGCCTGCAAAATTTGTCTAAAGGTGTAATTTCATCAAAGCTTCTTGCTCTGTTGGAACAAAGGAGATTCTGAGAGTTTCCCAAAGAAGGAAAAGGAGCAAGGTTCTTGCCCAATGGTGTGTTTTAGTCAGCTCAGTTCACTTCAAGAGAGCTGGTTGTTAAATGTTAAGTATGATCATTTACACCTTGGACACCTGACAAATACCACAAATCAGGCCTTGATTTATTGTTTTCTTTCTAGACTTAAAAGAAGCAAAGATGAAAATGTTAATAGTCCAGATTCGTCTTAAAAGTATGACAGTGATATATATGTTTTTTTTCTGGGAAAAAGTTCTCAAACATTTACTAGGTGACACCTGCATCCTGTTCCTGTATTGTTAGGAGTACTTACACAATAGCTGCCTCTCCCTCAAAGGTATGACTGGCTCATGTTTTCCATTCTTAGATGGAGTTCCTTCATTGATAAAATCACAGAACCATTGATGTGTATGATATTTGTTATAATAACAATAATAATATATATGACACTTCTATATTCCAGGCACTGTGTTAAAAAATAAATATTATCTCACGTAATCCTCACAACACCCCTGAGTAAATAATTGTTATTATTATCTCTATTTTATACATGTGGAAATTGAGTCAAATAGTGGTTAAGTGAGGTGAGAATGATAGCAGCGATACCATCATGGCTCTACCCCCTGTTTCCATTCTGACCTTCTTCAAGACCTTTGCTATCCCTAGATCTCAATTCCCTTCCCTCATTGCTGAGAATGTAGGACTTGAAGAACTAGTTCTCAACAAGAAACTCTTGTGATCCTGTGATTCTTCCCTACACCCATATAAAAACCTACCTAGTTTAAGGATTAGGAAATTTGAGCACAAAGATCTGAAGGGATTTACAAAAGGCTATGAACTCAAGGAGCAACAGCCAAACCTGGGATCCTGTCTGAACTATGGACTCATCCAACTGAGATGAACTTCTTTATTTGTTTATAGGAGACATGGAGCCTGGTGACCACTCATGGACTCTTTTGAACTTGACATGATCTTCTGAAGAGGTTTCCATTTCTTTAAAATTTTTCTGTCTACCTAATCCAACACTGCTGTTATTTAATTCCTGCTAATTGACTTCACACAGATGAAGGATGAGAAAAAGTGATGTGGATTCTGGAGGGAGCTCACTTGGAATGAACCTTCTTATTATTTATTGTCTTTACTCTCAGGGAGACACGAGCTCACGAATAGTTTTTAACACTGCCATGGTGGAGAGCCAGAAGGACTCCATTTGGTTGGTGAGGTCTTCCTGGTGCCCCCATTTGGGAACAAAACATCAATGGGTGCGTTACACACTGAAACTTTGTAGAGCATTCTGGATAAGATGGGATTCTACTTCATTCCAATTTCTATGCTGAGATCCAGTTTGAAGGTAATGATGAGAAGAATTACATCATTATCAGACCTTTATATAGGTTTTAATCTCATACACAGCCATAATTATAGCACTTTATAGTGTGAAACACAATTTGAATGCACCATCTTCTTTACCAATTACCAGTTTCCTGTGAGGCCAGCAGTGCACTTAGTAAAGTGGCTTGATATCCTGGAAAGGAACCTTGAATTGGAGGATCTGGTTTCATATCCAAGCTCTGCTGATTACTACTTATTTGACTTTGGTCCAATCATTTGCCCTAATTAGGGCTTCAGTTTCTCATCTGTCAAATGAAACTATTGGCCTGTATGACTTCTGATTTCTCATTCAGCTCTAGATCTATCTAATGATTCTTTAGCATGCTGTGGTTTTCCAGGCTCTATACAGAAATTGTTTTTTTTAAATTCTCATGAGAATACTGTGAGGTTTGTAGTGCAAGCACTACTCACCTTATTTTTCAAAAGCAAAAATCCTGGCCTTGCGTAGTTCAGTCAATTAGAAAAATATGTACAACCTGGTAGAGAGCAGTGCAGGATTTGAAACCAGATCCTCTTACTCCATAATAAAGCTTCTCTCATCACAAACCCCTTCTATGATCATAACTATTTTTTGCTATGTCATTTTTAAAAATTAGATGTGTTATTCCATTAGGGTATGAGTTGCTGTTGGTTGATGTCCTCTATTAATGCACATTGGCACTTTCTCTGAAACAATATGCTAGAGAGTTTTCTGGGGACACTAAGATGGTAAGTGACTTGTCCAAGATTACACAGCCAGTAAATGAAACTAAGTCTTCCTGATCACAGGGCCAACACTTTTATCTACTCTGCCTCATAGGAATGAAATGTGGGGATGGAAGTATAGAAGGAGAAGAAAACAGTGAATATCTTAGATTAGCCTACTGGGTACCCTGCTGATCATGGCCAATGCATCAGGTCCTTGCCCCTGAGTATTCTATGGCAGCTCTCTGACAACAAATAATCTGACATGGTAAATATTTGTCTGGGGTAGAGAAGAATTGAAAAGTTTCAGGGTGTTGTTTTACACACTGAACCACATAAGTCATAGATGACATATATTGAATTGAAATGAAATGAATGGATTACAAATTGCCATAACTATGAAGGCCACTGCCCCATCTGAGCTAGACTTGGTGGAAAGTTTATCTTATAATTCAGTTAATTTTCTTTTATTAATTTAGATGCTATGGTATTTGGAAAAATATATGTTGAATACTGATATTGGTTTGTCTTCTATGGTCACTTGCAGAAATGTCATCTCCTTATTTATCTCCATTTACATTTTGAATTTTCTTTTTATTTTATTAGATAACATGATTACAATTCCTGATATTTTGAATTAAACTGATATGTAGAATGGTTTGCTCAAGCCTTTCACTTGTGTATTGTTCCTGTCTTTACTTTTTAGGTTTATTTCTTGTAAGCAATAGATGGTAGGGTTTTATTTTCTCAATCAATTTGTCGCTTTAATTTTATCAGATTGTTTGATCCATTTGCATGTAAAAGTCTTGAGAGTTGGTTTTGTATTTTCTCCATTTCTTCCTAACATTGTTTTTTTTTCTGAATTAGGTTTTTTATTCCTTTTTACAGCCAATATTTTCGTTTCTTCTGTCACTTTTGCTTGATCTAGTTCAGGACAATTGTAGCCCCACAACCTTTTTTTGTCTCTGTCTTTCTACCTGTCTCTTTGTCTGTTTGTCTCTCTTTCTCTCTTCCTCTTTTGTGGCAGCTAGGTGGTACAGTGGCTCAAGTGCCCAATTGGGATTCAGGAATACCTTAGTTCAAATATAGCTTCTGACATTTACTACATGTGAGACCCTGGGAAATTTACTTAACTTCTGAATGACTCACTTTTCTCATCTGTACAATAGGGACAGTAAGAGTACCCACCTCCCAGGGTTGTTTTTGTGAGGATCAAATGAGATAATAATTGTAAAGCACTTAGCACAGTGCCTGGCACAGCTCTATAAATATGTTAATTATTCTCTCCCTGTCTACTCTGTCTCTCTTGTTCTGTCTCTCTGCTCTGATTTTTCTCTTTTTCTCTCTGCATCTCTACCTCCCTATCTCATGTCTTTGTCTCTTTGCCTCTTTGTCACTTCTCTCTGTGTCTCTGATATTCTGTCTCTGTCTGTCTTTCCACACGCTCAAAACAAAAAAGTAGCTCTTAATGTTCTTGACTTACCAAAAAGAAAATTTTGTGTTTCAATTATTGAAATATCCATTTTTATCTTATTCTCACCAAACGACTGATTACTGTGGTGGAAATGAAAGGCCATGTGAGAATTGATCACTGAATCTTAGAATTTGTGATAGAGCAGAAAAGAGCTGGTTATAGGCTAACGCACAGATGAGATTAGAGGGAGAATCAATTCCATTGAGTTTGGAGGAAGAATATGTAACATTCTGTGAACTCAAATCCTGTAGGAGCGTTCAGTAGAAGAGGGACTGAATCCCCTTGGCATTAAATTGTGTAGACAAAAAGAAAAACAAAGCCAGTCAGGAAGAACAGATAGAGGGGTAGGTACATGGATACATGCACACCATGCCAAGAACTCTACACCTAATCTGCAGAACTATTTGAAATGCTACTTAATTTTCTGTCTGGTGAGCCATAGAGTCTTATCATTTTGTTCCTTAGAAATGCTGTGAAAATACTTTTCCTTCCTTCATCTTCTCTGACCTTATCCCAGACTGAAGATAGGAACAACAAGGGAAAAACAAAGAAGGGAAAAATATAAGTATAAAAATATGTGCCTTTAACTCCTTAAGAAAGCTTTTTTACATTTCGTTTATATAAAATTATCAGTGATCCTTCTATTGTCTGAGTAAGCAATGGATACAGAGAGTGAATTCTCTCTAAGATTAAGGGCCAGAGTCTGGAAAATTGCAACAATTTTTATCTTTTTAATAGTATGATTTTTATTCCCAAGATTAGGAAGTATTAATGAGAGTTTGGACACCAAACATGGAAGTGAAAAGTTCTAGGCTCCATGCAAAAGAGAGAATTATCATCCTCTAGTGGTCAGACAAGAGTTCAGTGAGGAGAGCAGTAATCACACCTCAACTTAGATCATACCACTTCAGAAGAATTTGAAACTTACAGACTCCCAGAACTAACTCTTAAAACAACAGAGCAAAGACCTTTAACTTCAGATAGTACCCGTTCAACCCTTGGAGCAGTGCTCAAATTAACCATAAAGTTAAAAGTCAAGAAAGGCTGGACTACTGAGCAAGCAACATCATCAAAAACAAGAACCTGGCCATAGAAAATTATTGTGATGACAAAGGTCAAAATACAAGCCCAGAAGAGGATAATAATGTCAAAGATCCCATTAAAAACCTCAAACAAAATGTGAATTGGTTTTAGATCCCAAAACAACTCATGTCATTTAGAAAGAGCATACATTGACCTGGGACGTGGAGGGAGAAAATGATATAAAATATAAGTAAAGAGTGAGAAAGAGTGATTCACAGGGAGAATGGGGGAGGGAGAGATAAAATAGGATCAGTTATACCACATAAAAGAGGCAGAAAAGAGTTTTTATGATAAGGGGAAGATGGAAGGGTGGGCAACACTTCAACTGTACTCTCATTGGACTTGGCTGAAAGTGGGAATAGCATTTGCATTCAGCTGAGCATAGAAATCTATCTTACTCTATAGGGAAGTTAGGGAAAGAGGAAAAGAGATGAGGAGGGCTGATAAAAGGGAGAGAAGATTGGGTTAAGCAGTGGCCAGAAGCAAAATGCTTTTGAGTATAGACAGGGTGAAAGGAGAAAGAGAGGGATAAATAGAGGAAAAATAGGATGGAGGCAAATACATAGCTAGCAATCATAATTGTGAACATAACCGGAATGAACTGCATCATCAAAAGTAAACAAATAGAAAAGTAGATTAATGATTACAATCCTACAATATGTTTTTTTACCTGGTAATACTAGAAGAAGAAAGGCAATACAGCAGAATCTATTATACCTCAGCTGATGTAAAGCAAAGTATGGTTAGCAATCATGATCTCAGAGAAAGCAAAAGAAAAAGTAGAAATGGGTAAATAAAATTTTAAAAAGGAACACGAAAGAAATTAAGGAGATAAATAGAATTTTATAAAAGTTAGATATGATAGATCTCTGGAGAAAATTTTGGTGGTACAGAACATAATATATATTTTTTCTCACTGGTACATGTAACTTACAGAAAAATTGACCAGGCATTAGAGTGTAAGAACGTCACAATCAAATTCAAAAAAGGTGAAATTTTAAATGCACCCTTTTCAGATCATAATGCAATAATAAATGCATAATGCAATAAAATAACATTTAATAAAGGTCTGTGGAAACATAGATGGGAAATTTATGAGAAACTAAACTATCTAATCTTAAAGAATGCATGGATCAAATAAGAAACCATAGAAGCAATGACGCAATAAATAATTTTATTAAAGAGAATAACAACACTGAGACAACATACCAAAATTTATGAAAAATCTGAAATTCAAAGGAGAGATTAATAAAGTTGAAAGCAATAAAAGTAATGAGCTAATAAGTAAAATTAGGAAGTGGTTTTATGAAAAAAACACAATAAAATAGACAAACTTGGTTAATTTGATTAAAAAACAGAAAGAAGAAAATCAAAATATCAGTATAAAAAATGAAAAAAGTGAACTCAAATGAATGAAAAAGAACTTAAAGCAATTACAAGGAGCTATTTTGCTCAGTTACATACCACTAAATCTTACAGTCTAAGTGAAATGAATGAATATTTATAAAAATATGAGTTGTTCACATTAACAGAAGAGGAAGTAGAATATTTAAACAACCCTGTCATAGAAAAAGAAATTAAGCCACTGATGAGCTCCTTAAGAAAAAAATCCCAGGAACATAGGGATTTGAAAGTGAATTCTACCAAACATTAAAAAAAAACAAAACAATGGGGGCGGAGCCAAGATGGCGGCTGGTAAGCAGGGAATAGTGTGAGCTCCATACGGAGATCCTCCAAAAACTTATAAAAAATGGCTCTGAACCAATTCTAGAATGGCAGAAACCACAAAACAGCAGAGGGAAGCAGGGCTCCAGCCCAGGACAGCCTAGATGGTCTCTGGGTGAGGTCTATCCCACACGGAGCTGGGAGCTGGGAGCTGGGAACGGAGTGGAGCAGAGGCCAGCCTGAGCGGCATGGACCATCCAGAGCAGAAGCCGGGCGGAGGGGGCCCTAGCGCCCTGAATATGTGAGCTGCAGCAGTTACAAGACTTCTTAACCCACAAACACCAAAGACTGCTGAGAAGGTTAGTGGGAAAAGCTGCGGGAGTGGAAGGAGTTCGCGGTTCGGCTTCCAGCCCTGGGGGGCAGCGGAGGTGGGGCAGCTACAGCTGTTGTTACTTCCGGCTCCAGGCCCACCTGGTGGGAGGAATTAAGTGGTGGATCAGAGCAGGAGTGCACAGCCTGCTGAAGATCTAAGCCCAGTTCGGGTTGGGGGTTCTTGGGGAAGGAGCAGTGCTGGTGTGGCAGAGCTGGCACCTCCCCACCAAATGTGGAACATAGAACTCTGTAGTCTACAAACAGTCATACCCCAGTGAAAAACTCAAGGGTCAAGTTATGGGAATATGGCCAGGCAGTGAAAACGCACCCAGATTCAGTCTCAGACTTTGCATTCTTTCTTTGGTGACAAAGAAGACCAAAACATACAGACAGAAGAAATTAATAAAGTCAAAGAGCCTACAACAGAAACCTCCAAGAAAAACAGGAACTGGTCCCAGGCCATGGAAGAGCTCAAAAAGGAGTTGGAAAAGCAACTTAGAGAAGTAGAGGAAAAATTGGGAAGAGAAATGAGAAGGATGCGAGAAAACCATGAAAAACAAGTCAATGACTTGCTAAAGGAGACCCAACAAAATACTGAAAAATACACTGAAGAAAATGACACCTTGAAAAATAGACTAACTCAAATGGCAAAAGAGCTCCAAAAAGCCAATTAGGAGAAGAATGCCTTGAAAGGCAGAGCTAGCCAAATGGAAAAGGAGGTCCAAAAGACCACTGAAGAAAATACTACTTTAAAAATTAGATTGGAGCAAGTGGAAGCTAGTGACTTTATGAGAAATCAAGATATTACACAACAGAACCAAAGGAATGAAAAAATGGAAGACAATGCCAAATACCTCATTGGAAAAACCACTGACCTGGAAAATAGATCCAGGAGAGATGATTTAAAAATTATTGGACTACCTGAAAGCCATAATCAAAAAAAGGGCCTAGATATCATCTTTCAAGAAATTATCAAGGAGAACTGTCCTGATATTCTAGAGCCACAGGGAAAAATAGAAATTGAAAGAATCCATCAATCGCCTCCTGAAATAGATCCCAAAAAGAAATCTCCCAGGAATATTGTCGCCAAATTCCAGAGCTCTCAGGTCAAGGAGAAAATACTGCAAGCAGCCAGAAAGAAACAATTTGAGTATTGTGGAAACACAATCAGAATAATCCAAGATCTGGCAGCCTCTACATTAAGAGATCGAAGGGCTTGGAATACAATATTCTGGAGGTCAATGGAGCTAGGATTAAAACCTAGAATCACCTACCCAGCAAAACTGAGTATCATGCCCCAAGACAAAATATGGATTTTCAATAAAATAGAGGACTTTGAAGCTTTCTCAGTGAAAAGACCAGAACTGAATAGAAAATTTGACTTTCAAACACAAGAATCAAGAGAAGCATGAAAAGGTAATCAAGAAAAAGAACAAGAAAAAGAAATTTCAAGGAACTTACTAAAGGTGAACCGTTTTGTTGACATTCCTACATGGAAAGATGACGAGTATGATTCATGCAACCTCAGTATTAGGGTAGCTGAACGGAATATGCATACATGTATGTTTATGTATGGGTGGATGTGTATGTATGTATATATCTATGTGTGTACATATATATATATATATATATATATATATATATATATATATATATATATATATACAGAGAGAGAGAGAGAGAGAGAGAGAGAGAGAGAGAGGACACAGGGTGAGTTGAAGATGAAGGGAAGATATCTAAAAGAAATAAAATCAAATTAAGGGATGAGAGAGGAACATACTGAGAGAGGGAGATAAGGAGAGATAGAATGGGGTGGATTATCTCACATAAAGGAGTCAAGAGCAAGTAGTTCTGTGGGAGGAGGGGAGAGGGCAGATGAGGGGGGAATGAGTGAACATTGCTCTCATCAGATTTGGCCTAAGGAGGGAATACCATACATACCCAATGGGGAATCTTACCCCACAGGAAAGAAGAGGGAAGAAGATAAAAATAAAAGGCGGGGGGATGATGGAGGGGAGGGCTGATGGGGGTGGAGGTAGTAAAAAACAAACACTTTCGAAAGGGGACAGGGTCAAGGGAGAAAATTCAATAAAGGGGGATGGGTTGGGAAGGAGCAAAATATAGTTAGTCTTTCACAACATGAGTATTGTGGAAGGGTTATACATAATGATACACATGTGGCCTATGTTGAATTGCTTGACTTCTTAGGGAGGGTGGGGGTGGGAAGGGAAGAGGGGAGATAATTTAGAACTCAAAGTTTTAAAAACAGATGTTCAAAAACAAACAAAAATGTTTTTGCATGCAACTTGAAAATAAGATACACAGGCAATGGGGTGTAGAAATTTATCTTGCCCTACAAGAAAGGAAGGGAAAAAAGGGGATGGGAGGGGAGTGGGGTGACAGAGGGGAGTGCTGACTTGGGAACAGGACAACCAGAATATATGCCATCTTGGAGTGGATGGGAGGGTAGAAATGGGGAGAAAATTTGTAATTCAAACTCGTGTGAAAATCAATGCTGAAAACTAAATATGTTAAATAAAATTAAAAAAAAAACAAAAAAAACAAACAATTAATTCTAATACTATATAATCTATTTGGAAAAAAATAGGCAAAGAAGGAGTCCTACGCAATTCCTTTTTATGTCACATATATGATGCTGACACCTAAACCAGGAAGAGTAAAAACAAAGAAGACTACAGATGAATTTCCCTAATTAATATTGATGCAAAAACATTAAACAAAATACTAGCAAGTACAATGGGGCAGACTAGTCCCCAACAAATCTATAACAGGCCCAGGCACTGAATCACTTGCAGCTGTGGCGGTTTCTGGACCCCTCAGCCCAGGGAACCAAAGGCAACTTTGAATGTCAGAAGGAAAGCTCTATCTCAACTGGGTGAGAGTGGAGCACAGTCCAGCACAGGCCACTGCAACAGATCCCTGCCACCAGCAAACCAGAAGGAGGCCTTGGGAGTGACTGAATTGGTGGTGGTAGCAGTGGCTGATTCTGGAGCTCTCAGCCAATAGACAGTAAAGGGGTCAAACAACTGGTCAGAAGAAGCAGTCTTAGGGGTCTCTATGCTATCACTGAGGCAGGACTCTGTTGCTTTGCCCATACTTGGATCTGGGTCTCATCTTAGGTGGCAGTCTCAGGGTGGGAAGGAGCACTAGCATAGCAGAGTTTGCTGCCACAGTGGAGGGGGTGCTGTTCTCACAGTTGCAGGACAGAAAAGAGTGCTTGTGTTCAGTCACATACCAGAGCACAGACCAGAAGAGTAGTAAACACCTCTCCTTAGATCCTACCACTACCTTGGAAGAACTCAAAACTTACAGGTCCCTGAAAGTATCTCTAGCAACAGCTTCACAAAACCCCCGAACCTTGGGACAATGTGCCTCCATCCTGGAAGCAGAACCCCATTTTAATTAAGAATTAAAAGTCTAGTAATAGGCTGGGAAAATGAGCAAACAACAGATAAAAATGGAACATGTGACTTCAGAATGCTGTTCAGTTTGGCTGTTTCATAGATTGTCTGGAGGTAGTAAGTTTGAGATAAGGCTAGGAAGTTAGGTTGGAGCCATACTATGATAAGCTTTGATTTCCAGGCTAAGAATCTTGGGTTTACTCTGTAGGCAATTTGCAATTTCTGAATGTAAGCTCCTTTTTAAAGCTGTTACAGTTGTGGTTTTGGCTCTATCTCTTTGAGGTCTAGCACCATGCCTCCCATATTATTGGTGCTAAACAACAATTCATTGATAAAAATTTACTGTGTGCCTACTATGTACCAGGTGGTGTGTTAAATACCGAGGATACAAGAAAAGAGCAAAAATGTGTCCGGCCTTCAAAAAGTTTTTGTTCTAATGGAGACCATATTTTTCCTAAATCAGCATACAAATATTAGAGTGAATACAGAGTAAATGGAAGGTAGCCTCAAAGGAAAAGATACTATGGTGGAGGTGGGAGTGGAGGAAGGAATAGCACCAAGAAAGGCTTCCTGCAGAATGTGGTATTTGAGCTGAGTCTTAAAGGAAGCCAGAGATGGTGGAGATGAAGAACAATAAGATTTGGTGACTTATTGGATATGCGGAATGAGAGAGAAGAGTTGACACCAAAGTTACGAATCTTGAAACTATGAGCTAGAAATGTAATAGTCTCCTTAATAGAAATGAGAAAGTTCAGAAGTGGGTTGGTTCAGGGGGAAAATAAGTTTTGTCTCAGTGATATTGAGCTTATACAGTTTCTAAATGTTCAATAAGCAGCTAGTGATGTGGGACTGAAGCTCAGAAAGGAGGCTGGAGCTGGATATATTGATCCAATGATAAGTCATGGGAGCTGATAAGATTTTCATGTGAGAGACCATAGGGAGAAAAATAAGAGCAAAGAAGATCACTGTCTTGGGGGACACTAGCAGTCCACATAGCATAATAAATATCAGCAAAGTAGACTGAGAAGTAATAGTCATGCAGGTAGGAGGAGAAACAGTTTATAACAATAAAGAGCATTTTTAAAACTAAAATTATAGCCTCCCATAGAAGTTTGCTCCTCTTTTAATAATGAGAAGGGAATTTTTTATTTCCCTCAAGGGGATTCTAGTCAAAAACAGAAGATGAAACCAGCTGGCGAATTTTCCAAATCAACTTTGTCTTCTTCCTTAGCGAGGTAGAAAGCATAGTTGGTAATATGGTGGAAGACTGATATTAATACGATTGGTCCTGAGGCTAATTTCATTTGGATCTCCAACAGATTTGAGTGTGAAGTTCTGTAGAATGGTGGTAAAGAACAAAAACAACTCCATCATTGCCAGGCCCTCTCCAAGACAAGACCGTTTTCCTAGAAAGAAAGAAAAATTGTGCTTAGAAATCTTCACAGAATATTAGTGTCAGCTGAAGTGAAACAGACTCAGTGTTCCACAACGATAGTGGGGGAAAGGAGCAAAAAGGAAGGATGCAGATGGGCAAAACTGATGGAAACTCTTATCGTTCATTATATTTCAGCCATTAATGGTCACTAGGGGCAGGAAGGAATTCCCTCTTCATACCATTCTTCCCATGGCGAGCCTTTGTACACTGTATCTTGCAGTGGAGTGAGACTTCCACTAAATAAGGGAGCAGGTGAGCCAGCTAACAGGCTCAGCTCATCTGTTGAGGGCTTTCAGGAAAAGCCAGACTATGGGAATACTAGAAAAACAATGTGTCATATATCACAATGGGGAAGTATTTCCTCAGATGAACTATTAGGAAGAGGCTAAGTCAGAGGAGGATGGGAGGGGTAAAAGGATTCTCCTTTTAGAGTGAGAGGTAGAGATGGGAAGGGTTTCTTTTTACCAGTGGAAAAAGGCATGAAGTAGTCACTTTTCTTGAATTTTCCATTCTGATCCAGGAAGTGCTGGGGGTCAAACTGGTCAGGGTTGGGAAACTCTTTGCTGTCATGCAAGACTGGGGAGAGCAGGGGGAAGATTGTTGTGCCCTAGAGGGAAGAAATTCCAGGGGAGAGTCAGTTACTATCATGAATATCCTTGGTATCACTATTGTCTCTAGTACTAAATACACTCTTCTTTATGAATGGTATAGAGTCAAAGGTTATGACATTAAGAATCATCATAGGCCTCAGTATAGCTTTCTGAGTTGATGTGCCCATTATTGTCCCCATCATGACCTCCTTGGGTTTCCAGCTAAACTAGTTCAACTGCTGTTCTCCATTTGCAGTGTTCACTCAGTGGTCTTTGTGTCTTTAAAATGTACATGTTCTGTGGCTGGAAGGCACTCCTTGTTCACTTCATCCTTTTAGAATCCCCAGTACCCTTTGGGTACTACCTCCTATAGGAAGCCTTGGCTAAGGCCCTGAGCTCTTTGTGCTCTCTCTCCCTCCAGTTCCTTGGTCTATATTTCACATCCACACCTGCTGCCTGTTGGACTCTGGACAGGCAGGATATTTGAATTTTCAGTGCATGACCCAATGCTTATAGCATCAGTTTTCCTTCGGGGGAGTTTCTTCAGCAGGAAGTCACTCTGGTAAGGACAGAACTAATACTTGCGGCTGACCTTCTGGTTCCAAATTGTGCTCCCTCCAGGAGAGGCCAATGTCCACTTTGGTCAAATACTCTTCTATTCTTGCCTCTTGTCAACAGCACTTGGCTCAGGAATTTTCACATTGTAGGTTCTTGCTAAAGCATTGATGATTTGAACTGAACAATGCACACAATGGGGGATATTAAGAATGAAATTAGGTGGAATTCTCCCTTCTTTCTTTGAAGTAGAATAGTTCTGCTGAGCTATTGCTAGGAAACTTCAATTTAATTTAATTGATGTTTATTTCGTAACCCCCAGAAATCTATGTTTTAGAATCTAAAGACCTCGGTTCTAGTTTCAGGTCCAACATTTGAAAATGTCCTTGTTAAAGTTATTTGCCTTGATACTCAATGTTTCCATCTGCACAATGGGACAGATAATATTATGTACCCAATCTACTTCAGTATTTGGTAAAAGGAAAAGACATAGACAAAAATTTCTCTTGAGCAATCTTACTCAGTTATTTTGCTTGTGCATTTTCTTTTCAGTGTTGCCATGATGAATTTGAAGCAGGGAGAACCAAGAGAAGTGTATCTTTTCCACCATTTCTTCATTCAACACCACATACAAAATAACTTGTATGTTCCAAAAAACTTCCTTAAGGCATAACTTCCTATGAGATCATGACAATCAAACTTGATTTTCTAATGTCTAAAATGAGATCAGTGCACCAGATGATGTTTGAGATGTCTTCCAGCACTAGGTCCCATGGCCCCATGACTACTGACCTTTGGGAGGAAATATTGTTGGAATTGAATGTCCCGGTTCACTGCATGGGCCACGTTGAGAGGTACAAGGTCAATGAATCTTTGCACTTCATGCACCACAGCATTCGTATAGGGCATATCTTGTCTGTCCATTATGGAAGGAATTCGATTAGGTCCAATCACACGGTCAATTTCCTCATGAATTTTTGCTGCAGGGACAAAAACATGAATAGACACTCAGCTTTCTGGTCTGGGAATGCCCAACAGAGCCTTTGTGGAGTATTTGCCTCATCACATGACCTAAGATGTTTCTCAAATGAGGAGCAATGAGATATTTTTCTGCGGCTTACTAGATAGGAGTCAGGAAGAACTGTGGTTGCATTCCTCTGTAGACACCATCTATATAAATTTAGGCAAGTCATTAAACCTAACTAAGCCTCATTTTCCTCATCTGAAAAATGGGATCACACATTATCTGTCTTCTAAGGTTCTTTACACCTCTAAATATAATATCCCATTGTTTTGTAAAATGGAGATAATATCTGCACTCCCTTCAAGGCCATCAAATGAAATTATCTGTTTTAGGTGATTTGCAAACCTTATATTCTTTATGTTTATGCCAGCTATTATTGCCAAAGGAAGTAGATGTTTTAATTTGAATTCCATAGTGTTGCTGATGATATTATCATCTTGATTTAAATCATTCACCAGGTATGTATCTTATCTCTTGTCTCAATATCCTAAATTGCTGAGGCATAGACTATCAGCATTAGAAATGACATGTTTTTCACCTAGGACCTTCCACAAATGAACAGGAAACCTGTTTCTTTTTTTGAATGACTATATATTTTTTTACTTTTAATTTTTAAATTTACCTCTAATTATTTAATATTTTTAGTTTTCAACATTGATTTCCACAAGACTTTGTGTTACCAATTTTCTCCCCATTTCCACCATTCCCCAACCTAAGATAGCGTAGATTCTGATTGCTCTTTTCCCCAGTCTGCCCTTCCTTCTGTCACCCCATTAACCCCTCCTTTATCCCCTTTCTCCTAACTTTCTTGTAAGGCAAAATAGATTTCTACATCCCATTTCCTGTATATCTTATTTCCCAGTTGCATGTGAAAACAACTTTTTTTTGGAGCATTTGTTTTTTTAACTTTAGAAATTCTCTCTCTTCTTCCTTCCACACCCACCCTCCTTGAGAAAGCAAGCAATCCAACATAGGCCACATATGTATCATTATGCAAAACACTTCCATAATAGTCATGTTATGAAAGACTAACTATATTTACCTCCATCCTATCCTGTCTCCCTTCATTCATTTTTCTCCCTTAACCCTGTTCTTTTTCAAAAGTGTTTGCTTTTGATTACTTCCTCCCGCTATCTGCCCTTGCTTCTATCATCCTCGCCTCTTATCCCCTTCCCCCCTACTTCCCTGTACAGTAAGATACCCAATTGACTGTATATGTTATTCCCTCTTTAAGTCAAATCCGATGAGAGCAATTCATTCCCTTTCACTTGCCCCCTCTTCCCTTCCCACAGAGTTGCTTTATCTTGCCAATTTTATGTGAGATAATTTACCCCATTCTATCTCTCCCTTTCTCCTTCTCCGAATATATGCCTCTCTAACCCCTTAATTTTATTTTTTTTAGATATTGCCCTTTCTTATTCGGCTCACCCTGTGCCCTCTGTCCGTATGGATGGATATTCCCTTCTACTACCCTAATACTGAGAAAGGTCTCATCAAATATCATCTTTCCATGTAGGAATGTAAACAAAATCATGCAACTTTAGTAATTCTCTTACGATTTCTCTCTCCTGTGTACTTTTTCATGTTCTCTTGATTCTTGTATTTGAAAGTTAAATTTTCTATTCAGCTCTGGTCTTTTCATTGAGAAAGTTTGAATGTCCTCTATCTTATTGAAAATCTATGTTTTTCCCTGGAGTATTATGCTCAGTTTTGCTGGGTAGGCAATTCTTGGTTTTGATCCTAGCTCCTTTGACCAATGGAATATCATATTCCAACCCCTTCAATCCCTTAATGTAGAAACTGCTAGATCTTCTGTTATCCTGATTATGTTTCCACAATACTTGAATTGTTTCTTTCTGGCTCCTTGCAATATTTTCGCCTTGACATGTGAACTCTAGAATTTGGCTACAAATTCCTAGGTGTCTTCTTTTTGGGATCTTTTTCAAGAGTTTATCAGTGGATTCTTTCAATTTCTATTTTACCCTCTGGTTCTAGAATATCTGGGCAGTTTTTCTTGATAATTTCTTGAAAGATAATGTCTAAGCTCTTTTTTTTGATCATGACTTTCAGGTAGTCCAATAATTTTAAAATTATCTTTCCTGGATGTATTCTTCAGGTCAATGGTTTTTCCAATGAGATATTTCACATTGTCTTCCATTTTTTCATTCTTTTGGTTCTGTCTAATAATTTCTTCAATTCTTATAAAGCTACAAGTTTCCACTTACTCCAATCCTATTTTTAAGGTAGTATTTTCTTCAGTGGTATCTTGCACCTCCTTTTCCATTTGGCTAATTCTGTCTTTTAAGACATTGTTCTCCTCATTGGATTTTTGGAGATCTTTTGCTATTTGGGTTAGTCTATTTTTTAAGGTGTTATTTTCTTCAATTTTTTTGGATCTCCTTTAGCAAGTCGTTGACTTGTTTTTCATGATTTTCTTGCCTCACTCTCATTTCTCTTCCCAATTTTTCCTCTACTTCTTTCACTTGATTTTTCAAATCCTTTTTTAGCTCTTCCATTCCCTGAGACCAATTCAAATTTTCTTTGGTGGCTTTTGATATAGGCTCTTTGACTTTGTTGACTTCTTCTGTCTGTATGTTTTGACCTTCTTAGTTACCAAAAAGAGATTCTATAGTCTGAGTCCTTTTATTCCACTTCTCATGTTCACAGCCAATTACTTGACTTTTGAGCTTTTTGCCAGGGTACTACTGCTTTCACAGTGGAGAGTGCTTTCTCCCAAGTTTCACGGGTTTTGAGCTGCTGTGTTCAAAGCTATTTCTATTCTGAGGTGGTATGATACTCTTCTCCTGGACTTTGCTCTGTTCTGTGAGTGGAAGCACTCCTTTCTGCCATGTAACTACCATGAGACTCCCTCTCCATAGTCACCACAAGCACCACACCATTGCTTCTTCTCCCCCAAGAATCGCCAACCAGGACCTTCACCCAGATCCAAGTAAGGCAAAGCAAGAGAACACTGCCTCTGCACCAGCAAAGCAATCCCTGCATTCCTGCTCTAATACACTGCTTGATTCCTCCCATCGTGTGAGCTAGGGGCTCTGGAAGCAGCTGCTAGTGGAGCTCTGGAAGCAGCCACTGCAGGTTCCTCCTCCTGCCCCCTGCAGCTCCTGGGGCTGGGACCGCACCTCACACCTTTCTCATCCAGATTCAGCAATTTTCCCACTGACCTACTCCATTGTCTTTGGAGCTTGTGGGTTGAGAAGTCTGGTAACTGCCACACCTCAGTGATTCTAGGCGCTGATGCCTGATCCACCCTGTCTAGTCCTTGCCTGGTCTGTCCTGATGTTGTCCAACCTGGGCTTCCTCTGCTCCCAGTACAGTGGGATAGAACCTTCCTGGTGACAATCCAGGCTGTCTTGGGCTGGAGACTTGTTTCCCTCTGTCATTTTGTGGTTTCTTTTTCTCTTTGTTTATAGTTATTTTTACAGGTCTTTGGAGGGATTTGGGGGGGAACTGAAAACAAGTCCTTGGTTTTAAGCTGCCATGTTGGCTCCACCCCCAGGAATCCTGTTTCTAATGGAACAAACAAATGGTCATATAGCCTTTGCTTGAAAACCTCCAGAGGAGCTGAATGGTCTTTGGGGAGAATTTGAATGGTTGGTAAGTCTTTCCTTACATGAAGCCTCCAGGTGTCAGTTTCAATTTCTATCAATGGTTCTTGGTTCTACTCTTAGAATCCAGCAAACCCCGCCCTGGTAGAATGTAAGTCATTTGAGGAAAAGGGTGTTTGACATAAGTCTTTGCATCCTGATCATAGAACTGAGGGCACATGATGGGAGCTTTATACAAGTTTGTTAAAATGGATTGAATTCCCAAAGACAATCCTTCACATACTGTAATAATGACTATATCCTGCCCAAGTGCTACTGTCTGACCTGTTGCTGATCTGTGTGGGAGTAATGAAAATCCAGGAGGTGAAGACATGGTGCCAGCTCCTGAGCAAGGTACAGGGCTGAGAAAGCAAATCTGGTCTGTAAGCATGGCTAATCTTCTACTTTACCTTGGACCTCAGGGTGTTTCAGAATGAGCAGCAGGCCATATCGTAGAGTGCTGCTGGTTGTCTCTGTTCCTGCAGTAAGTAAGTTTCCTCCAGATGCTAATAGGTTCTCCAAGTCAAATTCAGACTGGGGATTATCTTTCTCCTAAAGGAGAGATACAAAATAAATGAAGTAATGTGAGAGAGCAGAGAACACTTTTAGTAATCATATGAAGTACATAAAGTTTGTCTTAGGAGCCCTTCCCACCTTCATTTCTCTAATCTAAGAGACTAGACCCTTCCCAATACCCTCTGGCTTCCAGGGCCCAACCTCATGCTTGCCCTTCCCAGGTAAACTTCTCCTCAAACAATATTGCATAGAGGATAGAGGACTAGACTTTGAATTGGGAAGATCTGGATGTAAATTTATCCTCAGCTAAGAGGTATGTATGTGTCCATGGAAAAGTCACCTAATTCTTCTTGGCTCCAGTTACCTCACGTATAAGAGGAGAGAGTTGGATCCCTTCAAGCTCTCTATCTACTATCATTGATATGTATAGTGTTGAGAGGACCTGATCAAGGAATTCACTTAAACCTTAATGACTTAGTAAGTTATACTTTATACTGATATTTTGACCTCAAAACAGGACAACAACTTTGTAAAACAACAACAACAGTAAGAAGGAATTTTAGATTTTTAAAATGAGGAAATGAGAGAAATGTTTTGTGGTAGAGAATATGGAATTTCAAAATGTGTAGGAAACATGAACTTCTACCAGCCAAGCTGTGACTAAAGAGAAATTGTTTTTAAAAATCTTCCTTAAGTTGTCATCCAGCTTCAGCTTGAGACTTACACATATGGGAAACTTACTACTTAACGAAGAATTTCATTCCAGCCTCGGACATTCTGAGCTTAATCGTGCATGGAATCAGATGGACTTGTGGCCATCAACATTGTAAAATTGTGCAATTTTTAAAGATTAAGGAACCAATATCAATTCAATTTTGAGTTATGAGTGCAGAGGACCAGTGATGAAGAATGCTACATGCCTTCTGAAGGAGAGTTGATGGACTAGTATGCAGAATGAGGCACATATTTTTGGTCATGGCCAATATGGACATTTAATTTCCTTGATCATGCTTATGTGTTAACAAGGGTTTTGTTTATCTTTTCTTCATTGGGTTGGAGGACATAAGTATTTGATAAAAGAAGATGGACTTTAGAGAAAAAGTTAATGATAAGTGGATACCAATTGAAGCATACTTTTTAAAATTTATTTGTCTTGAGTTTATTTTGTCTATATTTTCTTTCCAATATGACTGATATGGAAATGTGTTTTTCATGACTACATGTGCATAACTTGTATGGAATTTCCTGCCTTCTCAGAGAGCTGGATGAGGAGAGAGGAAGAAGAGAATTTGGAACTTAGTTTTAAAAATAAATGTTAAAATTTGGTTTTACATGTATTTACATAAAAATACTATAATAATAATAACAATAATGAAAAATAAGATGGATGTTTAGAAAGAAGGGTGGATTTTAAGCATTTCCCAAACAGAAACTCAAAGTGATTCAGGTATTTGACATGGAAAACTTTGAACCATGCAAGCATAATCTAAACAAATTGATGAGAAAACATAAAACAATGTATTCAATACTCGATGCTTATCTGTCAATTCGACATTTTTTATAAATCTCCCTTTGCTACAGGACCACTGAAATAAGGCAGTAAAATAAAGGCGAAAGGAACAAAGTGGGAATATATCTAGGGAAGTGGGTTAAAGGAGTCGCTATCAACCTGGAAAAAAGTTTCTAGTGAACATTTCAATGATCTGTATTTAGTTTGTTGATGTTTAACATTTTTTCAGTGTATTAAATAACTCAAAAAAGAAATATATAAGAAATATCTGTTATGTGCCAGGCAGAGTCCTAGGAAGTGGGGATATAAAGGCAAAGATAAAAAATCATACAGTTTCTATGTTTAAAGAGTTCGCATTCTACTAAACGAATACAACACATTTAAAGATAAATCTACATGGGATCTATACAAGATAAATACACAGAGATTTTTGGATGTGACACTAACAACAGGAGGAATAAGACAATGCTACTTGAAGGAGATAGCAGCTACATGTGGAAGGATATTAGGACTGCTAAGAGTTGAGGAAAGCAAGAAAGAGTATTCCAGGAATGGGGGTCAGAGTGTATGAAAGCAAAGAGGCAAAAGATGGGATATTATGTATAGAGAACAACAAGGAAGCCAGTTTGGCTGGAACATAGAAGGGGTGAGGGTGGAAATATATAACCAGGCTAGAAAGAAAAGTTGGCACCAGATTGTGAAGAGTGTTAAAAGCCAAACGGATGAATTTGTGTTTTGTCTTAGGAGCCCTGATGCTTTCTGATCACAGTAATGACCCAGTGACTCTTGGACTTTTTACATGTTATTTTTGCAGATGTTGTGAAGAATGGATTGAGAGGCTTGATGTTTTGAGAGCTGTTAGGAAAGAATTGTTAATGTCTGTGTAAGAAATGATGTTGAATTGAACTAGGGTGGTTGTGATGTGAATAGAGAAGAAAAGGGTTAAGGCTTACTGCCAGGATAGGGCTGGGGGGGGAGGGGAAAAAGACACTTCCTTTCTACTTTTCCCTGGTATAACCCCACCCCCATTGGCAAGAGTTATTTGGATAGTTCAGATCCAATGGGAAAGAGAACTGCCTTGTTCAACCCTCCCAAAGTGATTATTCCTTCTAGAGGAAGTTTTATCCACTGAGTTAGACTGTGAAGGAATGAATAAATCAGCATTTATCAAGCATCTACTATGTTCCAGGCCCTGTGCTATGCACCTTACAAATATGATCTCATTTGGTCTTTACAAAGGCCATAGGAGGTAGGTAGATGCTATCACTGTCTCCATTTCACTGTTGAAGAAATAGAGGTAGACATGGTAAGTGACTTGTCTACTGCTATAAAGTGTCTGATTCTAGATTTGAACACAAGTATTTCTGACTTCAGGCTCAGTACTCTATCCATACCACCACCTAGCTTCTTCCATCAGTCTGAGTGGAAGTACGCAGGACTGGGAGATAGCTAAGAATTAACTGGAATGTTGGACTGATGTCCTGATGGCAACTATGAGTAAATTTTCATTGTTAGGGGAGAATATGGGATACTTTAAGTGCTTTATTTTGTTCTCTGAATTGCTTTGTGGGTTTCTGGGAGGCTTTTGTATCTTTTTCATTTTTTGGTAGACCAAAAGAAAGATTGTCCTCTTCCTGAAATTAATTAATTTTGAGAGCTTTTTATGGAAGCTAGTTATAGCTATTTTTATATAATGTTTGAAGGTTTTTCTTTTGTCGTTCAGTCATTTCAGTTATATCTGATCCTTCATGAACCCATTTCACATTTTCTTGTCAAAGAAATTGAGGTGGTTAGCTTTTCCACCTCCAGTGCATGCATTTTCTCACATTTAGATATTAAGTGACTTGCCCATAGTAATAGCAAAGATTGTCCTTTAGGTGAACCTATGATGTAGAGATTTTTTTTTATAATATCATTATCAGATGAATTATGTGTAACTGCATGCACATTTTTGCTTTGCTTTTGTGTATGTTCTTGTAATCATGGGGTCATGGCTTGAACCAGATCCGGGACATTTGTATCAGACCCAGGACATTTGGATCAGACCCAGGACATTTGGTGGTACTTTCTTCTCTATAAAAATCTCTGTTTTTGCTTTGCTACTTGCTGGTTCCTCTTAGTAAGAGGAAAGCATAATTTTCAATAAATGCCTTTGTTTTGGTTGGAGATGGTCTGAGTCTGTGAACTGTTTTGAGACAATCCCATGACCCTCCCCCCATTACAACTATTTCACTTACAGAGTTCAGATAAAGGACAGGGTCAGACCAAGTAAAGCCTAATTACTAGAAAGCCAATGGAATCCTCAAGGCTCTCTGGTGTTTCTTCCTGTGCTTTGAGGAGAGTGGCCTGTAAGAGTCCTTAGAATATCACCCTTGATTAATTAGCAAGATTCTTCCCCCATGCATCCTACCTGTCGCATCTTGGAGAGATAGCAGTCAATATAGTCTTGAGGGTTGTTGGGATCCAATATCTTTTGATGCTCCTTCACTTTTTCCCAAATGAAACGTTGAATTGCCTTTGTATTTCTAGAAATTCTTTTGTGATTTCCAGGGAGACAGCACTCTAAATGCTTGGTAAAAGGTTGTAGAGCTAAGGCCCCCCCACCCTACCCAAACAAACACTATGTGAGTTTACTTTCATAAAGAGACAACTTTATATCTCTACTTAAAACTATTAGTCCTATTCAGTGGCATTGCATTTATTTTCAAGTTTATATTTTTATTAACAAAGGTATTTTCTCTCTCATCCTCACTATACATTGAAAATAAAAGCAAAACAAAATGCCTTGAACACGTATATAGCCACCTGAGCAAAAATAATCCCCACTTTGGCAATAGTGAGAAATTTGTGTCATATTCCATATATTAAGTCCTTTCCTTCTCTGTCAGAAGGAGGGCACCATGTTTCATTGTGGTTTCTCTGGAATCATGGTGGGTCATTACGTTGATCAGAGTACTTTAGCCTTGTGTGGTGTTTGTCTTTCCAAAGTTTTTGTTATTGACCACATTGGTTCTGCTCACTTTGCTTGGCATCAATTCATAAAGGCGTAAAGCTGACCTTTTCATCATTTTAAAAAACATAGTAGAAAATCAGTTGCATTTATTACCATAATTGTTCAGCTATATTCCATTGAATGAGCAACTTCTCAGTTTCTAGTACTTCGCAGCCCCCTCAAAAAAGACTTGTTTCAAATTTTTTTGCATATCATTCAATTTTGTATATTTTCTTCTTTTTTGATATTTTTTGGCTAGTGTCCAAATAATGGTATCAATGGTTCGAAGGACATATATAATTTACTAATTTGGGAGTGATAGATACAAATTGCTTTCCAGATAGCCTGGAGAATTCACAACTACATCAAGAGTTTGTTGATATGCTTGTTTTTCCCATAGTCACTCCAACATACGATTTTTACCTTTGTTTATGTACTTTTTGTATCATTTGAAAGGAAAAATCGAGACTTGTCCACTTTTATAAGAAATCAATTTGGGGCCATTTTTTTTGGACAATCTTTAAAGTACAGTAAAGTGGCAGAATGTTTTTAAGGCATTCATTCAGAAAAGACTTGATATTGAATATAAAAGAGTGGGAATTTCTAGCACTCATCAGTAGACAGAACACTTTATCCTAACTGGACACCATAAGTTTCACAGAAATATACAAGAATATTAGGGAGGTCAGAAGCTATTGGCATCACTGAAGTTCAAGGAAGCAACAATCTCATTTCTCTAACTAAAATGGGTATAGAGCAGAGAGAGAAACCTGGGTAGAAGACAACACTTCTTTCTCCTCCAGTGATGGGACATTAGCAGAGTACAGTGATGCCATATTCTAGTGGGAGTAATTACTAGGACTCAGGGGAGGGGGAATTTAATAAAGGCTTCAAAAAAAGGAAAGCTCTGACCATCAGGGAAGTTCAGCACTTGAAGTGAGAGGAAGAGAAAGATTCTCTTTAGGGAAGAGAGTGTAAAACCAACTTCTTTCTTTATATTTTGTTTTTCAATTAACAAACATTGTCTCTTCCTGCCTCTAGAATTAAAAATTATTAAAATTCTCATAATAAATATGAATAGCCAAGCAAAAGAGAAATCCCACATTGGATATATTCTTAAGTGTTTGTCTCATTCTGCATATCCAGTCTGTCACCTCTTGGTCAGAAAAAGAGTAATATATTTCATTATGGCTCCTCTGGAATCCGTGGTGGTGGTCATTGCATTGATCAGAATCATTCAATCTTTCAAAGTTCTTTGCTTTTACAATGTGTTGTAATTGTATAAAATGATCTCCCAGTTCTGCTCATTTCACTCTGCATCAGTTTATACAGTCCTTCCTAGGCTTCTCTGAGCTAATTCCTTTCATTATTTCTTTCAGTAAAATAGGATTCCATCAAATTAATGTAACATAATTTTTCAACCATTCCCTAATTGAAGGGCATGCCCCTCAGTTTCCAGTTCTGTGCTACAAGAAAAAAAGCCAATATGAGTATTTTTGTAAATATGAGTCCTTTTCATTTTTCACTGTATCTATAGGGGCTGAAACTAAGAGAGACATTCCTGTTTGAAACGATATGTAGTTTATTGACTTTTGCTGCACAGTTCCAAATGGCTTTCCAGAAGAACTCCATCATATTAATGTTTCAGTTTTCTAGAGGCTCCACCAATATTTGTCACTTTATTTTTTATCATCTTTGCCAAATGAGAGTGAGATTTGCTTTATTTTCACTTTTCCAATTATTAGTGATTTGCAACAATTATTTCATACGGTTGTGGGTACCTTTGATATTTTCCTTTGAGAAATACTTGATCATAAGTTTTTTGCAGTTGTTCTTTGATGGATAGATTTAATAAAGTAGAATCATTTTTTATAAATCTTTTCATTGATATTTTTGCCAGTGAAATTGTTACAAAACATTTTCCACCAGTTATTTGCTTTCTTTCTAATTGTAGCTGCATTGATTTTGTTTGTGCCAATAATTTTCAATTTTATATATAAAAATTGCTCCCTTTATCTTCTGTGATTCTATAAATCCACTCTTTACATATCTGAAATGCATTCTCTTCCTCATATATCTACAGTACATGTGATGTGACCTTTTATATCTGTCATGTATAATTTTGAAGCTAATCTTTGCATACATTGTGAAGTGTTGGTCTTACCTTGTCTTTTTGCCAGAATATTTACAAGATTTTCCAGTACTGAAAAAAATTCAAATAGTGAGTTCCTGCCCTACTAGCTGGTCGTTTTTATGTATATCAAGCATTAGGCCACAAGGGTAGCTTGTTTCTAATTGCATTATACTTCATCAATTTCACTGACCTGCCTCTCTATTTCTAAATTAGTAACAAAGCATTTGGTGATCAGGTACTGCTAGGCCCCCTTATTCTCCCATTTTGTCATGATTTCCCTTGAGATTCTTGAGATTTTGTCTCCAGCAGAATTTTATCATCATTTTTTCTAGCACTATGAAATAATACTTGGATTTGTATGGCATTACAAAAATAAAAGAAATGAGGTTTGAGTGCCATTCTTATTATATTTGTTCAGTCTACCTATGAGCAAATGAGATTCCTTTAATTATTTAGGTCAGTCTCAATTTGCATAAAGGGAGCTTTGTAACTATTGTGTTCAAACAGTTCCATTGTTCATGTTGGTAAGTTGATTCCCAAATATTTTATATGTTCAATAGATTGTTAAATGAATTTTTCTTTCTATCACTGCTTGTTCACTTTGGTTACATACAGAAATATTGATAACTTTGTTAAAGTTACTAACCAAATGACCAGTTTTGGATTAAGCAGTAATTGATGTTTCCTCTACTAAAGTCCTCCTATTGCATCTAGTCCCAGTATGCAGGTGACCTGGGCTGTCAAAGGATCTGGAAGCTCTTACCAATGTGTAAAGGTCCACCATAAAGACTAGGCCATAGCACTCCCAGGATCATTGTAAGCTATTGGCCTAACTGACTTGTTCACTTAGGTATGGACAGTGGTCCTCCCTAATCCCTCCAATATGGTCTGGGCAGGCTCTTTGTTCACAATTATTTTACTTGACCACATCTGTGAACACTATCCTATCTAGGATATCCCAAGCTCCAATCGGATATTTTTCCATAAAATTTAAATATTTGTCTCACTTAGAACTAGTTTAGAGGCCTACAGGGGGCAAAGTATCTATACTGATCTCAATTGATAATCAAATATATTGCATGATGTTATTGTCCTTGAGGGCATGATATGTGAATATGGGTTGTATGTTCATATGTGTTGGGGACGTTGCTAAGAGATGAGAGCCTATGCTACTCTGATTCTGCTGCTGAAACTGAGCAAATGACCACAGAATAAGAAGACTGTTCTGGCCTTACCTGTGTCCATGGTGAGTTAAGTAGTTGAATGTTTTCTTTTACCAAGTTCATCAGATATAGAAATGTCTTGTCATTGTAGTTGAATCGATCCCGAAAGAGGATAGAACAGATTACATTGCATGGGGCACAGCCAAGGATGAAGGTGGGATCAGTGGCTTGACCTAATGTAGAGAAAAGTTACCAAAAGAGGAAAAACTAACTGTAACAGAAATGTCTCCAATCATGTAAGAACTGGACATCTCTTCTGTCCATTCCTGGATGTGGTGTTTAATTCCTCTAAGGCTAGTGAATGCTGTTCTCTTGGATAATTTCCTTTACCCTTCATAAGGAAACTAGATAAGCATATAATACCTGAGTATGAAAAGAGAGGTGGGAGTTCTCTGCCCCAGCAGAGTGAATAGTTGGTCAGTGTGACAAGACAGAGACTTTTAAAATGGCTCCTAAACCAAGTAGTATTTAGTACTTGGATTTGGTGAGCAGTTGGACCCCACGTAGGCAGGAAGACAGAATGGAAAACCAACCCTTTGTTTTCCTGAACTCCTCCACCAGGCATTGGGCTTCTTCTTGAACTCTCTCTTCGATACTTCTCTTCCCCATCCCAAAGTTCCTTAGGGTCATGAGGGAAAATCTGCGGAGTTGTTTCCACCTCTCTCCATGACTGAAAACAATTCCTAGACAAAGGAGAAGAAAAGGACATTGGTTATTGTAACACAGGAGGTGATGGAGGGCACAGTGTGCATGGCGGCCATAGGCTTTTGGGCTTAATTCAATAATGAAGTTAAATTTTATTTAATTCAAACCAAAATACAATGTAGTGTGGCAGGTATTAGGTATCTTCTCTAATGAAGGTCTTTTCCTAGATACTGAGAGCAGCACAATACTTTTAATGGAATATTCTGCCAGTGACTCTTTTGAATATATTAAACTTGCCTTGTCCTTTGAATACATCTTCAAATATTGGAAGAACTCCTCTGTCTTTAAATACATCTCCTTGATCAATTAGAGCTTCCTTCATAATGTTATATCCATGTAGCACCACAATACGCCGGGTTCCAAGATAAAGAGTATAGATGGGTCCATATTTTTCTGCCAGCTGTGAAAAGAATGCCAAGAAATAGGAAGAGGTTCAGTGTGAAACTTTAGGAAGTTGGAATTTATCCCCACAACTACCTCATAATGTACCATGACAATGTATATATATGCATGCATGGGATCATATGTTGTCAATGAATTCTGGGAATACAAAGGCATAAGCTGTGTGACAATGAAATAGTATTCTCATTCCTTTTAGTTTGCTCCTTGGGAATGCCTGTCACTGTATGGCATAGTATTTTTCTGAGGTACCTTCCCTGTGTGCTCCATTGGTACCTACCTAGTGCAAAGAGATTATAAAAAAAGGGCCAGACATTGATGTTGGCTAGATGTCTCATGCAAGATTTATAGGAGGACATGGAAAAAAGCCACACAGGATGCAGAGGGGCTTGATGTTTCCTAAGAAAAGCTACCTATTCTTATTGTCTCCCCTCACATTTCTGAAATATTTGCAGCATTTATTCAGTCATCAGTATTCAGCTTCATCTGATCTCTAGAAAGTTACTAATATTCTCTTAAGAGCCAACTCTGATGGCCTTATGTCAATCCACATTCTTCTAGACCTCTTTACAGCATTTGACCCTGTCATATATTCTCTTCTTTCTAGGTTTCTCTAATTTCTCTTTCTCTCTCTCTCTCTCTCTCTCTCTCTCTCTCTCTCTCTCCTCTCTGTCTCTGTCTCTCTCTGTCTCTCTCTCTCCCCTTCCCCTCCACACTTTTACCTGTCTGATTGCTCCTTATCAGCCTCCTTTGCTGGATCATAATCCATGTTGCACCAGAAATCCATATATGGTTCTCTTCTAAGCCATCTTATCTTCTCTTTCTACACTATTATTCTTGGTAACCTCATAACCCCTATGGAGATAACTCTCAGATCTATGCATCTTGTCTTATTATCATTCATATGTATCCATATAAATGCTACATTAAATAGGTTTCATTATACTTACCCTAAAAAAGCCCCGTTCAGTTTTGTTAATTTGCCCTGAAGAGAACAGTGCCTTTCCAAACAATATGCAGCTGAAACCTCTTATTCTGTGTCATCTTCATAATACTAGTATGTTAGCACTTACTTAATAAATGATATTTTCATCTCTTCTTTCAATGGCCTCCAAGTTCTCTCACCTGCTTGTAGTATTTCTGCAAGACTAACAACTAAATATTCCTGTGGCACATTTTTTTCCATATCATTTCTCTACTCCAAAGTCAGCAGGGGCTCTGTACTGCCTCAGTAACAAGGTACTTAAATGCCTCCATAGCTGCCTCTAACCTAAATGTTCAGATTTATTTCATTTCACCCCCTCATCCCCAACTTTAAATTCTTGTGAAGCTCACTTCCTTGCTATATTCCCTTCCAACTTTTGCCCAGATTCTCTCCCCTGCCTGGAATTCATTCCCACCCTCTCTTCCAATCAGAATCTGTTCCTTCCTTCAAGTTCCAGCTCAGCTTCCTACTTGAAACTTTTTTGTGGGTACCCCAATTACAAGTGCTTTCTCTGTCCTCTCATTACCTTCTACTTACTTATGTATGAATTTGTTGTATGCTTCTAGTAGAACATGACCTCTTCGAGGACAAGATCTACTCTCTTTCAAGGAGAGATTGTTTTATTCACCATGTTTCTTTTCTGTGTCTGGCACAGTACCTTTTCCCTGATCGATACAGAAGAAGTCCTCATTAACTGAATGGTTGATTTTCTTTTTGTGTTCACAAAGTCCAGTATGATACATTACAAAAGATAAAGATTTGATCCTGTTGTTGAATTTCTTCTGCTACTAAATTTTTGAGAAAACAATCCTACATGCCTGACCTCATTGCTAATGGAGACATCACTCAAAGAGTGCTTACATCACATTATCCATGACCCAGGACTCTAAAACACCATGATTCTTGATTCAATTATTCATTTGAATACCTTGTGTCTCTCCCCACCACTCAAACCCCAAATCCAGATCCTTTACCTGTGAAAATGATGCAGGGAGGTTTTTGAAATCCAGTTGCAGGATGTTGCCAATAAAAGGTAAAGGAGTGGGACCTGGTGGCAGTTTCCCCCTTTTCAATTCTTGGCTCCATAGAGAGAAGAAGATCAGGAAAAGAACACAAGCCAAGAGGGCAGCTGTGGTGATTCCCCAAGGATCCATTGCCCTGAGAGATTGTCTTACAGCTCTCAGAGGTACAAGCTCAGATTGCAGACTTTTATAATCATTGGTAGAAAACGGGGGCTGGGAACCCCCAGTCAACAAACAGGTTGTCCTTGTAGATAAGGAGGATTAGTTTTCCATTAACTTTGATTAGTTTAGCAACCAAGGAAGGAAAAGTTTACAGATATGTTTTGAAATATGTTCCTAACTAACCTGTCCCTAACCTGCATAGAAAAAGCAAGGGAAGGGAAGAGAAGGGAAGTATTTCATCCAGTTTATCTTGTTTGGATTTCAGACTGTCAACAATTAAATTTCAGCCCACCTATGCATGTTGTTCAACTGAAGAGAGAACAAATATCCAAATCCGGGCTCAGAGGAGGTAATGGTGGATATTAAATTGTGAGATCCTGATGACTTGACCTAACCCTAAAAAAGGTTAGGTGTTATCTTTTTATCTTCTAAGCTACAGTGGACTTAATTGATTTCTTAACCATGCTTTAATATTCTCCATCTTTAATATTCTTTTTGAGAGAGAAGGTGGCAGCAAAATAAATATTGTCATGCTCTGCCTTCTTTCTGTCCTCTTTGAGTAGTGACCCACTTGCCCTAGGTATCCTCCCTAGTTTCTCCTTTCTTCTTCTTCTTCTTCTTCTTCTTCTTCTTCTTTTCTTCTTCTTCTTCTTCTTCTTCTTCTTCTTCTTCTTCTTCTTCTTCTTCTTCTTCTTCTTCTTCTTTTCTTCTTCTTCTTCTTCTTCTTCTTCTTCTTCTTCTTCTTCTTTTCTTCTTCTTCTTTTCTTCTTCTTCTTCTTCTTCTTCTTCTTCTTCTTCTTCTTCTTCTTCTTCTTCTTCTTCTTCTTCCTTTTTCAGATTAATTCATTATTTTTAGTTTTCAACATTCATTTCCAGAAGATTTTGATTTACAAATTTCATCCAATGTCTCCCCTCCCCTCACCCAAGATGGCATGCATTATGGTTAACCCTTTCCACAGTCTGCTCTTCCTTCTATCACTACCTTCCTTTGTCTCATTTTCCCTTATTTTCTTGTAGGACAAGATTGATTTACCCCGTTGCCTGTATATCTTATTTCCCAGTTGCATGCAAAAACAATTTTTACCATTTCTTTTTAAAACTTTGAATTTTAACTTCCCTCCCTTCTTCCCTCCTCACCCACCTTCATTGAGAAGTCAGCAAAACAATATTGGTTATACATATATTGTTATGCAAAACACTTCTAAAATACTTATGTTGTGAAAGACTAATTATAGTTTTTTCCATTCTATTCGCCCCCCCCCCCATTTATTCTGTTTTCTCCTTTGACTTTGTCCTTTAAAAAGTGTTTGATTCTTCCTGATTCCAAGCCCAGCACTCTATCCATTGTGCCACCTAGCTGCCCATTACTGATTAGAGAAATGCAGATCAAAACAACTCTTAGATAACACATCTCTCCTGTTAGGTTGGCTAAAGAAACAAAACAGGAAAATGATAAATGCTGGATAGGATATGGGAAAATGGGAACATTGTTACATTGCTGGTGGAGTTGTGAACTGATTGAGGCACACTTCATGCTAGCTTTTTATTCCCCCCCTTTTTTTCTCTCTTTTGTTTTTGTTTTTGGGTTGTTTTTTTTTGGTCCTGTTTCGTCTTTCTCATGATTCATTTCGTTGGTCATAAGTCTTCTCCATAACTTGACTAGTGTGTAAATTAATTCAATGCGATTACCCCCTTCACCACTCTACCCTTCCTTCTATCATCCCCCACCTTTATCCCTTTCCCCCTTACTTTCCTGTAGGGTAAGATACCCAATGGAACATGCATCTTAGTATCTTATTCCTACTATAAGCTTAACCTGATGAGGTAAGGTTCACTCATTCTCTTTGACCTTGTCCCTCTTCTATTCCATTATAACAGCCTTTTCTCGCCTCTTTTATGTGAGATAATTTACCCCATTCTATCTCTCCCTTTCTCTTTCTCCCAATATATTCCTCTCTCATCCCTTAATTTTATTTTTTAGATGTCATTCCTTCATATTCAACTCACCCTGTGCCCTCTGTCGATATATATGTATATTCTCTTCATCTACCCTGATACTGAAAAAGGTCTCATGAGCTACAAATATAATCTTTCCATATAGGAATGTAAATACTTCAACTTTAATAATTCTCTTGAGATTTATCTTTCCTGTTTGCCTTTTCATGCTTCTCTTGATTCTTGTATTTGAAAGATAAGTTTTCTATTCAGCACTAGTGTTTTCATCAAGAAAGCTTGTAAGTCCTCTATTTCATTGAATGGCCATTTCCCCCCTCCCCTGATTTTTGAGGCATTCTTTTCCTCATTGTCTTTTTGGACCTCTTTTGCCATTTGGGTTAGTATGATTTTAAGGTGTTATTTTGTTCAGCATTTTGGGGTGTTTCCTTTAGCAAGCTATTGAATCATTTTTCGAGATTTTCTTGCATCATTCTCCTTTTGTTTCCCATTTCTTCCTCTACTTCTCTTTCTTAATTCTCAAAATAATTTTTTAGCTCTTCCATGGCTAGTGACCAATGCATATTTTTCTCGGAAGCTTTGAACGTATGATCTTTGACTTTTTTGTCTTCTTCTGGTTGTATGTTTTGATCTTCTTTGTCTCCAAAGAAAGATTCTATAGTCTGAGTCTTTTTACAATGCCTGATCATTTTCTCAGCTAATTACTTGACTTTTGAGATCTTTTTCAAGGTAAGATTCTACTTCCAGAACAGAGTGCTTGCCCCAAGCTTCAGGGGTTTTGTGCATCTGTTTTCAGAGCTACCTCTAGACACCTGTAAATTTTCAGTTCTTCTGAGGTGGTTTGATCCAAGGAGAGTTGTTTACTCCTCTCCTGGCCTGTGATATGGTCTGTGAGTGACCTCAAGCACTCTTTTCTGCCCTGGAAATGCAAGGAGGATTCACTCTCCACCACTACCACAAGCTCTGCCAAACCAGCACTCCTCCTCGCCTTAGAATTGCCACCCAATGCTGCAACTCTGATCCAATCAGGATAAAGTAAGGGGATCCTGACTCAGTTCCAGCAAAGAGATCACTGTATTGCCACTCTGATCAGATGCTTGATTCCTCCACCATCTGCGGGCCTGGAGCTCCAGGAGCAGCTGCCCCTGCAAACCCATGCCTGGGGCTGATCCACACTCTTCTCTCACCCCGGTCTGACAGAATTTTCGCACTGACCTCTTATGACATCTTAGGTGTTGGTGGGTTGAGAATTCTGGAAACTGCCACAGATGCCAGCGATTCAGTGCTCTGAAGCCTGCTGTGCCTGGTCTGCTCTGGCTTGGTCTCTTCTGGCACAGCTTATACTGGGCTTCACTCTGCTCCCAGCAAGGTGTGACAGACCCTTCCCGTTGACCTTCCATATTGTGTTGTGCTGGAGACCTGTCTCAGTCCCTCATTTTGTGAGTCCTGTAGCTCTAGAATTTGTTTAGATTCATTTTTACTGTTATTTGGATGGATTTGGGGGAGAGCTCAAGCAAGTCCCTGCTTTTACTCTGCTGTCTTGGCTCCACCCCTTTCTTCTTCTTCTTCATGCTTGTACCTTTGCTCTCCCCAACATTTTTACATCCCTGAATGCCTTCTGAGCCTTAGTCTTCCTGATCCTGATCTTTAAGGAGCTGCTGGTCCCTTTTGTAGTATCAGTCCTTGATGATACTCACCTTCCAAGCATCCTTGGCATATGCATTCAACTACTAATGAATCCTCAAGCAGAGCTTGAAGCCATCTCTCACAGACCTCTATGGATTACTTGCCCCATTATAGCTTGGAGAACAATCACAGATTTCAGATTGAGACTGTGGCCATAGGCAGTTTTATTCTTTCTGGTCTTTCCCCTTGGATTCATATGGAACACATTTCTCTGTTCATACTGAGCCGCTTTCATGGCACATCCAAGGCTGTGAGGATCTCATCAGAATGCATGCCTTGCCCCATGTTGGAATTGCCAAAAGATCTTTAAAGTTTTAAGGATAATCTAATGTGTCATCAAGGGTCACCACATGGAGAGCCCTTAAAAAAGAATTGTACAGTCCTGGGTAAGATCTCAGCTAGTTACCATTCACTTATCACCCCCTCTGCCATTCACAGAAAGTCCTTTGCCTGCAAAATTTGTCTAAAGGTGCAAATCCATCAAAGCTTCTTGCTCTGTTGGAACAAAGGAGATTCTGAGAGTTTCAGAAGGAAGGAAAATAAATAAAGTTCTTTCACAGTGCTGTGCTAGAGGCAGCTCATTCCATCTGAACAGAACTGGTTGTTAAATGTAAAGTGTGTTCATTTACATCTTGGACAACTGACAAATACCACAAATCAGGCTTTGATTTTTTGTTTTCTTTCTAGACCTAAAAAAAGCAATGAAGAAAATGTTAATAGTCCAGATACAACTTAGAAGTGTGATAGTGATATATATATATATATATACACACATATGTATGTATATATATATGTACACATGTATATATGTCTTTTTCTGGGAATCCAACTCTTAAAGATTTACCAGATGACACCTGCATCCTGTCCCCGTGGGGTATTTTTCGGGGTACTTACGCAAGTGCTGTGTCTTCCTCAAAGGTATGACTGGCTTATGTTTTCCATTGTTACGGGGAGTTCCTTCATTGATGAAATCACAGAACCCTTGATGTATATAATGTTTGTAGTAACAACAATAATAATATTGATATGACACTTCTATATCACAGGCAGTGTGTTAAAAGCTTTATAAATATTATCTCATTTAATCCTCACAACAAACCCAAGTAAATAATTGTTATTATTATCTCTATTTTATACATGCAGAAATTGAGTCAAATGGTAGTAGAATAATAGCAGAAATAGCATCATGTCTCTACCTACCCCCTGTTTCCATTCTGACCTTCGTCAAGGCCTTTCCTATCTCTAGACCTCAATTCCCTTCACTGATTACTGAGAGTGTATTACTTGAAGATGTAGTCTCAAACCAAAACTCTTGTAATGCTGTGATTCTCCCCCACACCCATTTAAAAACCCCACAAAGTTTAAAGATCAGAAAATTTGAACACAGAGATCTGAAGGGATTTATAAAAGGCCATAAACTCAAGGAGCAGCAGCCACTACTGGGATCCTGCCTGAATTATGGACTCATCCAAACTGAGATGAACTTCTTTCTTTGTTTATGGGAGACATGGAGCCTGGTGACCACTCATGGACTCTTTGGAACTTGGCATGTCCTTCTGAGCTGGTTTCCATTTCTTTAAAACTTTTCTGTCTACCTAATCCAACACTGCTATTATTTAATTCCTGCTAATTGACTTCACACAGATGGAAGATGCATGGTGCAAGGACAAGAGAAAGTGATCTGGATTCTGGAGGGAGCTCACTTGGAATCAACCTTCTTATCATTATTGTCATTCCCATCAGGGAGACACATGCTCATGAACAGTTTTTAGCACTGTCATGGTGGGGCACCAGAAAGACTATATTTGGTTGGGTCTTCCTGGTGCCCCTATTTGGGGACAAAATGTCACTGGGTGCATTATACACCCAAACTTGTAGAGCATTATGGACAAGATGCGATTCTACTTCATTCCAATTTCTATGCTGAGGTTCAGTTTGTAGGTAATAATGAGAAGAGTTGGCTTTTAATCTCATGCACAGCCATAACTATAGCCCTTTATAATATAAAACACAATTTGAATGCACCACCTTCTTTGGCAATCATGTTTTTTGTGAGGCCAAGCAGTGTACTTAGTGAAGTGGCTTGATATCATAGGATGGGACCTTGACTTGGAGTTGGAGGATCTGGTTTCAAATCCAAGCTCTGCTGATTACTACTTATTTGACCTTGGTCCAGTCATTTGCCCTAATTAGGGCTTCAGTTTCTCCTCTGTAAAATGAAACCATTGGCATCCATGACTTCCAATTTCTCATCCAGCTCTAGATCTTTGATCTTATGACTCTCTTTAGCACGTTATGGTTTTCCAAGTTCTATACAGACATTGTTTTCTTTAATTCTCATGAGAATCCTGTGAGGTTCATAGTGCAAGCATTACTTACCTTATTTTTCAAAAGCAAAAATCCCAGCCCTGAGTAGTTCAGTCAATCAGAAAAATATGTACAGCCTGGTACAGAGCATCGCAGGATTTGAAAACAGATCCTCTTACTGCATAATAAAGCTCTTATCACAAACCCCTTCTATGATCATAACAATTTGTTGCTCTGTCATTTTTAAAAATTAAATGTGTGATTCCATTAGGGCATGAGTTGCTGTTGGTCGATGTCCTCTCTTAATGTACATTGGCACTTTTTCTGAAACATTCTGCTAGAGAGTTTTCTGGGGACACTGAGATGGTAAGTGACTTGTCCAAGTTTATTTAGCTAGTAAGTGAAACCAAGTTTTCCTGACCTCAGGGCCAGCACTTTTACTTACTCTGCCACATAGGAAGAAGGATAAGAAAAGAGCAAGTAGCTTAGATTAGCCTGCTGGGCATCCTGCCAATCATGGCCAATGCATCAAGTCCTTGCCCCTGAGTATTTTATGGCAGTTCTCTGACAAATAGTGGGACATGATAAGTATTTATCTGCGATAGAGAAGAATTTAAAAGTTTTGGGGTGTTTTTATATACGCTACACCCCACAAGTCATAGATGACATATATTGAATTGAAATGAAATGAGTGGATTACATAGTGCCATAACTATGAAGCCCACTACTCCATCTGAGCTAAACTTGGAGGGAAGTCTAACTTATAATTCAGTTAATTTTCTTTTCTTAATTTAGATGCTATGGTATTTGGAAAATATACGCTGAATACTGATATTGGTTTGTCTTCTATGGTCCCTTGCAGATAATGTCATCTCCATATTTATCTTTATTTATATTTTGAAGTTTTCTTTTTACTTTATCAGGTAACATGATTACAATTTCTGATATTATGAATTAAACAGATATGTAGAATGTTTTGTTCAAGCCTTTCATTTTTCTTTAGTTACTGTCTTTACTTTTTAGGTTTATTTCTTGTAAGCAATAGAGAGTAGGATTTTATTTTTTCAATCAATTTGTCACTTTCATTTTATCAGATTATTTGATTCATTGCATTTAAACATCTTGAGAGTTGGTTTTGTATTTCCTCCATTTTTCCTAACATTGTTTTTTTTCTGAATTAGGTTTTCTATTCCTTCTTATAGACAGCACTTTTGTCTCTCCTGTCATTTTTGCTTGATCTAGTTTAAGACAATTGTAGCCCCACAAACTTTCAGGTAGTTCAATAATTTTTAAATTATCTCTCCTGGATCTATTCTCCACATCAGTGGTTTTTCTAATGAGATATTTCATATTGTCTTCCATTTTTTCACTCCTTTGGTTCTGTTTTATAATATCTTGATTTCTCATCATGTCACTAGCTTCCACTTGCTCCCATCTAATTTTTAAAGTAGTATTTTCTTCAGTGGTCTTATGGACCTCTTTTTCCATTTGGCTAATTTTGCCTTTCAAGGCATTCTTCTCCTCATTGGCTTTTTGGAGCTTTTTGCCATTTGGTTTAGTCTATTTTTTAAGGTGTTATTTTCTTCATCATTTTTTGGGTCTCCTCTAGCAAGTCATTGACTTGTTTTTCACAATTTTCTTTCATCTCTCTCATTTCTATTCCCAATTTTTCCTCTACTTCTCTTACTTGCTTTTCCACATCCTTTTAGAGCTCTTCCATGGTCTGAGACCAATCCATATTTTTCTTGGAGGCTTTTGATATAGGCTCTTTGACTTTGTTGACTTCTTCTGGCTATGTGTGTTGATTTTCCTTGTCCACAAAATATATTCTAGAGTCTGAATCTGAGTCTGAGTCTGCGTCCTTTTTTGCTGCCTTGCCAAGTTCCCAGACAACTACTTGACCTTTAAGTTTTTTGTCAGGATATGACTGCTTGTAGAGTGGAGAGTGCTTTGTCCCAAGCTTTAGGAGCCACACTGATGTTTTTCAGAGCTACTTCTACTCCACTGTCACCACAAGTTCTGATACAGCAGTGCTCTTCCTCCCTCATGAACTGCCAACCAATATTGTGACCCAGATCCAAGCAGGGCAAGGCAAGCCCTGCACTCCTGCTCTGGTCTGCTGCTTGATTTCTCCCACTCTGTGTGCCAGGGACTCAGGAAGCAGATGACGCTGGAGCTCTGGAAGCACTGCCACACCACCTCTGCTACTCCCAGGACTGGGGCCGGACTGCTTTCTAACCTGATCTAGCAGTTTCCCCACTAACCTGCTCTGTGGTCTTTGGTGTTGCTGGGTTGAGAAGTCTGGTAACTGCCACAGCTCAATTATTCATGGTGCTAAGGCTTGCTACATGTCGACTCCCAGTGTGGTCTGTCCTGCTGTGGCCCATGCTGGGCTGCGCTCCGCTGCCAGCACCATGTTATAGACCCCTCCCAGTGACCATCCAGGCTGTCTTGGGCTGGAGACCTGCTTCCCTCTGCTATTTCATGGGTTACACAGCTCTAGAATTTCTTCAGAGCCATTTTAAACAGGTTTTTGGAGGGATTTGGGAGAGAGCTTGTTCAAGTCCCTGCTTTCCAGCCACCATCTTGGCCTCTAGCTGAAGCATACTTTTTAAAACTTTATTTGGCTTGAGTTTATTTTGTCTGTATTTTCTTTCCCAACATGACTAATATGGAAAGGTGTTTTTCATGACTACATGTGCATAACTTATATTGAATTCCTTGCCTTCTCAGAGAGGTGAATGAGGAAGGAGGAAGAAGAGAATTTGGAATTTAGTTTTAAAAAGAAATGTTAAAAGTAATTGCAGAAAAATAAAATACTATAATAATAATTTTAATAATGAAAAATAAGATGGACTTATAGAAAAAAGATTGGTTTTAGTTTTAGACTTTTCCCAAACAGAAGTTCAAAGTGAGCCAGGTATTTGGCAGGGAAAACTTTGAACCACAGAAACATAAGGTAAATAAATTAATGAGAAAACATAAAACAATATAATCAATACTCCTGCTTATATGTCAATTCAACACTACTTTTAAAAAAAAATCTCCCATTGGTTTAGGGCCACTGAAATAGGGCAAAAATAGAGACAAAAGGAACAAAGTGGCAATGTATCTAGGAAAGGGGGATAGGGAGTCGATATCAACCTGGAACAATGTTTCTAGTGAACATTTCAATGATCTGTATTTAATTCGTTGCTGTTTAGTATTTTTATCAGTGTATTAAATCACTTAACCAAGAAATATATAAGAAATATATGTTATGTGCTAGGCAGAATGCTAGGAAGTGGGGATATAAAGGCACAGGATATAAATGATACAATTTCTCCATTCTAGGAGTGTACATTCTACTGAATGAATACAACACATTTAAAGATAAGTTGTCATGGGATCTGCACAAGATAAATACACAGAGATTTTTGACTGTGACACTAACAACAGGAGGAATAAGAGAAGGCTACTTGAAGGAAATAGCAGCTAAATGTGGAAGGATATTAAGACTGCTAAGAGTTGAGGAGAGCAAGCAAGAGTATTCCAGGAATGGGGGGGGTCAGACTGTATGAAGGCAAAGAGGCAAAAAGACAGGATATTATGTGCAAAGAACAAGAGGGAGGCCAGTTTGGCTGGAACCTAGAAGGTGGGATAGGGAAAATACATAACCAGGCTAGGAAGAGAGGCTGGCACCAGATTGTGGAGGGTGTTAAAAGCCAAACAGATGAATTTGTGTTTTGTCTTAGGAGTCCTGAAGCTTTCTGATCATGGTAATGATCCAGTGAGTCTTGCACTTTATATGTGTTAACTTTGCAGATTTCTGAAGAAGGGATTGACAGGCTAGATGTTTGGAGAGCTGTTAGGAGAGAATTGTTAATGTCTGCATAAAAGATGATGTTGAACTGAACTTGGGTGTTTGTGGTGTGAATGGAGAAAAAAGGGTTAAGGCTTACAACTAGGATAGGATTGGGCAGAGGAGAAAAAGACACTTACATTCTACTTTTCCCTGCTATAGCGCTCCTCTACCACCAACAGGAGTTAGTTGGGAAGTTCAGATCCAATGGGAAAGAGGATTGCCTTGTTCAGCCCTCCCAAAGTGAATGGTCCTTCTAGAGGAAGTTTTATACATTGGGTTAGACTGCTAAGAAATGGAAAAAAATCTGCATTTATCAAGCATCTGCTATGTTCCAGGCCCTGTGCTAAGTACCTTACAAATATTATCTCATTTGGTTTTTACAATGACCATAAGAGGTAGCTGCTATCATTGTCTCTATTTTACTGTTAAAAAATAGAGGTAGACGTACCAAGTGACTTGTCTACTGCTACAAAGTGTCTGATTCTAGATTTGAACACAAGTATTTCTGACTTCAGGCTCTGTACTCTATCCATACCAGCACCTAGCTTCTTCCTTCAGTCTGAGTGGAAGTATGGAGGACTGGGAGATAGTTAAAGATTAACTGGAATGTTTGACTGACATCCTGATGGCAACTATGAGTAAATTTTCATTGTTAGGGGAGAATATGGGATACTATAAGTGCTTTATTTGTTCTCTGAATTGGTTTGTGGGTTTTTGAAAGGCTTTTGTATCTTTTTCATTTTTTGGTGGAGCAAAATGAAGACTGTTCTCTTCCTGAAATTAATTAATTTTGTGAGCTTTTATGGAAGGTAGTTATAGCTTGCATTTATATATTTTTGAAGGGTTTTCATCTCTTCAGTCATTTCATTTGAGTCTGATCCTTCATGAACCCATTTCATGTTTTCTTGGTAAAGAAACTGGGGTGGTTAGCTTTTCCTTCTCAAGTGGACAAATTGTCTCACATTTAGATATTAAGTGACTTGCCAATACTAATAGCAAAGATTGTCCTTTAGGTGAACTTATGATGTAGATAGGTTTATTATAACATCATTATCAGATGCATTACGTGTAACTGCATGCACACTTTTACTTGGCCTTTGTGTATGTTTTTGGAACCAGGGGATCATAGCTTGAACCAGATCCAGGATATTTGGATATGACCCAGGATATTTGGTGGTACTTTCTCCCCTATGAAAATCTCTCTTTTTGCCTTGCTACTTGCTGCTTCCTCTAAGTATGAGGAAAGCATAATTTTCAATAAATGCGTTTTCTTTGGTTGGAGATGGTCTTTGTGAATTCTTTGAGATGATCCCACAACACGCATCTACTCATTACAAAAATTTCACTTACAGAGTTCAGATAAAGGACAGGGTCAGACCAAATAAAGCCCAGTTACTAGAAAGCCAATAGAATCCTTGGGGGAAGTGGATACCTCGAGAATCTCTGATGTTACTTCCTGTGCTTTGAAGAGAGTGGCCTGTAAGAATCCTTAGACTATCAGCCTTAATGAATGTTGTTACAATTCAGCTAGCAGCTCTTGTGGTGGTGAAAGACCAACACAAGCCCAACAACAAACATGCTGCCAGCACAGGTTCTTTTGATCTGCTTTACTAAGGAAAGCAATGTTAAGAGGTTAACAATCTTATTTCAATCCAACATACAAATAACATTCACTTAGTTCAGGGGAAAAAGCCAGCACCCTGAACTTCAGAGCAAATACAAACAAATTACAAACATATATTATAAACAGACCAAATGCAATTTATAATTACCAAGAAACCATCAACATCTGGGTGAGCTGGGAGGCTCTTAGAGCTGCTGCCCAGAGTCCCACGCCTTCTGGAGTGAGAGCCTCAGGAAACAGCTTTATTATCCCTTTTTATACACTATTTAGCCATCATCAAATGTCATCTGCGTGACCAGAACTTAGGCTCCTACTATTTGCTCTGGTTTTAGCAACTCCCCTTAGGATCCTGAGGGCTTCATGCCCACCTAGGCTTAGCACCTAGTAGATAGGTGTTTGGACCTGGGGCTTTGCACCTAGTAAGGCTCAATTAAAGACACTTAATTTATCATTCTAAAACAATAAAAAAAGTCCCAACTTAATTCATATTACAATCAATGAACAAGGTGCATCCTACATGTTGCATTTTGGACAGGTAGCCATCAATAAAGTCTTGGGGGTTGTTGGGATCCTATATCTTTTGATGCTCCTTCATTTTTCCAAAATGAAACGTTGAATTTCCTCCACATTTCTAGAAAATCTTTTGTGCTTGCCAGGGAGGTACACTCTAAATGCTGGTAAAAAGTTGTAGAGCTAGGACCACCCCCCCCATCCCAAATAAACACATGTGAGTTTACTTTCATAAAGCGAAAACTTTATATCTCTACTTATAAACTATTAGTTCTATTCAATAGCATTGCATTTATTTTCAAGTTTAATTATTTTATTAACACAAAGTTTTTCCTCTCTCATCTTCACTACACATTGAAAGCAAAAGAAAAATGAAACTCTTGAAACACATATACATCACCAAGCAAAAATGATCCCCACTTTGGCAATAACCAGAAATGTGTGTCATATTCCACATATTAAGTCCATTTCTTCTCTGTCAGAAGGAGGGCACCACATTTCGTTGTGGTTCCTCTGCAATCATGGTGGGTCTTTACTTTAGCCTTGTGTGGTTTTGTCTTTCCACTGTTTTTGTTATTTGTTATTTACTTGGCATCCATTCATAAAGTGGTAAAGCTGTCCCTTTTATCATTTTTAAAAACATAGTAAAAAATCAATTGCATTTTGTACCATAATTTGTTCAGCTATATCCCATTGAATGAGCAGCCACATAGTTTCTAGTACTTTGCAGTACCCTCGAAAATGCTTGTTTCAAATTTTTTTTGCATATCTTTCAATATTGCATATTTTCTTCTTTTTTGATATTTTTGTGGGTACTGACCAAATAATGGGATTTCTGGTTCAAAGTACATACATGATTTACTAATTTGGGAATGATAGATATAAATTGCTTTCCAGATGGCCTGGACGATTCACAACTACATCAATGGTTTGTCGATATGCTTGTTTTCTGATAGTCTTTCCAACATATGATATTTCCCATTGTTTAAATACGTTTTGTAACATTTGTAAGGAAAAATCAAGACTTGTCCACTTTTATAAGAAAACCATTTGGGGCTATTTTTATGACAGTCTTTAAAGTACAGTAAAGTGGAAGAATGTTTTTAAAGGCATTCATTCAGGAAAGACTTAGTATTGATTATGAAAGAGTAGGAAGTTCTGGCAGTCATCAGTAGTGAAAACACTTTATCCTAACTGGACAGCATAGGTTTTGCGGTAATATACAGCAATACTAGGGCAGTCAGAAGCCATTGCCCTCACTGAAGTTCAGGAAGTAACAATTTCATTTCTCTAACTAAAATGAGTATGGAGCAGAGAGCGAAACCTGGGTAGAAGACAATGCTTCATTCTCCTCCAGTGATGGAACATTAGCAGAGTACAGTGCTGCCTAGTTCTAGTGGGAGTAATGAGATGGACTCAGGGGAGGGGAAATTAAATAGAGGCTTGAAAGCTCTGACCATCAGGGAAGTTCAGCCCGTGAAGGGAGAGGAAGAGACAGATTATCTTTAGAGAAGACAGTGTAAAATTAACTTCTTTCTTTACATTTTATTTTTCTTTTTTTCTCTCTTTTTAATTAATATATTTTTGTTTTTTGTTTTTTTATTTTTATATTTAATATATTTAATTTTCAGCATTGATTTTCACAAGAGTTTGAATTACAAATTTTCTCCCCATTTCTACCCTCCCCCACCACTCCAAGATGGCATATATTCTGGTTGCCCTGTTTCCCAGTCAGCCCTCCGTTCTGTCACCCCACTCCCCTCCCAGCCCCTTTTCCCTTTCTTTCTTGTAGGGCAAGATAAATTTCTATGCCCCATTGCCTGTGTATCTTATTTTCTAGTAGCATGCAAAAAATTTTTTTTTTGTTTTGGAACATCTGTTTTTAAAACTTTGAGTTCCAAATTCTCTACCCCCTTCCCTTCCCACCCACCCTCCCTAAGAAGTCAAGCAATTCAACATAGGCCACATGCATATCATTATGTATAACCCTTCCACAATACTCATGTTGTGAAAGACTAACCATATTTTGCTCCTTCCTAACCTATCCACCTTTATTGAATTTTCTCCCTTGACCCTGTCCCTTTTCGAAAGTGTTTATTTTTGATTACCTCCATTCCCATCTGCCCTCCCTTCTATAATCCCCCCTTTTTTATCTTCTTCCTCCTTCTTTCCTGTGGGGTGAGATACCCAATTTGTATGGTATTCCCTCCTCAGGTCAAATCTGAGGAGAGCAAGATTCACTCATTTCCCCTCACCTGCCTTCTCTTCTCTTCTTGTAGAACTGCTTTTTCTTGCCACTTTTATGCGAGATAATTTGCCCCATTGTATCTCTCCCTATCTTCCTCTCTCAATATATTCCTCTCTCATCCCTTAATTTGATTTTATTTCTTTTAGATATCTTCCCTTCATCTTCAACTCACCCTGTACTGCCCTCTCTCTCTCTCTCTCTGTCTCTCTCTGTCTCTCTCTTTCTCTCTCTCTCTATATAGACACATACATATATACATACACACTCACATATACATATACATACATAAACATACCCTAATACTGAGGTCTCATGAATCATACATATCATCTTTCCATGTAGGAATGTAAACAAAACAGTTCAACTTTAGTAAGTCCCTTGTGATTTCTTTTTCTTATTCTTTTTCTTGATTACCTTTTCATGCTTCTCTTGATTCTTGTGTTTGAAAGTCAAATTTTCTATTCAGCTCTGGTCTTTTCACTGAGAAAGCTTGAAAGTCCTCTATTTTATTTAAAATCCATATTTTGCCTTGGAGCATGACACTCAGTTTTGCTGGGTAGGTGATTCTAGGTTTTAATCCTAGCTCCATTGACCTCCAGAATATCATATTCCAAGCCCTTCAATCTCTTAATGTAGAAGCTGCTAGATCTTGGGTTATTCTGATTGTGTTTCCACAATACTCAAATTGTTTCTTTCTGGCTGCTTGCAGTATTTTCTCCTTGATCTGGGAGCTCTGGAATTTGGTGACAATAGTCCTAGGAGATTTGTTCTTGTCATCTATTTGAGGAGGTGATTGGTAGATTCTTTCAATTTCTATTTTGCCCTGTGGCTCTAGAATATCAGGGCAGTTCTCCTTGATAATTCCTTGAAAGATGATATCTAGGCCCTTTTTTTGATCGTGGCTTTCAGGTAGTCCAATAATTTTTAAATTATCTCTCCTGGATCTATTTTCCAGGTCAGTGGTTTTTCCAATGAGATATTTTACATTGTCTTCCATTTTTTCATTCCTTTGGTTCTGTTTTATAATATCTTGATTTCTCATAACGTCACTAGCTTCCACTTGTTCCAATCTAATTTTTCAGGTAGTATTTTCTTCAGTGGTCTTTTGGACCTCCTTTTCCATTTGGGTAATTCTGCCTTTCAAGGCATGCTTCTCCTCTTTGGCTTTTTGGAGCTCCTTTGCCATTTGAGTTAGTCTATTTTTTAAGGTGTTGTTTTCTTCAGTATATTTTTCAGTATATTTTGGGTCTCCTTTAGCAAGTCACTGACTTGTTTTTCATGGTTTTCTTGCATCCTTCTCATTTCTCTTCCCCATTTTTCCTCTACTTCTCTAACTTGCTTTTCCAAATCCTTTTTGAGCTCTTCCATGACCTGAGACAAGTTCATGTTTTTCTTGGAGGCTTTTGTTGTAGGCTCTTTGACTTTGTTGACTTCTTCTGGCTGTATGTTTTGGTCTTCTTTGTCACCAAAGAAAGATTCCAAAGTCTGAGACTGAATCTGGGTGCATTTTCACTGTCTGGCCATGTTCCCAGCCCACTTACGTGACCCTTGAGTTTTTCATCAGGGTATGACTGCTTGTAGAGTAAAGAGTACTATGTTCCATGCTTGGGGGGGATGTACCAGCTCTGCCACACCAGCACTCCTCCTTCCTTAAGAACCCCCTAACCCCGACTGAACTTAGATCTTCAGCAGGCTCTTCAATTCTGCTCTGATCTGCCACTTAATTCCTCCCACCAGGTGGGCCTGGGGCCGGAAGCAATTGCAGCTGTAGTTCTGTAGCTGCCCCACCTCCACTGCCCCCGGGGTGGTGGCCAAACCAAAAACTCCTTCTTTCACTCTGTCCCCAGCAGCTGTTCCCCCACTAACCTTCTCTGTTGTCTTTGGTGTTTGTGTGTTGAGAAGTCTGGTAACTGCTGCAGCTCATTGATTCAGGGTGCTAGGGCACGCTCCACCCGGCTCCTGGTCTGGTTGGTCCACGCCACCCACGCTGGGCTCTGCTCAGCTCCGTTCCACTCAGCTCCCAGCTCTGTGAGGGATAGACCTTACCCAGAGACCATCCAGGGTGTCCTGGGCTAGAGCCCTGCTTCCCTCCACTATTTTGTGGGTTCTGCAGTTCTTCTCTGTTGTCTTTGGTGTTTGTGGGTTGAGAAGTCTGGCAACTGCCGCAGCTCACTGATTCAGGGCACCAGGGCCTGCTCTGCCCAGCTCCTGGTCTGGTTGGTCCACGTGGCCCACGCTGGGCTCCACTCCGCTCCCAGCTCCGGGAGGGATAGACCTCACCCAGCAACCATCCAGGCTGTCCTGGGCTGGAGCCCTGCTTCCCTGTGCTATTTTGTGGGTTCTGCAGTTCTCGAATTGGTTCACAGCCATTTTTATAGGTTTTTGGAGGGACGTGGCAGGGAGCTCATGCTAGTTCCTGCTTTCCAGCCACCATCTTGGCTCCGCCCCCCCATTTTATTTTTCAATTAACAAACATTGTCTCTTCCTGCCTTTTGAACTTAAAACTATTAAAATTCTTGTAATAAATATGAATAGCCAAGCAAAACAGAAATCCGACATTGCCTATGTCCCTAAATACATGTCTCATTCTGCATATGCAGTCTATCACCTCTCAGTCAGAAAAAGAGTAATATATTTCATTATGGGTCCTCTAGAATCAATGGGTCATTGCATTGATCAGAATCACTCAGTCTTTCAAAGTTCTTTGTTTTTTCAATGCATTGTAATTGTATAAAATGATCTGCTGGTTCTGGTCATGTCACTCTGCATCTGTTTGCACCGTTCTCCTCAGGATTCTCTGAACTAATTCCTTTCATTATTTGTTTCAGTAAAATAGGATTCCAACAAGTTAATGTAACATACTTTTTCAACCATTTCTAAATTGAAGGGAATGCCCCCTCAGTTTCCACTTCTGTACCACAACAAGAAAGCTAATATGAGTATTTTTGTAAATATGACTTCTTTTCATTTTTCTCTGATATCTATAGGGGCTGAAACTAAAAGAGACATTCCTGTTTGAAAGGGTTTGCAGCTTACTGACTTTTGCTGCACAGTTCCAAATGGCTTTCCAGAAGAACTCCATCATATTAATGTATCAGTTTTCCTGAGGTTCCACCAATATTTGTCTCTTTATTCCTTATCATCATTGCCAAATGAGAGTGAGATTTGCTTTAGTTTTTGCTTTTCCAATTATTAGTGACTTGCAACAATTATTTCATATGGCTTTTTGTAGCTTTGACATTTTCCTTTGAGAAATACTTGATCATAAGTTTTTTCTATTAGTCATTTAGTGAATAGCTCTAATAAATTTGATTCAATTCTTTATGAATATTTTCATTAATATTTTTGCCAGAGAAAATTGTTGCAAACATTTCCCATCAGTTGACTGCTTTCTTTCTAATTGTAGTTGCACTGATTTTGCTTGTGCCAACAATTTTCAATTTTATATATAAAAATTTATCTTCTGTGGTTCTTTAAATCCACTTTTCATTCTGTATTTACATATCTGAAAGGCATTCTCTTCCTCATATTTATAAGATACCTGTGATGTGACCTTTTATGTCAGTTATGTATAAATTTGAAGTTAATCTTTGCATGCATTGTGAAGTATTTGTCTTAGCTTTTCTTTCTGCCAGAATATTTCTTAGGTTTTCAAGCACTTAAAAAAATCAAACAGTGAGTTCCTGCCCCAGTAACTTGTGGTTTTTTTTTGGTATATCAAGCATTAGTCTACCAGGGTAGCTTTATTTTTAATTGCACTATACTTCATCTATTTCACTGACCTACCCCTCTCTTTCTAAACTAGTAACATAATTTGGGGATCAGGTACTGCTAGGCCCCCTTCTTCTCCCATTTTGTCATGATTTCCCTTGAGATTTTTGACATTTTGTCTTCCAGCAGAATTTTATTATCATTTTTTCTAGCACTATCAATAATCCTTGGATTTGTATGGAATTGCATAAGTAAAAGAACTGAGGTTGGACTGCCTTTCTTAGTATATTAGTTCAGTCTACCTATGAACAAATCATATTCCTTTAATTATTTAAGTCAATCTTCATTTACATAAAGGGAGCTTTGTAATTGTTATGTTCAAATAATTCAATTGTTCATGTTGGTAAGTAGATTCCCAAATATTTTATATTTTTGGTAGATTGTTAATTGAATTTCTCTTTTTATCATTTCCTGTTCACTTTGGTTACATACAGAAATATTGATAACTTTGTTAATGTTACTAACTGAATGAGTAGTTTTAGGTTAAGCAGTAATTGATGTTTCCTCTACTAAAGTCCCCCTATTGCATTTAGTCCCAGTATGGAGGTGACCTGTGCTGTCAAAGGATCTGGAAGCTCTTACCAATGTGTAAAGGTTTCCAAGAGAAGCCAAGGCATGCCCCTAGTGTTTTGTGTGTGTTTGAGGACCATCAAGTCAGAAGGTACCCTGTAAACTGAGTTTTCTCATTTAGTTCAACTAAATGGGTCTGTGCTAATCAATTGCTAATCCACTTGGGTCAATTCGATTAATAATTGTAAAGTACTTCGTCAATGTAGAGCAAAATATTACGTCCTGAGAGATAAAAAGTTTTTAAAAGACAAAATCCCGGCCAATATGGAGTTCATATTCTAGAAGGGGAATAAGATAAATACACACAGACAACACTTAAATAAATAATACATGATTCATGCATCAGAAGAATGCTCATAAAATCTGACAAGTGTTCCTGAAGCATAAAATCACTGCTGATTTCAGGGAACATGATAGATTTCATGAAGTAGGTGGCATTTCACTTTAACTTTAATGTGTGTGTAGAAATTCAAAAGGTAAAAAGGGACCTGAGGGACACTCATGGAATAGGGGACAGGGAAGTAAAAACCACAATGTCAAAGAAAGACAGGGTCTGACTGTGGGACAGAGAATGTTCTAGGGTGGCACAGTAATAAATTTTGCGAAGGTGCGTAGTATGTGGAACAAGCTGAAGAGTCAAGAGGACGCCAGATTTGTAGAGTCTAGAATGCCAGATATACAGGATGCTGTTTCCTACCTCTTCAGAAAGCCTACTTTATTTATCTCTGTAACCTCAAACAAAAGTATTTCCAGCCTTCAGGTGGCAGCGATGGTAATAAGATAAAAAGTGAAAGGGTGATGAGGGAGAAGTAAAATAGTCAATGTCTCCTAGAAAATTGAAGGTGGAAACTAAAGCCATAATTTCAGAAATTTATAACTACTCACTCTCCCTGCCAAGAGCATGGTCAGATTTGTGTTTCTTGCTCAATGAGGTCATTTTTTTTTGGTGAAGTCAAGGAAGTTTATTCTTCTGCAGAGAATGATTGAGTGGAAAGTCTTTTGGAACTGGAGTCAGGAGAGCTTGCCAGCATACATGCCCTGTGACATACACAGTGACCTCATGTTAATCATGTCACTTCTTTATACCTTAGCTTTCTTCTCTCTGCAGTAATAATAGTAACAGCAATAGCTAGCATTTATATATCACCATACAAGTGACCAAAGTGCTTTCCATATATTTGCTTATTTGAATCTCACAACAACTTTGGTAGATAGGTGCTTTTATTATCCCCATTTTATAGACAAGGAAACCAAGGAGAAGAGAAGTGAAGTGACTTTCCAAGAGTTATATAACTATTAAGTGTCTGAGGTAAGTTTCCAAGTGAAGACATCTATTTATTAAATTCCTTTCTTTCTCTAAATTCTATGATTTTGTGATCTCAAAGCAGCAGTCAGAGGAATAGGACACTTAGGAGAATTGAGCTACCTTGAACAAATACCAAGAGTTTTATAAGTCCTCTCAGATCTAAACAGAAATTGGAAATATTGCCTAAATATTGAAATGGACATCTCTTCTGTCCATTCCTGCATATGGTGTTTGATTCCTATAAGGCTAGTAAATGCTGTTCTCTTGGATAATTTACTTTACCCTTTATAATGAAATTAGATATGCTTATAATACCTGAGAATGTGAAGAGAGATGGGAGTTCTCTGCCTTGCAGTGTGAATAGTTGGTCAGTGTGACAAGACAGAGACTTTCAAAATGACTCCCTAAGTGAGTAGTATTTAGTGCTGTGATTGGGTGAGCAGTTGGACCACATATAGGCAAGAAGACAAAATGGAAAACCAACCCTTTGTTTTCCTGAACTCCTCCACCAGGCATTGGGATTCTTCTTGAACTTGCTCTTCAATGCTTCTCTTCCCCATCCCAAAGTTTCTTAGAGTCATAAGGGAAAATCTGTGGAGTTGTTTTGACCGCTCTCCATGACTGAAAACAACTAGACAAAGGAGAAAACAGGACATTTCTCCTTCTAACTCAGGAGGTAATGGAGGGCACAGTGTGTATCATGGCCATGGGCTTTTGGGCTTAAATCAATGATTGAGTTTAATTTTATTTAATTCAAGCCAAAATACAATGCCGCATGTTAGGTATTAGTTATCTATCTGATGAAAGTCTTTCCTAGATACTGAGAGTAGCACAATACTTTTAGTGGAATATTCTGCCATATCATTTCACTTCTCAGTGACTCTTTTGAATATATTAAACTTGCCTTGTCCTTTGAATACATCTTCAAACAATGGAATAATTCCTCTGTTTTTAAATGCATCTCCTTGATCAATTAGAGCTTCCTTCATAATGCTATATCCATGTAGCACCACAACACGCTGGGTTCCAAAATAAAGAGTATAGATGGGGCCATATTTTTCAGGCAGCTGTGAAAAGAATGCCAAGAAATAGGTAGAGGCACAATATGAAACTTTAGGAAGTTGGAATTTACCCCCACAACTACCTCATAATGTGCCATGACAATGTATATGTATGCATGCATGGGATCATATGTTGTTACTGAATTCTGGGTATACAAAGGCATAAACTGTGGAACAATGAAATAGTATTCTCATTCCTTTTAGTTTGCTCCTTGGGAATCCCTGTCACTATATGGCATAGTATTTTTCTCAGGCAATTTCCCTGTGTACTCCATTGGTACATATATAGTGCAAAGAAATTATAAAAAAGGGGAGATATTGATATTGGCTAGATGACTCATGGAAGATTTATATGACGACTATATTAGGAAGGCAGAATTTATGATTTCAAAGAGAATCTCATATGTGCCTAAAAGGTCCGGAACCACAGGATATAAGGAATTCTCTAGGCAGAAGGCAGGAGAACTAAAGCATGTATTTACACTCCACAATAACAAGCCCACAAACCAGCGTCCCCATTTTGATATTTTCATCAAAAGCTTCCAGGCCCAGTAAGTCCGCCTTACAAGAGTAACCAGGAGGCCACAGAGAAGCGAGATGGTATAAGGCAAAATCGTATACATGCTTCCCCTCTACGGTAAGAAGATTACCCACTAGCCTCTAGTCAGCTCTGCTACCGGCAGCTCAGCTTCGGCTGTAGGTGTCTCTGGCTCCAACCGGAAAAGGAAAGGAGGATCTTCAAGCTGTCCTCTCCCCTCTTATAGAGCTTTTGACATCATCAAGCGCCGCCTGAACGACCAGGGCCGATTGGTTCTTGACTTGGCCCCTCCCCCAGCGTAGAACACGTTAACACACCTCCCCTCAGCCCCCGCCACGACTCATCACACAGGAAGCTCTGGTCCTGCCCCGGAAGAGCAAGCCCCAGCGTCCAGGGAAGCTCAACGAGGCAAACTGAGTCATTCAAAGAAAACAAAGTCCATTCTGGCTACAACGACATGGAAAAAAGCCACACAGAATGCAGAGGGGATTGCTGTCTCCTAAGAAAAGCTATCTTTCCTTGTTGCCTCCACTCTCATTTCTGAAATATTTTCAGCATTTTTCATTCATCGGTATTCAACTTCATTGGATCTCTAGGAAGTTACTAATCTTTATAGCCAAATATGATGCCCTTATGTCAATCCACATTCTTCTAGACCTCTGTACAGCATGTGACATTGTCGACAACCCTCTTCTTTCATATAGTCTCTTTTCTCTGGGTTTCTCTATTTTCCCTCTCCCTCCCTCCCCCCCCTCTTCCCTCTCTCTCTCTCTCTCTCTCTCTCTCTCTCTCTCTCTCTCTCTCTCTCTCTTCTCTTTTTCTGTCTCTCTCTCCCCTGCACCCTTTCACCTGTCTCATATCTCCCTTGCTGCATCATAGCCCATTTTGAACCTGAAATCCATGACTTTTCCCCATGGTTCTGTCCTAGGCCATCTTCTGTTCTCTTTTTATACTATCTTTCTTGGTAACTTCATAATCCCTATGGAGATAACTCCAAGATCTATACATATTGGCTTATTATCATTTTTAAATATTGATATAAATCCTACACTAAATAGATTGCATTACATCTTACCCTAAAAAGCCCCCTTCAGGTTTGTTACTTTGCCCTAAATAGGTTAAGGCCTTTCAAAACAATATGCAGCTGAAATCTCTTACTCTCTGTTATCTTCATAATACTGATATATTAGCAGTTACTTAATAAATGATATTTTCATCTCTTCTTTCAATGGCCTCCAAGTTCAGTCACCTGCTTCTAGTATTTCTCCTTTTCAGTCAATAATCTGCACAACTAACAACTAAATATTCCTATGGCACAGTTTTGCCAATATCATTTCTCTACTCAAAAGTCAGCCAGGGCTCCCTACTGCCTCATTAACAAGGTACATAAATGCCTCCATACCTGGCTCCAACCTAACTGTCCAGATTTATTTTGCATTGCCCCATTATCCCCAACTTCAACTTTTTGTGAAACTCACTTTCTTGCTATATTCCCTCCCAACTTTTGCCCAGACTGTCTCCCCTGCCAGGAATTCATTCCCACCCTCTCTTCCAATCAGATTCTGTTCCTTCCTTCAAGGTCCAGCTCAGCTTCCTACTTGAAACTTTTTGGGGTACCCCAATTACAAGTGCTTTCACTGTCCTCTCATTACCTTCTTCTTACTTATCTATAAATTTGTTGTATCCTTCTAGTAGAGCATGAGCTTCTGGAGGACAGGAACTATTCCCTTTCAAGGAGAGATTGTTTTATTCACCATGTTTCTTTCCTGTGTCTGGCACAGTACCGTTCATGTGGTTGATACAGAAGCAGTTCTCATTAACTGACTGGTTGATTTTTGTTTTTGTATTCACAGAGCCCAGTATGATGCATTACAGGAGGTCAAGATTTGATCCCGTTGTTGAATTTCTTCTGCTGCCAAAGTTTTGACAAAACAATCCTGCATGCCTGACCTCATTGGTAGTGGAGATATCACTCAGAGAGCCCTTACCTCACATTATCCATGACCTAGAACTCTAAGTCACCATGATTCCTGATTCAATTATTCATTTGAATGCCTTGTGTGTCCCCCCACCACACAAACCAAAATTCCATACCCTTTACCTGTGCAAATGATGCAGGGATGTTTTTGAAATCCAATTGTAGGATGTTGCCAGTAAAAGGAAGAGAAATGGGACCTGGGGGCATTTTCCCCTTTTTGAATTCGTGGTTCCAAAGAGAAAAGAAGATCAGCAAAAGAACAGAAGCCAGGAGGGCAGCTGTGTTGAGTCCTCATGGATCCATATACCTGAGAGTTGGTCTAACAGGTCTCAGAGGTACAAGCTCAGATTGTGGCAGACTTTTATACTCATTGGTAAACAACAAGGACTTGGAACCCCCAGTAAATAAACAGGTTGTCTTTGTAGGCAAGCAGGATTAGCTTTCCACGAACTTTGATTAGTTTTCCAACCAAAGAAAGAAAAGTCTACAAACTTGTTGTTTTGGAATCCATTCATAAATAACCTGCCCCTAACCTGCATAGAAAATGTAGGGGAAGTTTGAATACAGTTTGAGGTGCACTACATGCTCGCCTTTTTTGCTTCTCTTTTGTTTTTGTTTTTGGGTTGTTTTTTTTTTGGTTCTGTTTCTTCTTTCTCATGATTCATTCCATTGGTCGTAATTCTTCTCCACAACCTGACTAGTGTATAAATTAATTCAATGCAAAGTTATACGTGATAGTTATACGAGATTCCATGCCGTCTTGGGGAGGGAGCGGGGAGGGAGGGGAGAAAATCTTGAACTCAAAATTATGTAGAACCGTGTGTGGTAAACTAAAAATAAATAAATAAATTTAAAAAAATTAAAAAAAAAGAAAATGTAGGGGAAGGGAAAGATTTTGTCCAGCTCATCTTGTTTGGGTCACAGACAGTCAACAATCAGATTTCTGTTGCCCTATGAATGTTTGTTGAGCTAAAAAGAGAGCAAATATCCAAATCCATCCTCTGAGAAGGTAATGGTCAATATCAGATTGTCAGATAATGCAGGCTGGACATCACACTAAAGAGGTTAGGTGTTATCTTTTTATCTCCTAAGCTACAGTGGGCTTAATTGACTTCTTAACCATGCTTGTTCTTTCTCCATCTTTAACATTCTTCTCGAGAATGAAGATGGCAGCAAAGTAAGCATTGACATGCTCTGCCTTCTTTCTGTCCTCTTTGAGTAGTGGCCCACTTGCCCTAGGTACCCTCCCCAGTGTCTGTCTGTCTTCTTCTTCTTCTTCTTCTTCTTCTTCTTCTTCTTCTTCTTCTTCTTCTTCTTCTTCTTCTTCTTTTCAGATTAATTTATTTATTTTTAGTTTTCAACATTCATTTCCAGAAGATTTTGAGTTACAAATTTTCTCCTTGTCTCTCCACTCCCCTCACCCAAGATGGCATGCATTCTGATTACCCCTTTCTCCAGTCTGCTCTCCTTTCTATCAACATTGTCCCCCTTATCCTCTTATCCCCTTACTTTCTTCTAGGGCAAGATATATTTTTATATCCTATTGCTTGTATATCTTATTTCCCAGTTGCATGTAAAAACAAGTTTTAAATGTTTTTTAAAAACAAGTTTTTAAAACTTTGAGTTCCAAATTCTCTCCCTTCTTCCTTCCCCACCCACCTTCATTGAGAAGGCAAGCAATTCAATATCGGTTATACATGTGTTGTTATGAAAAACACTTCTAAATTAATATTGTGAAAGACTAATATATTTTCCTCTGTCTTATTCGCCCCCCCATTTATTCTATTTACTCCTTTGACCTTGTCTCTTTAAAAAATGTTTGATTCTGATTACCCCCTTCACAATTCTGCCTTTCCTTCTATAATCCCCTTCTTTATCCTTTTCCCCATGTTTTCCTGTTGGGTAAGATACCCAATGGAGCATGTATCTTATTCCCACCTTAAGCCACATCTGATGATAGTAAGATTCACTCATACTCTTTTACCTCATCCTTCTTTTCTTCCATTATAACAACTTTTTCTTGCCACTTTTATGTGAGATAATTACCCCATTCTATCTCTCCCTTTCTACTTCTCCCAATATATTCCTCTCTTACCCCTTAATTTTATTTTTTAGGTATCATCCCTTCATATTCAACTCACCCTGTGTCCTCTGTTGATATATATGTATATTCTCTTCAACTACCCTGATACTGAGAAAGGTCTCATGAGTTACAAATATCATCTTTTCATGTAGGAATGTAAATATTTCAACTTTAATAAGTCTCTTATGATTTGTCTTTCCTGTTAGCCTTTTCATGCTCCTCTTGATTCTTGTATTTGCAAGGCAAGTTTTCTATTCAGCACTACTCTTTTCATCAAGAATGCTTGAAAGTCATCTATTTCATTGAATGCCCATTTTAATCCTGAAGTGTTATACTCAGTTTTGCTGGTTTCAGTGATTCTTGGTTTTATTCCTAGCTCCTTTTATCTCTGGAACATCATATTCCAAGCTTTTTGATCTCTTAAGGTAGAAGCTGCTAGATCTTGTCTTGTCCTGATTGTGCTTCCAAAATAATCAAATTGTTTCTTTCTGGGTGCCTGTAATGTTTTTTCCTTGACCTGGGAACTCTGCAATTTGGCTACAATATTCATTGGAGTTTGACTTTTGGGATCTTTTTCAAGAAGGGATCAATGGATTTTTTTCTATTTTACCATTTGATTCTAGAATATCAGGACAGTTTTCCTTGATAAGTTATTTAGAGATGATGTCTAGACTTTTTATGATCATGGCTTTCAGGTAGTCCAATAATTTTTAAGTTGTCTCTCCTGGGTCTATTTTCCAGGTCAATTGTTTTTCCAATGAGATTTTTCACCTTGTCTTCTATTTTTTTTGTTCTTTTGTTTCTGTTTTATAATTTCTTGATTTCTCAGTCATTACCTTCCATTTGCTCTATTCTAATTTTTAAGGAATTATTTTCTTCAGTGGGCTTTTGGACCTCCTTTTACATTTGGCCAGTCCTGCTTTTTAAGGCATTCTTCACCTTATTGGCTTTATGGACCTCTTTTGCCATTTGGGTTAGTCTATTTTTAGATGTTATTTTCTTCAGCATTTTGGGGGGTTTCCTTTAGCAAGCTCTTGGCTCATTCTTCATGATTTTCTTGCATCACTCTCATTTCTTTTCTCTTTTTTCCTCTGCTTCTCTTACTTAATTCTCCAAATCATTTTTTGAACTCTTCCATGGCTTGTGACCAATTCATATTTTTCTTGGATGCTTTGAATGTATGATCTTTGACTTTTTTGTCTTCTTCTGGTTGTATGTTTTGATCTTCTTTGTTGCCAAAGAAATATTCTATAGTCTGAGTCCTTTTACAGAGCCTGCTCATTTCCCAGCCAATTACTTGATTTTTGAGCTCTTTTTAAGGTATGATTCTGCTTCCAGAGTGGAGAGTGCTTTGTCTCAAGCTTCAGGGGTTTTGTGCAACTGTTTTCAGAGCTACTTCTAGGCACCTGTAAATTTTCAGTTCTTCTGAGGTGGTATGATCCAAGTTGAGGTGTTTACTCCTATCCTGGCCTGTGATGTGATATGTGAGTGACCTCAAGCACACTTTTCTGCCCTGGAACTGGAAGGAGGATTCACTCTTCACCACCACCACAAGCTCTGCCACATCAGCACTCCTCCTCATCTCAGGACTACCACCCTCAACTGTGACCCAGATCCACGCACAGCACAATAAGGGAATCCTGACTCAGTGACAGCAAACAGATCCCCACACTCCTGCTCTGATCTGATGCTTGATCCCTCCATCATCTGTGGGCTTGGAGCTCCAGAAGCAGCTGCAATTGCTGCCCCAGGGCTAGACCTGGAATGCAGTCTTCTCTCACCCATATGTGACATAAAGTTAAAAGTCAATAAAGGCTGGAATACTGAACAAGCAACCACATCAAAAACAAGAAGCTGGCCAAAGAAAATTACTACAATGACAAAGAAGGTCAAAATACAAACTTAGAAGAGAATGACATTGTTAAAGGCCACATTCAAAGCCTCCATCAAAAATGTGAACTGGTCTTAGATCACAAAACACCTCATGTCAGTGCTCAAAAACTATTTTAAAAATCAAATGAGAGAGGTAGAGGAGAAACTAGGAAAAGAGATGAAAGTGATGTAAGAAGAAAATAAATGATCCTTTAAAGAACAGAATAGGCAAATGTCAAAAGTGGCACCAAAATGTACTGAAGAGAACTCTCTTTAAAAAGCAGAATTGGCCAAATGGGGAAAGAGGTACAAAAGCTCTCTAAAGAAAGTAAGTCCTTTAAAATTTGAATTAGGTAAGTGGAAGCTAAGGACTCCATTAGAAATCAAGACCGAATGAAACAAAATCAGAAAAATAAAAAGAAAATGTGAAATATTTTATTACAAAAATGACTGACCTAGAAAAGAGATGGAGGAGATATAATTTAAGAATTATTGGACTACCTAAAAAGCCAGGGTCAACAAAGAGCCTAGACATCATCCTTCAAGAAATTATGAAGGGAAAACAAACCCTATATCCTAGAACCAGAAAGTCAAATTGAAATGGAAAGAATCTACCTATTACCTCCTAAAAAAATAACCAAATCAAAACTCCCAGGAATATTATAGTCAAATTCCAGAGCTCCCATGTCAAGGAGAAAATAATGCAAACAGTGAGAAAGAATTAATTACAATATTGTGGAGCTACAGACAAGGTAACACAAGCAACGTCTACTTTAAGTGGTTAGAGGGTTTGGACTATTATATTCTGGAGGGCAAACACGCTAAGATTTCAACCAAGAATCAACTATCCAGTAAAACTAAGCATAATACTTTTGGGGGAAAAATGGACATTTCATTAATTAGGGGACTTTCAACTATTCCTGATGAAAAGAGCAGAGCTGAAAAGAAAATGTGATGAGGCAGGCTGATGAAAAAAGGGCATATTGGGGGAGGCAGTGGCCAGAAGCCAAACACTTTTGAGTATAGACAGGGTGAAAAGAGAAAGAGAAGGATAAATAGGGGGAAAATGGGATGGAGGCAAATACGTAGTTAACAATCGTAACTGTGAACACGACCAGAATGAACTGCCCCATAAAAAGGAAAGAAATAGAAGGGTGGATTAAAAATCACAATCCTACAAAATGTTTTTTTCTTGTAAAACATTTGAAGAACAAAGCAGGTAGAGTAGAATCTATTATACCTTAGCTGATGTAAAGAAAAGTAGGGGTAGCAATAATGATCTCAGACAAAGGAAAAGAAAAAATAGATCTAATTAAAAGAGATAAGCAAAGAAACTATATCATGCTTAAAATGTACCATATGGCAATGAAGTAATATCAGTACGAAACAGATATGCACCAAATTGTACAACATCAAAATTCTTAAAGGAAAATAAAATGAGTTCCAGGAGAAAATAGACAACTGAAGTGTACCAGTGAGGAACCTCATTTTTTTCCCTTTCAGAGCTGGATATAAGTCTAATTTTAAAATGAACTAGAAAGAAATTAAGGAGATAAATAGAATTTTAGAAAAGTTAGATATGATAGGTGTAGGGAGAAAATATTATTGGAATAGAAAATATACTTTTTTCCCTCAGTGCTACATGTAACTTACAGAAAAATTGACCATGTATTAAGGCATAAGAACTTCACAACCAAATTTTAAAAAGCATAGCATCCTTTTCAGATCATAATACAATAATAAATGCATGATGCAATAAAAGAACATTTAATAAAGGTCTGTGGAAACATAGATGGAAAACTTTTGGGAAACTAAACATTCTAATCTTAATGAGTTTGTAGATCAAATAAGAAACCATAGGAGCAATAAATAATTTTATTAAAGAGAATGAAAAAACTGAGACAACATACCAACATTTATGGGGTGCAGCCCAGAAGTACTTAGGGGAAAATTTAATTCTCAAAATTCTTACATCAGGAAAATGTAAAAAGAACAGATCAATGAATTGGGCATGCAAGAAAAAAAATTAGAAAGAGAACACATTAAAACTTTCCAAATGATCAACAGATTGAAAATTCTGAAATTCAAAGGAGAGATTAATAAAGTTTAAAGTAAGAAAACTGTTGAGCTAATAAATAAAATTAGGAACTTGTTTTATGAAAGAAAAATAGACAACCTTTGGTTAATTTAACTGGAAACAGAAATAATAAATAATAAATTATCAGTATAAAAAAGATAAACAGAGTGAACTCAAAATGAATTAAAAAAGAAATTAAAGCAATTTCAAGGAGCTATTTTACTCAGTTACATGCCACTAAATCTTACAATTTAAGCAAAATGAAAGAATATTTATAAAAATATGAGTTGCTCATGTTAACAGAAGAGGAAGTAGAATATTTAAATAACCCTGTCATAGAAAAAGAAATTTAAAAAGCCATTGATGATCTCCCCAAGAAAAATGCAAGGACAAGAGGGATTTGAAAGTGAATTTTACTACACATGTTAAAAAATTAATTCTAATACTATATAAGTTATTTGAAAAAAAGAGGCAAAGATGGATTTTTACCAAATTCCTTTTTATGACACAAATATGATGCTGACATCTAAATTAGGAAGAGTAAAAACAAAGAAAGAAGACTATAGATGAACTTCCCTATTTAATATTGATGCAAAAAATTAAACAAAATGCTATCAAGGAGACTGAGGCAGACTGGTCCCCAACAAACCTGGAACAGGCCTCAAGGCACTGAATCGCTGGCAGCAGTGTTGGTTTCAAGACCTCTCAGCAGAGGGAACCAAAGACAACTTAGAAGGGCAACAAGAAAGCTCTCTCTCAACTAGATGAGAGTGGAGCACAGTCCAGCACAGGTCACCTCAACTGAGCCCCGGCCCCAGCAAACCAGAAGGAGGCCTTGGAAGTGACTGAATTGGTAGTGGTGGCAGTGGCTGATTCTGGAGCTCTCAGCCCATAGACAGTAAGGGTGTCAAACAACAGGTCAGAAGGACCAGTCTTAGGGGTCTCTTTGCTAGCACTGAGGTGGGACTATTACCTTTCCCATACTCAGATCTGGGTCTCATCCTAGGTGGCAGTCCAGGGTGAGGGAGAGCACTAACATAACAGAGTTTGCAGCCACAGTGGAGGGGGGACTGTTGTCACAGTTCCAGGACAGAAAAGAGTGCTTGTGTTCAGTCACAGACCAGAGCACAGACCAGGAGAGTAGTAAACACCTCTCTTTAGATCCTATCACCACCTTGGAAGAACTGAAAACTTACAGGTCCCTAGAAGTACCTCTGAAAACAGTTTCTCAAAACCCATGAAGCTTGGGACAATGTTCCCCCCATTCTGGAAGCAGAGCCCTATTTAACAAAGAGTTAAAAGTCAAGTAATAGGCTGGAAAAATGAGCAAACAACAAAAAACAGTTGAAGATGTGGCACTGGAGAGCTATCCAGTTTGACTGTTGCATAGGTTGTCTGGAGGAAGTAAGTATGAGATAAAGCTAGGAAGTTAGGTTGGAGTCATACCATGATTAGCTTTGATTTCCAGGCTAAGAATCTTGGGTTTACCCTGTAGGAAATTTGGAATTTCTGAAGGTAAACTCTTATTTTAAGGAAGGCAAAGTTGTGGTCTTGGCTCTATATTTTTGGGGTCTAGCACCATTGCTCCCATATTATTGGTGCTAAATAATAATCAATTCATTGATAAACATTAACTAAGTGCCTACTATGTACCAGGTAGTGTATTAGATACTGAGGATACAAGAAAAGAGCAAAAATGGGTCCTGCCTTCAAAACATTTTTTTCTAATGGCGAAGAGCACATTTTACCTAAATCAGCATACAAATAATAGAGTGAATACAGAGTAAATGGAAGTTAGCCTCAAAGGAAGAGATACTATGGTGGAGGTAAGGGTGGGAGAAGGAGGAGCACGAAGAAAGGCTTCCTGCAGAATGTGGGGTTTGAACTGAGTCTTAAAGGAAGCCAGAGATGGTGGAGAGGAAGAATTTGGTGACTTGCTGGATATGTGGAATGAGAGAGAAGAGTTGACATTAACACCAAAGTTACGAATCTTGAAACTATGAGCTAGAAATACAATGGTCCCTTTAATAGAAAGAAGAAAAATTCAGAAGTGGGTGGGTTCAGGATGAAAACGAGTTTTGTCTCAGTGATATTGAGCTTATACAGTTCCAAAATGTGCAATAAGCAGTTAGTGATGTGGGACTGAAGCTCAGAAAGGAGGCTAGAGCTGATTAAAATGATTAAAATCTATGAGAACTGATAAGATTTCCCGGTGAGAGAACATGGAGACAACAATAAGAGCAAAGAAGATCAATGTCTTGGGGGATACCAGAAGTCCACATGACATAATAAATATCAGCAAAGTGGACTGAGAAGTAATAGTCATGCAGGTAGGGGGAGAAACAGTTTGTAACAACAAAAAGCATTTTTAAAACTGAAAACAGAGGCTCCCATAGAAGTTTGCTTCTATTTGCCACCCTGTCAACCCATCCCCCAGCCCCTGAATGTAATGGTTCAAATGGTTGGGCTTTCAGACCAAAAGCACAGGTTTAGGGGGTATGCTAATCTTTGACATTGCCTTCTAGCTCATTTCTTAGATGGAAGACACACCAATATATGAATTGCAGCTACATCTGATACCTACAGTCAATCTGTCACCTAAAGTGATCACACACATTCAAATTCTCATTATTTTAAGTTATAATTATGTAAAATATGGTTGTTGGGTCCAGTTCAGTGGAAATATGCAGCACAAATTCAAATGCCTGTGAATGTTTCAGAGGGATTCGCTATTTTGAACTAACTGGGACCTAGCTATGCTGAACAAAGGACCCTTTGTGATCACTGTCTATTGACAGTTAAGAGTTAAAACAGATATTCTCACCAGGAATGCACTTTGGCCCTTTTGTTCTTCATGTAAGTTCATGGCCGTCTGTGCAGGTGCGGGTTTCAGTGGAGGCTAGCTAAGGACACAAAGAACAGGCCCAAGGGCCTTCACAGAATGATCCGAGTTCTCTCCACTCTCCCCTTTCTCTTTCTTCTGTTTGCTCAATTTTTTCAATGCTAACAACAACAACAACAACAACAGCAACAAAAGCTCATAGCACAGATCAGCAGCAGAGGGAAGAAATCACCACAGAGATCCCAGAGGCCCCCAAGGCTAGGAATCCTCACTACTTCTGTACAAAAGGGGACAGTCAGGAAGTCATCTTTGGGGCAGCCACACCTCCACCCCAATCTGGGTGCCCATTTAGAATAGCATAGCACTCCCGCTACAGCCCCTTTAGGACCTCAGACAGCGGGTTAAATTGATCATTCTTTAGTAAGTCTTATTTGGACCCATTAAGTCTTGATTTTCTTCTTTTCCTTCCCAAGTGGAAATACAGAATTTCCACATAATCCCTCATTCAGAGAGGCCCTTACTGCCAAAGGTAGTATGAGAGATGAGAGAAACTGATCATTTACTCCTCATTTTCAAATACCTTGAACTTACTCACATACCTCTTGTTCAAAAAGCTGCAGAGGGAACCCTAAATCCCCCCCACCTCATTAAGACTTTGGACAGCTGGTAAGCACCTCTAACCATGCACAGGTAATGACCTATGCATGACCTAATGACTATGATTGGTAGCATCTTAGCAGAAAGCACAAAATATTTGGGATGGTTTGGGACAATTATTTGGGAGTCTATAATTTCCTCCACATAAGTCTTTCATTCACTGGTGAGGACTAACACCACCAGGACCCTCTTATAATTTAGTAGGTAGTCTTTGAACTCCTGCAGCCAAAACATTCATGGCTCCCTGGCCAACATGCTGCTAAACCTCTTCAAATCTAGCTCATCTCAGTTCTCAGTAGGAACATGCTCTCAAATTTTTTCCAATTTGTGATGATCTGTTAAAATTTAAAATTTATTTTATTTTTTTCTATTTTTGCAGTCCAAAGTCATCTCCATGTTCTGAGGTGGAAATGGAGCCAGACTTCATTGTGATTCTTCTGCTTATTATCCTTGGTATTTCAGTGATTTCCTTCTGTTCCACTATCAATCACTGTCATCACTTTCCCCTTCACTTGTGAGCAGACCCTTGAAGCCAAAGGGTAACTCAGCATCCTTGTGTTGGAGGATATGGAGAGTTGCCGAATTGTGTCCCTGTCCAGAGTAGCTTCTGGGGCAGGGTGGCAGGACTGAGCTCAGCTGTATTTTCCATCCTGTTTTCAACAAGCTCATTATTGTCACCGACTCTAGCAGGTTTTTCCTCTACTAAATTCCTGTCTTTACTCTCCTTCTTTCCTGCCTGGAATTGGGCAAAGTCATCTCTTGCCAATTCTTGAGAGGTAAAGAATAATATTTAAAAGTAGTTACTGGAACATGATTTCAGGGACCCCAAGCCTTAATAGTAATATTCACTCTCAAATTAGCTGCCACCTCACATAGCATCCCTGCAGTCAGGAATACCAGTGGCAAAGATGCCGTAACAAATAGAGAGGATATTTCTAGGGTTCTTTATGTTTTAAAAATCTTTTATGTACACTATATACACACAGGCCACTAGACCAGGGATGATAAATCCCCATAGGTCCATTGCCCCACGGTTGGGGCCTAGACATGAGAGGTGCCATCTCATATGTTTAAAGTTTATTATTTTTTAGGAATGGGGTGAGACTGAGTCAAAGATAAATCTGGTGATTTGAAGGAAACTGGAAACGCTCTCTCATCATTTTAATTGTGAAATTAGAAGGTGAATAAATATTCTGAAAGGCATTTTTTTTTTGGAAATCTGCCACATGCTGTTATTATTATTTTATTTAACTGAGCAAACATTTTCATTTGTTGTTTGTTGTTCAGATGTTTCTGTTGTGACTCTTCATGACCCTATTTGGGGTTTTCTTGGTAAAGATACTTGAGTGGTTTGTACTTCCCTTCTCTAGCTCATTTTAAAGATGAAGAAACTGAAAGGACTTGCCCAAGGTCACACAGCTACTATGAGGCTGGATTTGAACTTAGGTCTTCCTTACTCCAGGACTAGCTCTCTGTCCACTACACAAATAGCTGCTCCTTGTGTCTTTCTAATTTTTAAATTGATATTGTTTGTTTTTATAATACCTCCATTTCAGTGTGTTATAGTGTATAGAATGCTGGACTTGGAGTCTGAAAAATATGGGTCTGAATTCTGCTTATAACATTTTAAACTTTGTGGCCATAGGCAAGTTCCATGATTTATAAGAATTTCAGGTAACTCTCTCAGATTAACTGCTGAGTGATAGTTGAGTTCTTACCTTCTCTGGGACTTCACCAACAAAATCATAGTTTCTTGACAGATTGATGTATTGTGTTGTATTATAGCATGGAGATGATCTTGGGTGGTTAGGACCTAAACTCTAGAAGATGCTACAACATGAGGAAGTTATGGGGCCATCAATGGACAGTGACTTAGTCACCTGGTGACCATCCTAACTAATAGAAGAGAAGTCCCCCACTAGTGTGGCTGTCACCAGGGGATGGCTATCCTTTGAGTATAACATTTGAAAATGGTCCACTAAAGCATGGATGGGTGGATTGACTATATCCATTGATCAAAGTATCATAGAAGGAGAGTCAGGAGGGAGTTGTGAGCCCATGTAGTCCAACCCATTCATTGTAGAGGGGAAGAATCTGATGTGAGAATAAATAGGAAGTGACTCATCCAAAGCCACACAAGATGTTAGCATGAGAGGCAGGACTGGTTCCAGGTCCTCTGGTCCCCTAAGTCAGGGCTCCATGCTGCTTCTGAAGTCATGAATCCTCAGTGTATGGAAGCGCAGGCACCCATTTTCATATCAGGAGTTATTTGCAACACAGCCCTGTTCAATGTACCCCAAATTCACAAAAAAGAGCAGTACCACACAAAATGAGATTATCCTTAATTATATTTGAAAAGGAAAGTACAAACTAATATGAGTCTTGTAAGGGGATTTTTTTGCAGAACTTCTGCACCCTAACATTGGAATTGAGGGTGTGAATTGGTGCATGGCTGGAGACAATGGTGAGATGGTTGCACAGAATATCGATAAACCAGCCCCTATTAGATAATGACATAGAAGGTACTGTGATAGACTGTCTTGTCTCTGGAAATGAAGACCCATTTTAATAATGAGGAGGGATTTTTTCTTTCCCTCAAGGGGATTATAGTCAAAAACAGAAGATGAAACCAGCTGGCTAATTTTCCAAATCAACTTTGTCTTCTTCCTTAGTGAGGTAGAAAGCGTAGTTGGTAATATGGTGGAAGACTGACACCAAGACGATTGGTCCTGATGCTAATTTCATTTGGATCTCCAACAGATTTGAGTGTGAAGTTCTGTAGAATGGTGGTAAAGAACAAAAACAACTCCATCATTGCCAAGCCCTCTCCAAGACAAGACCGTTTTCCTAGAAAGAAACAAAAATTGTACTTAGCAATCTTCACAGAATATTCGAGTGTCAGCCAAAGTGAAATAAAGTCAGTGTTCCACAACAATAGTGGAGGAAAGGAGCCAAAGGGTAGGATGTAGATGGGCAGAACTGATGAAAACTCTTATCATTCATTATATTTCAGCCATTAACGGTCACTAAGGGCAGGAAGGATTTCCCTCTTTACACCATTCTTCCCATGGTGAGACCTTGTACACTGGATCTTGCAATGAAGTCAGACTTCCACTAAATAAGGGAGCAGGTGAGCCAGCTAACAGGCTCAGCTCATCTGTTGTGGCATTTCAGGAGAAGCCAGGCTATGGGAATAGTTGAAAAGCAGTTTACCATATACTACAATGGGGAAGTATTTCCTCAGATGAACTACTGGGAAGAGGCTCAGCCAGAGGAGAATAGGAGGGGGAACAGGATTCTCCTTTTAGAGTGAGAAGTAGAGATGGAAAGGTTTCTTTGTACCAGTGGAAAAAGGCATGAAGTAGTCACTTTTCTTGAAATTCCCATTCTGATCCAGGAAGTGCTGGGGGTCAAACTGGTCAGGGTTTGGAAACTCTTTGCTGTCATACAAGACTGGGGAGAGGAGGGGAAAGATTGTTGTACCCTAGAGGGAAGAAATTCCAGGGGAAAGTCAGTTACTGTCATGAATATCCTTGGTATCCATTTTTTCTCTAGTACTAAATACACTATTCTTTATGAATGGTATAGACTCAAAGGTTAAGACATTAAGAATCATCATAGGACCCAGTCTAGCTTTCCCAGTTGATGCCCCTATTATTGTCCCCATCATGCCCTCCTTGGGTTTCCAACTAAACTAGTTCAACTGCTGTTCTCCATTTGCAGTGTTCACTCAGTGGTCTTTCTGTCTTTAAAATGCACGTGCCCTGTGGTTGGAAGGCACTCCTTGCTCACTTCATCCTTTTAGAATACCTAGTACCCTTTGGGTACTACCTCCTATAGGAAGCCTTGGCTAAGGCCCTGAGCTCTTTGTGCTCTCTCTCCCTCCAGTTCCTTGGTCTATATTTCACATCCACACCTGCTGCATGTGGGACTCTGGACAGGCAGGATATTTGAATTTTCAGTGCATGACCCAATGCTTATAGCCTCTAGGGGCAGACCAGGTTTCCTTCGGGGGAGTTTCTTCAGTAGGAAGTCACTGTGGTAAGGAAAAAATAATACTTGGGGGTGACTTTCTGGTTCCAAATTGTGCTCCCTCCAGAAGAAACCAACGACCCCTTTGGTCAAATAGTCTTTTATTCTTGCCTCTTGCCAACAGCACTTGGCTCAGAAATTCTCACATTGTAGGTTCTTGCTAAAGCATTGATGATTTGAACTGAACAACGCACACGATGGGGTATATTAAGAGTGAAATTAGGTGGAATTCTCCCTTCTTTCTTTGAAGTAGAATAGTTCTGCTGAGCTATTGCTAGGAAACTTCAATCTACTTCAATTAATGTTTATTTAGTAACCCTCAGAAATCTATGTTTTAGAATCTAAAGACCTTGGTTCTAGTTTCAGGTCCAACATTTGAAAATGTCCTTGTTAAAGTTATTTGACCTGATACTCAGTGTCTCCATCTGCACAATGGGACAGATAATATTATGTACACAATCTACTTCAGTATTAGTAAAAGGAAAAGACATAAAAATTGCTCTTGAGCAATCTTACTCAGTTATTTTGCCTGCACATTTTCTTTCCAGAGTGTTGCCATGATGAATTTGAAACAGGGAGAACCAAGAGAAGTATACACTTTCCACTCTTTCCTCATTCAACACCACATACAAAATAACTTGTATGTTCCAAAAAATTTCCTTAAGGCATAACTTCCTAGGATATCATGACAATGAAACTTGATTTTTCTCATGTCTAAAATGAGGTCAGTGGACCAGATGATACTTGAGATGTATTCCAACACTAGATTCCATGGCCCCATGACTGCTGACCTTTGGGAGGAAATATTGTTGGAATTGGATGTCCTGGTTCACTGCGTGGGGCAGGTTGAGAGGTACAAGGTCAATGAATCTCTGCACTTCATGCACCACAGCATTCATATAGGGCATATCTTGCCTGTCCTTTATGGAAGGAACTCGATTATGTCCAATCACACGATCAATTTCCTCATGAATTTTTGCTGCAGGGACAAAAACAGGAATAAATACTGAGTGTCCTGGTCTGGAAATGCCCAACAGAGCTTGTGTGGAGTATTTGCCTGATCACATGACCTAAGATGTTTCTCAGATGAGGAACAATGGGATATGTTCTGTGGCTTAGTGAATAGGATTCAGGAAGAACTGTGTTTGCATTCCTCTTTAGACACCATCTGTATAAATTTAGGCAAGTCATTAAACCTAAGTTGCATTTTCCTCATCTGAAAATGAGGATCATAAATTAACTGTCTCCTAAGGTTCTCTACACCTTTAAATCTATTATCCTATCGTTTGTTAAATGTAGACAACATCTGTATCTCCCTTAACGGGCATCGAATGAAATTATATATGTTAGGTGAATTGCAAACCTTGCATCGTTTATGTTTATTCCAGCTATTATTGCCAAAGGAAGTAGATGTCTTAATCTGAATTCCATAGTGCTGGTGATGATATTATCATCTTAATTTAAATCATTCACCAGGTATATCTCTCATCACCTGTCTCAATGTCCTACGTTGCTGTGGCATAGACTCTCAGCATTAGAAAGGACATGTTTTTCACCTAGGATCTTCCATAGTTGAATGGGAATTCTGTTTCTTTTTTTTGAATGACTATATATTTTTTTACTTTTAATTTTTTATATTTATTTTTAATTATTTAATATTTTTTCAACATTGATTTCTGTAAAATTTTGTGTTACAAATTTTCTCCCCATTTCCACCTTTTCCCCCAAGATAGCATATATTCTGATTGCCCCTTTCCCCAGTCTGCCCTCCCTTCTATCACCCCATTCCCCCCTCCCTTATCCACTTTCCCCTTACTTTATTGTAAGGCAAAATAGATTCCTATAGCCCATTGCCTGTATATCTTATTTCCCAGTTGCATGTAAAAACAACTTTTTTGGGAGCATTTGTTTTTATAACTTTAGAAATTCTCTCTCTTCTTCCCTCCACACCCACCTCCTTGAGAAAGTAAGCAATCCAACACAGGCGACATATGTATCATTATGCAAAACACTCCCATAAATAGTCATGTTATGAAAGACTAACTATATTTACTTCCATCCTATCCTGTCCCCATTCATTCATTTTCTCCCTTGACCCTGTCCTTTTTCAAAAGTGTTTGCTTTTGATTACCTCCTCCCCTAATCTGCCTTCCCTTCTATCATCCTCGCCTGTTATCCCCTTCCCCCCTACTTCCCTGTACAGTAAGACACACAATTGAGTGTATATGTTATTCCCTCTTTAACTCAAATCCGATGAGAGCAGGATTCATTCATTCTCTTTCACTTGACCCCTCTTCCCTTCCCACAGAGCTGCTTTATCTTGCCAATTTTAAGTGAGATAATTTACCCCATTCTATCTCTCCCTTTCTCCTTCTTCCAATATATTCCTCTCTCACCCCTTAATTTTATTTTTTAGATATCACCCTTTCATATTCAACTTACTCTGTGCCCTCTGTCTATATAGATGTATATTCCCTTCTGCTACCCTTATACTAAGAAAGGTCTCAAGAGTTACAAATATCATCTTTCCACATAGGAATGTAAACAAAATTATTCAACCTTAGTAATTCTCTTATGATTTCTCTCTCCTGTTTACTTTTTCATGTTCTCTTGATTCTTGTATTTGAAAGTAAAATTTTCTATTCAGCTCTGGTCTTTTCATCGAGAAAGCTTGAAAGTCCTCTATCTTATTGAAAATACCTGTTTTTCCCTGGAGTATTATGCTCAGTTTTGCTGGGTAGGTGATTCTTGGTTTTGATCCTACCTCCTTTGACCAATGGGACATTATATTCCTAGCCCTTTAACCCCTTAATGTAGAAGCTGCTAGATCTTTTGTTATCCTGATTATGTTTCCACAGTACTTGAAATGCTTATTTCTGGCTGCTTGCAATATTTTCTCCTTGACCTGGAAACTCTGGAATTTGGCTACAATATTCCTATGAGTTTTCTTTTTGGGACCTTTTCCAAGAGGAAATTGGTGGCGACTTTCAATTTCTATTTTACCCTCTGGTACTAAAATATCAGGGCAGTTTTTTTTTAATAATTTCTTGAAAGATGATGTCTAAGTTCTTTTTTGGATCATGGTTTTCAGGTAGTCCAATAATTTTAATATTATCTGTTCTGGATCTATTCTCCAGGTCAGTGGTTTTTCCAATGAAATATTTCACAGTCTTCTCTTTTTTCATTCTTTTGGTTCTGTTTTATAATTTCTTGAATTCTCATAAAGTTACAAGCTTCCACTTCATCCATTCTAATTTTTAAGGTAGTATTTTCTTCAGTGGTATTTTGGACCTCCTTTTCCATTTGGCTAATTCTGTCTTTTAAGACATTCTTATCCTTATTGGATTTTTGGACATCTTTTGCCATTTGGGTTAGTGTATTTTTTAAGGTGTTATTTTCTTCAGTATTTTTTAGATCTCCTTTAACAAGTTGTTGACTTGTGTTTCATGATTTTCTTGTATCACTCTCATTTCTCTTCCCGATTTTTTCTCTACTTCTTTCACTTGATTTTTCAAATCCTTTTTTAGCTCTTCCATTCCCTGAGACCAATTCATATTTTCCTTGGCAGCTTTTGATGTAGCATCTTTGACTTTGTTGACTTCTTCTGGCTGTATGTTTTGATCTTCTTAATCACCAAAATAATTCTATAGTCTGAGTCCTTTTACGCCACTTCTCATCTTTCCAGCCAATTACTTGACTTTTGAGCTTTTTGCCAGGGTACTACTGCTTTCACAGTGGAGAGTGCTTTCTCCCAAGTTTCATGGGTTTTGAGCTGCTGTGTTCAGAGCTATTTCTATTCTGAGGTGGTGTGATACTCTTTTCCTGGACTTTCTCTGGTCTATGAGTGGAAGCACTCCTTTCTGCCATGTAACTACCATGACACTCCCTCTCCATAGTCACTACAAGCACCACACCATCACTCCTCCTTCCCCAAGAATTGCCAACCAGGACCTTCACACAGATCTAAGTAAGGCAAAACAAGACAACACTGCCTCTGCACCAGCAAAGCAATCCCTGCACTCCTGCTCTGATACACCACTTGATTCCTCCCATCGTGTAAGCCAGGGGCTCTGGAAGTAGCTGCTGGTGGAGCTCTGGATGCAGCCGCTGCAGCTTCCTCATCCTGCCCCCTGCAGCTCCCTGGGCTAGGGCCAGACCTCACACCTTTCTCACCCAGATTCAGCAATTTTCCCACTGGCCTACTCCATTGTCTTTGGAGTTTGTGGGTTGAGAAGTCTGGTAACTGCCACAGCTCAGTGATTCTGGGCCCTGATGCCTGATCCACCCTGTCTACCCCCTGCTTTGTCATTCCTGATGTGCCCCAACCTGGGCTTCGTTCTGCTCCCAGTACAGTGGGATAGACACTTCCTAGCAACCACCCAGGATGTCTTGGGGTGGAGACCTGTTTCCCTCTATTATTTTGTGGGTTCTTTAGCTCTAGAATTTGTTTATAGTAATTTTTACAGGTGTTTGGAGGGATTTAAGGGAGAACTTAAAGCAAGTTCCTGTTTTTCAGCTGTCATCTTGGCTCCACCCCCAGGAATCTTGTTTCTAATGGAATGAACAAATGGTTATCCAGCCTTTGCTTGAGAACCTCCAGAGCAGTTGAATGGTCTTTGGGGATAATTTGAATGGTTGGTAAGTCTTTCTTTACATGAAGCCTCCAGTTGTCAATTTCAATTTCTATCAATGGTTCTTGGTTCTGCTCTTTGGATCCAGCAAAACCTGCCCTAGTAGAAAGTAAGTCATTTGAGGAAAAGGGTGTTTCATATGAGTCTTTGCATCCTAAACATAGAACTGAGGGCACATGATGGGAGCTTTATACAAGTTTGTTAAAATGGATTGAATTCCCAAAGACAGTCTTTCACATACTTTAATAACTACTATATCTTGCCCAAGTGGCTCTAATTGCTTAAATATGCTATTGTCTGAACTGTTGCTGACCTGTGTGGGAGTAATGAAAATCCAGGAGGTGAATACATGGTGCCAGATCCTGAGCAAGGTACAGGGCTATAAGCAAACCTGGTCTGTAAGCATGGCTAATCTTGTACTTTACCTTGGACCTCAGGATGCTTCAGAATGAGCAGCAGGCCATATCTTAGAGTGCTGCTGGTTGTCTCTGTTCCTGCAACAAATAAATTTGTTCCAGTTGCTAATAGATTCTCCAAGTCAAATTCAGAATGGGGATTATCCTTCTCCTAAAGGAAGGGTACAAAATATATGAAGTAATGTGAGACAGCGGGGAAAGCTTTTAGTAACCATATGGAGTACATAAAGTTTGTCCTGGGAGCCCTTCCCACCTTCATTTCTCTAATTTAAGAGACCAGACCCTTCCCAATACCCTCTGACTTCTAAGGCCCAACAATAGGCTTGCTCTTCCCAGGCAATCTTCTCCCCCTCAAACAATATGGCATAGTGCATAAAGCACCAGACTTTGAATTGGGAAGATCTGGATGTAAATTTATCCTAGACTAAGAGGTATTTATGTGTCCATGGAAAAGTCACTTAATTTTTCTTGGCTCCAGTTACCTCATGTATAAGAGGAGAGAGTCAGATCCCTTTACGTTCTTTATATACTATCATTGATATGTACAGTGTTGAGAGGTCCTGATCAAGTAATTCACTTAAACCTTAATGACTTAGTAAATGATACCTTGTACTGATATTTTCACCTCCAAACAGGACAACAACTTTGTAAAACAACAACAACAATAAGAAGGAATTTTATATTTTTAGAATGAGGAAATGAGACAAATATTTTCTGGTGGACAATATAGAATTTCAAAATGTAGGGAACAGGAAATTCTACCAGCCAACCTGTGACAAATCAGAAATTTGTTTTTAAAAATCTCCCTTAAGTTGTCATCCAGCTTCAGCTTGAGACTTACACATATGAGAAGCTTCTTACTTAATGAAGAAGTTCATTCCAGCCTTGGTCATTCTGAGCTTAATCATGCATGGAATCGGATGGACTTATGGCCATCAACGTTGTAAAAATGAGCAATTTGTAAAGATTAGGGAACAAACATCAATTCAATTTTCACTTATGAGTGCAGAGGACCAGTGATGAAGAATGCTACATGCCTTCTGAAAGACAGTTGATGGACTAGTATTCAGAATGAGACACATATTTTTGGACATGGCCAATATGGACATTTATTTTTCTTTATCATGCTTATGTGTTAAGAAGGGTTTTGTTTATCTTTTCTTCATAAGTATTTGATAAAAGAATATGGACTTCTGAGAAAAAGTTAATGATAACTGGATACAGATAGAAGCATGCTTTTTAAAACTTTATTTGTCTTGAGTTTATTTTGTCAATATTTTCTTTCCAATATGACTAATATGGAAATATGTTTTTCATGACTACATGTGCATAACTTGTATTGAATTTGTTACATTCTCAGAGAGCTGGATGAGGAGAGAGGAAGAAGAGAATTTGGAACTTACTTTAAAAAAATGTTAAAATTTTATTTTATATGTTTTTGCAGAAAAAGGACTATGATAGTAGTAATAATAATGATGAAAAATAAGATGGACTTTTAGAAAGAAGGGTTCATTTTAGGCATTTCCCCAAAAGAAACTCAAAGTGAGGCAGGTATTTGACATGGAAAACTTTGAACCATGCAAGCATAATCTAAACAAATTGATGAGAAAACATAAAACAATGTATTCAATACTCGATGCTTATCTGTCAATTCGACATTTTTTATAAATCTCCCTTTGCTACAGGACCACTGAAATAAGGCAGTAAAATAAAGGCGAAAGGAACAAAGTGGGAATATATCTAGGGAAGTGGGTTAAAGGAGTCGCTATCAACCTGGAAAAAAGTTTCTAGTGAACATTTCAATGATCTGTATTTAGTTTGTTGATGTTTAACATTTTTTCAGTGTATTAAATAACTCAAAAAAGAAATATATAAGAAATATCTGTTATGTGCCAGGCAGAGTCCTAGGAAGTGGGGATATAAAGGCAAAGGGCAAAAATCATACAGTTTCTATATTTAAGGAGTTCACATTCTACTGAATGAATGCAACACATTTAAAGATAAATCTACATGGGATCTATACAAGATAAATACACAGAGATTTTTGGGTGTGAGGCTAACAACAGGAGGAAAAAGAGAAGGCTACTTGAAGGAGATAGAAGTTACATGTGGAAGGATATTAGGACTGCTAAGAGTTGAGGAAAGCAAGCAAGAGCATTATAGGAATGGGGGTCAGAGTGTATGAAGGCAAAGAGGCAAAAGATGGGATATTATGTACAGAGAACAACAAGGACGTCAGTTTGGCTGGAACATAGAAGGGGTGAGGGGGAAAATACATAACCAGGCTGGAAAGAGAAGCTGGCACCAGATTGTGAAGGGTGTTAAAAGCCAAACAGATGAATTTGCATTTTGTCTTAGGAGCCCTGAAGCTTTCTGATCATGGTAATGACCCAGTGGGTCTTGCACTTTCCACGTGTTATTTTTGCAGATTTTGTGAAGAATGGATTGAGAGGCTTGGTGTTTCGAGAGCTGTTAGGAGAGAATTATTAATGTCTGCATAAGAGATGATGGTGTACTGAACTAGGGTGGTTGTGGTGTGAATAGAGAAAAAATAATTAAGGCTTTCTGCCAGGATAGGGTTGGGGGGATGAGAAAAAGACACTTACTTTCTATTTTTCCCTGCTATAGCCCCCACCCCCATTGGCAAGAGTTATTTGAATAGTTCAGATCCAATGGGAAAGAGAATTTCCTTGTTCAGCCCTCCCAAAGTGATTGTTCCTTCTAGAGGAAATTTTATCCATTGAGTTAGACTGTGAAGGAGTGAATAAATCAGCATTTATCACACATCTACTATGCTCCAGGGCCTGTGCTATGTACCTTACAAATATGATCTCATTTGATCTTTACAAAGGCCATAGGAGGTAGGTGCTATCATTGTCTCCATTTTACTGTTGAAGTAATAGGGGTAGACATGGTAAGTGACTTGTCTACTGCTATAAAGTGTCTGATTCTAGATTTGAACACAAGTATTTCTGACTTCAGGCTCAGTGCTCTATCCATACCACCACCTAGTTTCTTCCATCAGTCTGAGTAGAAGTATGCAGGACTGGGAGATAGTTAAGAATTAACTGGAATGTTGGACTGATGTCCTGATGGCAACTATGAGTAAATTTTCATTGTTAGGGGAGAACATGACATACTTTAAGTGCTTTATTTGCTCTCTCTGAATTGCTTTGTGTGTTTCTGGGAGGACTTTGTATCTTTCTCATTTTTTGGTAGAGCAAAATAAAGACTGTCCTCTTCCTGAAATTAATTAATTTTGAGAGCTTTTATGGAAGCTAGTTATAGCTAGTATTTATATGTTTGAAGGTTTTTCTTCTGTTGTTCAGTCATTTCAGTTATATCTGATACTTCATGAAACCATTTCACATTTTCTTGGCAAATAAACTGTGGTGGGTAGCTTTTCCATTTCCAGTGGATGTATTTTCTCACATTTAGATATCAAGTGACTTGCCCACAGTAATAGCAAAGATAGTCCTTTAGGTGAACTAGTGATGTAGAGATTTTTCTTATAATATCATTATCAGATGAATTATGTGTAAGTACATACACACTTTTGCTTGGCTTTTGTTTATGTTTTTGCAATCAGGGGCTCATGGCTTGAACCACATCCAGGATATTTTGATCAGACCCAGGATATTTGGTGGTACTTTATGCTTTACAAAATTTTGTTTTTGCTTTGCTTCTTGATGGTTCATCTTAGTAAGAGGAGAGTGTAATTTTCAATAAATACTTTTGCTTTGTTTGGAGATGGTCTGAATCTGTGAACTCTTTTGAGACAATCCCATGACACCCCCACTTTACAACAATTTCACTTACAGAGTTCAGATAAAGGACAGGGTCAGACCAAACAAAGCCCAATTACTAGAAAGCCGATGGAATCCTTGGGGGATGTGGATTCCTCAAGGCTCTCTGGTGTTTCTTTCTGTGCTTAGAAGAGAGTGTCCCATAAGAATCCTAAGAATATCACCCTTGATTAATTAGCAAGGTTCTTCCCCCATGCATCCTACCTGTTGCATCTTGGAGAGATAGCAGTCAATGTAGTCTTGAGGGTTGTTTGGATCCAATATCTTTTGATGCTCCTTCACTTTTTCCAAAATGAAATGTTGAATTGCCTCCACATTTCTAGAAAGTCTTTTGTAAATTCCAGGGAGATAGACTCTAAATGGTGGTAACAGGTTGTAGAGCTAAAATCCCACCCGAACCCAACCAAACACATGTGAGTTTACTTTCATAAAGAGACAACTTTATATCTCTACTTAAAAACTATTAGTCCTATTCAATGACATTGCATTTATTTTAAAGTTTAATATTTTTATTAACAAAAGTATTTTCTCTCTCATCCTCACTACACATTGAAAAGTAAAGAAAAACAAAACTCTTGAAATGCATATACATCACTGAGCAGTAGTGAGAAATATATGTCATATCCCTTATATTAAGTCCTTTCTTTCTCTGTCAGAAGGAGTGCACCATGTTTCACTGTGGTTTCTCCGGAATCATGATGGGTCATTACATTGATTAGAGTACTTTAGCCTTGTGTGGTGTTTGTCTTTCCACTGTTTTTGTTATTGAACAAATGGGTTGTCCTCACTTTGCTTTGCATCAATTCATAAAGGTGTAAAGCTGACCTTTTCATCATTTAAAAAAAAACATAGTAGAAAATCAATTGCATTTTGTACCATAATTTGTTCAGCTATCTCCCCATCGAATGAGAAGCTTCCCAGTTTCTAGTACTTTGCAGCCCCCTCAGAAAAGACTTGTTTCAAATTTTTTGCATATCTTTCAATTTTGTATATGTTCTTCTTTTTCGATATTTTTTGGATACTGGCCAAATAATGGTATTAATGATTCAAAAGACATACATGATTTACTAATTTGGGAGTGATAGATACAAATTACTTTCCAGATAGCCTGGACAATTTGCAACTACATCAACAATTTGTCAATATGCTTTTTTTCCCCATAGTCCTTCCAAGATATGATTTTTACCTTTGTTTATGCACTTTTGTATCATTTGAAAGGAAAAATCAAGACTTGTCCACTTTTATAAGAAAACCACTTGGGGCCATTTTTGACAGTCTTTAAAGTAAAGTAAAGTAGCAGAATGTTTTTAAGGCATTCATTCAGGAAAGACTTGATATTGAATATGAAAGAGCAGGAATTTCTAGCAGTCATCGGTAGACAAAACACTTTACCCTAACTGGACACCATAAGTTTCATAGTAATATACAGGAATGCTAGGGAGGTCAGAAGCCATTGGCATCACTGAAGTTCAAGGAAGTAACAATCTCATTTCTCTAACTAAAATGAGTATGGAACAGAGAGAGAAACCTGGGTAGAAGACAATGTTTCTTTCTCCTCCAGTGATGAGACATTAGCGGAATACAGTGCTGCCAAGCAGCAGTCAGAATAGTAACCTGCAAGGACACTTAGGAGAAGTGAGCTACCTTGAACAAATCCCAAGAGTTTTATAAGTCCTCTCAGATACAACCGTACATTGGCAAATATCTGAAAACTACATTATCCAGTGTTGAGGGGACCAGAAATCAGAATATTGCTTCCTTGTTCAATAGAAGCTTATATTTGAGGTAAGGGAAATCTACTTATCTTGGAAAAGCCAACATTTAAAAAAGAATATTGAGACACTAAGGCAACCAATAAATGCAATTCAATTCACATTAAGTGAACAAAATCAATTAAGCATTTATTCAGTACTCACTATGAACCAAGTCATGGGCTGGCCTACGATGATACACACAATGAATCAGTTCTCATTCTCAAAATTCTTATATTCTATTAGAGAAGGGTTTATCTAGAGTTTGTATTCTAGACTGTAGGTGGAACAGAACATGGGTAAAAGAAAAGAAAGTTTGATTTTGGCTGGATGAGGATCTTTTTTTGTGGCTTCAGTGAAGGAAGGCTTTGATCCTACATGTACATGCACCATAGAGACTAGGCCATAGCACTCCCAGGATCAGTGTAAGCTAAAGGCCTAAATGACTTGTTCACTTCGGTATGGGCAGCGGTCCTCCCTAATACCTCTAATATGGTCTGGGCAGGCTCTTTGTTTATAATTATTTTACTTGGCCATGTCTGTGAACACTATCCTACCCAGGATATCCCAAGCCCCAATCAGACATTTTTACATATAACTTAAATATTTGTGTCACCTAGAACTAGTTTAGAGGCCTACAGGGGACAAAGTATATATACTGAACTTATTTGATAATCAAATATATTGCATGATATTATTGTCCTTGAGGGTATGATATGTGAATATGTGTTGTATGTTCATATGTACTGAGGACCTTGCTAAGAGATGAGAGCCTGTGCTACACTGATTCTGTTGCTGAAACTGAGCAAATGACCACAGAATAAGAAGACTGTTCTGGCCTTACCTGTGTCCATGGTGAGTTAAATCGTTGAATGTTTTCTTTTATCAAGTTCATCAGATGTAGAAATTTCTTGTCATTGTAGTTGAATCGATCATGGAAGAGGATAGAACAGATCACATTGCATGGGGCACAGCTTAGGATGAAGGTGGGATCAGTGGCCTGGCCTAATATAGAGAAAAGTTACCAAAGGAAGAAAAACTAGGTTTAACAGAAATGTCTCCAATCATGTAAGAACTGGACATCTCTTCTGTCCATTCCTGGATGTGGTGTTTAATTCCTCTAAGGCTAGTGAATGTTGTTTTCTTGGACAATTTCCTTTATCCTTCGTAAGGAAAATAGATAAGCTTATAATACCTTAGTATGAGAAGAGAGGTGGGAGTTCTCTGCCCCAGCAGAGTGAATAGTTGGTCAGTGTGACAAGACAGACTTTTAAAATGACTCCCAAACCAAGGAGTATTAATACTGGGATTTGGTGAGCAGTTGGACCCCACATAGGCAGGAAGACAGAATGGAAAACCAACCCTTTGTTTTCCTGAACTCCTCCACCAGGCACTGGGCTTCTTCTTGAACTCTCTCTTCAATACTTCTCTTCCCCATCCCAAAGTTCCTTAGGGTCATGAGGGAAAATCTGCGGAGTTGTTTCCACCTCTCTCCATGACTGAAAATAACTCCTAGACAAAAGAGAAGAAAAGGACATTGGTCATTCTAACAATGGAGGTGATGGAGGGCACAGCATGCATGGCAGCCATGGGCTTTTGGGCTCAATTCAATGATGAAGTTTAATTTTATTTAATTCAAACCAAAATACAATGTAGCATGGCAAGTATTAGGTATCTCTCTAATGAAGGTCTTTTCCTAGATACTGAGAGCAGCACAATACTTTTACTGGAATATATTCTGAAATACATTTCCACTTCTCAGTGACTCTTTTAAATATACTAAACTTCCCTCTTCCTTTGATGACATCTTCAAATATTGGAAGAACTCCTCTGTCTTTAAATACATCTCCTTGATCAATTAGAGCTTCCTTCATAATGTTATATCCATGTAGCACCACAATACGCCGGGTTCCAAGATAAAAAGTATAGATGGGTCCATATTTTTCAGCCAGCTGTGAAAAGAATGCCAAGAAATAGCAAGAGGTTCAGTGTGAAACTTTAGGAAGTTGAAATTTGCCCCCACAACTACCTCATAATATGCCATGACAATGTATATATATATGCATGCATGCGATCATATGTTGTCAATGAATTCTGGGAATACAAAGGCATAAGCTTTGGGACAATGAAATAGTATTCCTTTTAGTTTGCTCCTTGGGAATGCCGGTCACTATATGGCATAGTATTTTTCTCAGGCAGTTTCCCTTTGTGCTCCATTGGTAGATATCTAGTGCAAAGAGATTATAAAAAAGGGCAAGGCATTGATGTTGGCTAGATGACCCATGGAAGATTTATAGGAGGACATGGAAAAAAGCCACACGGGATGTAGAGGGGCTTGCTGTCTCCTAAGAAAAGCTACCTATTCTTATTGCCTCTCCTCACATTTCTGAAATATTTGCAGCATTTATTCAGTCAACAGTATTTAACTTCATCTGATCTCTAGAAAGTAACTAATAGTCTCTTAAGAGCCAAATCTGATGGCCTTATGTCAACGCACATTCTTTTAGACCTCTTTACAGCATTTAACACTGTTGACTACCCTCTTCTCTCATATATTCTCTTCTTTCTAGGTTTCTCTAATTTCTCTCTCTCTCTCTCTCTCTCTCTCTCTCTCTCTCTCTCTCTCGATCTCTCTCTCTGTTTCAGCCTCTCTCCTTCCCCTCCACACTTTTACCTCTCTGATTGCTCCTTATCAGCCTTCTTTGCTGGATAATAATTCGTATTGCACCAGAAATCCGTGGCTTTTTTCTATTATTCTCTCCTAACCATGTTCTCTTCCCTTTCTACACTATTATTCTTGGTAACCTCATAATCCCTATGGAGATAACTCCCAGATCTATACATCTTGTCTTGTTATCATTCACACGTATCCATATAAATCCTACACTAAATAAGTTTCATTATACTTATCCTAAAAATCCCCCGTCAGTTTTGTTAATTTGCCCTAAAGAGAACAAGGCCTTTCCAAACAATATGCAGCAGAAACCTCTTACTCAGTGTTATCTTCACGATACTCACATATTAGCAGTTACTTAATAAATGATATTTTCATCTCTTCTTTCAATGGCCTCCAAGTTCAGTCACCTGCTTCTCACATTTCTGTTTCAATCAATAATCTGCACAACTAACAACTAAATATTCCTGTGGCACAGTTTTGTCCATATCATTTCTCTACTCCAAAGTCAGCAGGGGCTCTGTACTACCTCAGTAACAAGGTCCTTAAATGCCTCCATAGCTTCCTCTAACCTAAGTGTTCGGATTTATTTCATTTCACCCCCTCATCCCCAACTTTAAATTCTGATGAAGCTCATTTCCTTGCTATATTCCCTTCCAACTTTTGCCCAGACTGTCTCCCATGCCTAGAATTCATTCCTACCCTCTCTTCCAATCAGAATCTGTTCCTTCCTTCAAGGTCCAACTCAGCTTCCTACTTGAAACTTTTTTGTGGGTACCCCAATTACAAGTGCTTTCTCTGTCCTCTCATTACCTTCTACTTAATTATGTATGAATTTGTTGTATGCTTCTAGTAGAACATGACCTCTTCGAGGACAAGAACTACTCCCTTTCAAGGAGAGATTGTTTTATTCACCATGTTTCTTTTCTGTGTCTGGCACAGTACCTTTCCCCTGATCGATACAGAAGAAGTCCTCATTAACTGAATGGTTGATTTTGTCTTTGTGTTCACAGAGTCCAGTATGATACATTACAAAAGATAAAGATTTGATCCTGTTGTTGAATTTCTTCTGCTACTAAAATTTTGAGAAAACAATCCTGCACACCTGACCTCATTGCCAATGGAGACATCATCAAAGAGCCCTTACCTCACATTATCCATGACCCAGGACTCTAAATCAGCATGAGTTCTGATTCAATTACTCATTTGAAGACCTTGTGTCTTCCCCCACGACTTAAGCCCCAAATCCAGACCTTTTACCTTTGACAATGATGCGGGGAGGTTTTTGAAATCCAATTGCAGGATGTTGCCAATAAATGGAAGAGGAGTGGGACCTGGTGGTAGTTTCCCCCTTTTGAATTCTTGGCTCCATAGAGAGAAGAACATCAGGAAAAGAACACAAGCCAAGAGGGCAGCTGTGGTGAGTCCCCAAGGATCCATTGTCCTGCGAGATGGTCTTACAGCTCTTACAGGTACAATCTCAGACGGCAGACTTTTATAATCATTGGTAGAAATCAAGGGATGGGAACACCCATTCAATAAACAGGTTGTCCTTGTAGGAAAGTAGGATTAGTTTTCCATTAACTTTGATTAGTTAAACAGCCAAGGAAGGAAAAGTTTGCAGATTTGTTTTGAAATCAGTTCCTAACTAACCTGTTTCTAACATGCATAGAAAAAGCAAGGGAAGGGAATGACTATGTCCAGCTCATCTCGTTTGGGTAACAGACTGTCAGCAATCAACTTTCTGTTCACCTATGTGTATTTGTTGAATTGAAGAGAGAGCAAATATCCAAATCCACGCTTAAAGGAGGTAATGATGGATATTAAATTGTCAGATCCTGATGACTTGACCTCACATTAAAAAGGTTAAATGTTATCTTTTTATCTTCTAAGCTACAATGGACTTAATTGACTTCTTAAGAATGCTTGTTCTTTCTCCATCTTTAATATTCTTCTTGAGAGAGACGGTGGCAGCAAAATAAGTATCGACATGCTCTGACTTCTTTCTGTCCTCTTTGAGTAGTGGCCCACTTGCCCCATGTACCCTCCCTGGTTTCTATTTTCCTCTTTCTTTCTTTCTTTCTTTCTTTCTTTCTTTCTTTCTTTCTTTCCTTCTTCTTCTTCTTCTTCTTCTTCTTCTTCTTCTTCTTCTTCTTCTTCTTCTTCTTCTTCTTCTTCTTCTTCTTCTTCTTCTTCTTCTTCTTCTTCTTCTTCTTCTTCCTTTTTCAGATTAATTCATTTATGTATAGTTTTCAACATTCATTTCCAGAAGATTTTGATTTACAAATTTTCTCCCCATGTCTCCCCTCCCCTTACCCAAGATGACATGCATTATGATTATCCCTTTCCACAGTATGCCCTCCCTTCTGTCACCACCTTCCCTTATCTCATTTCCCCTTATTTTATTGTAGGACAAGATAGATTTACCCCAGTTCCGGGAGCCAAGATGGTGGCTGAAAAGCAGGGACTAGTGTGAGTTCCCCACCGAGGACCTCCAAAAACCTGTAAAAAATGGCTCTGAACCAATTCTAGAACTGCAGAACCCACAAAGGAGCAGAGGGAAGCAGGGCTCCAGCCCAGGACAGCCTGGATGGTCTCTGGGTGAGGTCTATCTGGCATGGAGCTGGGAGCAGACCAGAGTGGAGCAGAGCAGAGCCCAGAGTGAGCGGCCCAGACCAACCAGACCAGGGGCCAGGCGGAGCATGCCCTAGCACCCTGAATCAGTGAGCTGCAGCAGTTACCAGACTTCTCAACCCAGAAACACCAAAGACAACAGAGAACATTAGTGGGAAAAGCTGCGGGAGTGGAAGGAGTTCATGGTTTGGCTACCGCCCCGGGGGCAGTGGAGGTGGGGCAGCTACAGAAGTACAGCTGCAGTTGCTTCTGGCTCCAGGCCCACCTGGTGGGAGGAATTAAGTGGCGGATCAGAGCAGGAGTGCACAGCTTGCTGGAGATCTAAGTTCAGTCCAGGTTGGGGGTTTTTGGAGAAGGAGGAGTGCTGGTGTGACAGAGCTGGTGCATACCCCCAAGCGTGGAACATAAAACTCTTTAGTCTACAAGCAGTTATACCCTGCTGAAAAACTCAAGGGTCAAGTTAGTTGGTTGGTAATATGGCCAGGCAGTGAAAACGCACCCAGATTCAGTCTCAGACTCTGGAATCCTTCTTTGGTGACAAAGAAGACCAAAACATACAGCCAGAAGAAGTCAACAAAGTCATAGAGTCTTGTAAGAAAAGACTCCAAGAAAAATATGAACTGATCTCAGACCATGGAAGAGCTCAAAAAGGATTTGGAAAAGCAAGTTAGAAAAGTAGAGGAAAAATTGGGAAGAGAAATGAGAAGGATGCGAGAAAACCATGAAAAACAAGTCAATGACTTGCTAAAGGAGACCCAAAAAATACTGAAAAATACACTGAAGAAAACAACACCTTAAAAATAGACTAAGTCAAATGGCAAAAGAGCAACAAAAAGCCAATGAGGAAGAGATTGCCTTGAAAGCCAGAATTAGGCAAATGGAAAAGGAGGTCCAAAAGACCACTGAAGAAAATACTACCTTAAAAATGAGATAGGAGCAAGTGGAAGCTAGTGACTTGATGAGAAATCAAGATATTATAAAACAGAACCAAAGGAATGAAAAATGGAAGACAATGTAAAATATCTCATTGGAAAAACCACTGACCTGGAAAATAGATCCAGTAGAGATAATTTAAAAATTGTTGGACTACCTGAAAGCCATGATCAAAAAAAAGAGCCTAGATATCATCTTTCAAGAAATTATCAAGGAGAACTACCCTGATATTCTAGAGCCACAGGGCAAAATAGAAATTGAAAGAATCCACCAATCACCTCCTCAAATAGATCCCAAAAAGAAATCCCCTAGGAATATTGTCACCAAATTCCAGAGCTCCCAGATCAAGGAGAAATACTGCAAGCAGCCAGGAAGAAACAATTTGAGTATTGTGGAAACCCAATCAGAATAACCCAAGATCTAGCAGCTTCTACATTAAGAGATCGAAGGGCTTAGAATACGATATTCCAGAGGTCAATGGAGCTAGGATTAACACCAAGAATCACCTACCCAGCAAAACTGAGGATCATGCTCCAAGGCAAAATATGGTTTTTCAATAATATATAGGACTTTCAAGCTTTCTCAGTGAAAAGACCAGAGCTGAATAGAAAATTTGACTTTCAAACACAAGAATCAAGCGAAGCATGAAAAGATAATCAAGAAAAAGAACAAGAAAAAGAAATTGCAAGGGACTTACTAAAGTTGAACTGTTTTGTTGACATTTCTACATGGAAAGATGACGAGTATTATTTATGAGACCTCAGTATTAGGGTAGCTGAAGGGAATATTCATATATATATATGTATGTTTATGTATATATATATGTATGTTTATGTATATATATGTATATGTGAGTATGTATGTATGTATATATGTGTTTGCGTATGTGTGTGTGTATATATACATATATATATATACATATATATATATACAGAGAGAGAGAGAGAGAGAGAGAGAGAGAGGGCACAGGGTGAGGTGAAGATGAAGGGAAGATATCTAAAAGAAATAAATTCAAATTAAGGGATGAGAGAGGAATGTATTGAGAGAGGGAGAAAGGGAGAGATAGAATGGGGTAAATTATCTCACATAAAAGTGGCAAGAAAAAGCAGTTCTGTAGGAAGGGAAGAGAACTCAGGTGAGGGGGAATGAGTGAATCTTGCTCTCTTCAGATTTGACCTGAGGAGGGAATAGAACACGTACTCAATTGGGTAACTTACCCCATAGGAAAAAAGGAGGAAGAAGAAGATAAAAAAGAGGGGATGATAGGAGGGAGGGGAGATGGGGGTGGAGGTAATCAAAAACAAAAACTTTCAAAAGGGGACAGGGTCAAGGGAGAAAATTCAATAAAGGGGAATAGGTTAAGAAGGAGCAAAATATAGTGAGTCTTTCAGAACATGAGTATTGTGGAAGGGTTATACATAATGATATGCATGTGGCCTATGTTGAATTGCTTGACTTCTTAGGGAGGGTGAGTGGGAAGGGAAGAGGGGAGAGAATTTGGAACTCATAGTTTTAAAAACAGATGTTCAAAATAAAAAAAAAAGTTTTTGCATGCAACTAGAAAATAAGATACACAGGCAATGGGGCGTAGAAATTTATCTTGCCCTACAAGAAAGAAAGGGAAAAGGGGATGGGAGGGAAGTGGGGTGACAGAAGGGAGGGCTGACTGGGGAACAGGGCAACCAGAATATATGCCATCTTGGAGTGGGGGGGAGGGTAGAAATGTGGAAAAAATTTGTAATTCAAACTCTTGTGAAAATCAATGCTGAAAACTAAATATATTAAATAAAAAAGAAAAAAAAGGATAGATTAACCCCATTGCCTGTATATCTTATTTCCCAGTTGCATGTAAAAACAATTTTTACCATTTTTTTTGAAAACTTTGAATTTCAACTTCTCTCCCTTTTTCTCTCCTCACCCACCTTCATTGAGAAGGCAGCAAAACAATAAAAGTTATACATATGTTGTTATACAAAACACTTCTAAAGTAGTTATGTTGTGAAAGACTAACTATATTTTCCTCCATTCTATTCCCCCCCATTTATTCTGTTTTCCCCTTTGACTTTGTCCTTTTAAAGTGTTTGATTTTGATTACCCTCTCCACCATTCTACCCTCCCTTCTATCATCCCCCCCTTTATTCCTTTCACCCTTACTTTCCTGTAGGGTAAGAAATCCAATTGAGCGTGGATCTTACTCCCATGTTAAGCTAAATCTGATGACAGTATGGTTCACTCATTCTCTTTTACCTTGTCCCTCTTCTGTTCCATTGTAATAGCTTTTTCTTGCCTCTTTTATGTGAGATAATTTACCCCATTCTAACTCTCCCTTTCTCCTTCTCCTGGTATATTTCTCTCTCATCCCTTAATTTTATTTTTTAGATGTCATCCCTTCATATACAACTCACCTTGTGCCCTTTGTCGATATATATGTATTTTCTCTTCATCTACCCTGATACTGAGAAAGGTCTCATGAGTTACAAATATCATCTTTTCACGTAGGAATGTAAATACTTCAACTTCAATAATTCTCTTAAGATTTATCTTTCCTGTTTGCCTTTTCATGCTTCTCTTGATTCTCTTATTTGAAAGACAAGTTTTCTATTCAGCACTAGACTTTTCATCAAGAAAGCTTGTAAGTCCTCTATTTCATTGAATGTCCATTTTCGCCCCTGATTTTTAAGGCATTCTTCTCCTCATTGGCTTTTTGGACCTCTTTTGCCATTTGAGTTAGTATGCTTTTAAGGTGTTATTTTATTCAGCATTTTGAGGTGTTTCCTTTAGCAAGCTATTGAATCATTTTTCTTGATTTTCTTGTATCAATCTCATTTTGTTTCCCATTTCTTCCTCTACTTCTCTTTCTTAATTCTCAAAATCATTTTTTTAGCTCTTCCATGGCTTGTGACCAATTAATATTTTTCTTGGAGGCTTTGAATGTATGATCTTTGACTTTTTTGTCTTCTTCTGGTTCTATATTTTGATCTTCCTTGTTCCAAAGAAAGATTCTATAGTCTGAGTCCTTTTACAGAGCCTACTCATTTTCCCAGCTAATTACTTGACTTTTGAAATGTTTTTCAAGGTATGATTCTGCTTCCAGATTAGAGAATGCTTTGTTACAAGCTTCAGGGGTTTTGTGCATCTGTTTTCAGAGCTACTTCTAGGCACCTGTAAATTTTCAATTCTTCTGAGGTGAGTTGATCCAAGGAGAGTTGTTTACTCCTCTCTTGGCTTGTGATGTAGTCTGTGAATGACCTGAAGCACTCTTTTCTGCCCTGGAACTGCAAGGAGGATTCAGTCTCCACTACTACGACAAGCTCTGCCAAACCAGCACTCCTCCTCACCTCAGAATTGCCATCCAGTACTGCAACTCTGATCCAATCAGGATAAAGTAAGGGAATCCTGACTCACTGCCAGCAAAGAGATACCTGCATTCCCATTCTGATCAGATGCTTGATTCCTCCACCATCTGTGGGCCAGGAGCTCCAGGAGCAGCTGCCCCTGCCACCCCATGCCTAGAGCTGACCCACACTCTTCTGTAACCCAGGTCTGACAGAATTTTCCCACTGACCTCTTATAACATCTTTGGTGTTGATGTGTGGAGAATTCTGGAAACTGCCACAGCTGCCAGTGATTCAGTGCCCTGAGGCCTGCTGTACCTATTCTGCTCTGGCCTGGTCTCTTCTCACAGAGCCTACACTGAGCCATCCTCTGCTCCCAGCATGGTGGGACAGACCCTCCCCATCGACATTCCATGCTATCTTGTGCTGGAGACCTGTCTCAGTCCATCATTTTTTGAGTTCTGTAGCTCTAGAATTTGTTTAGATTCATTTTTGCTGGTATTTGGAGGGATTTGGGGGAGAGCTCAAGCAAGTCCCTACTTTTACTCTTCCATCTTGGCTCCTCCCCCTTTCTTCTTCTTCATGCTTGTAACTTTGCTCTCCCCAACATTTTTACATCCCTGAATGCCTTCTGAGCCTTAGTCTTCCTGATCCTGATCTTTAAGGCTGGTCCCTTTTGTAGTATCAGTCCTTGATGATACTCACCCTCCAAATGTCCTTGGCATATGCATTTAACTACTAATGAAACCTCAAGCAGAGCTTGAATCCATCTCTCTCACAGATGTCCATGGATTACCTGCCCCATTATGGCTTGGAGAACAACTACAGATTTCAGATTGAGACTGTGGCCTTAGGTACCTTTATTCTTTCTGGTCTTTCCCCTTGGATTCATATGGAACACATTTCTCTGTTCATACTGACCACTGCTTTCACGTCACATCCAAGGCTATGAGGATCTCATCAGAATGCATGCCTTGCCCCATGTTGGACTTAACAAAAGATCTTTAAAGTTTTAAAGATAATCTAATGTGTCATCAAGGGTCAGCACATGGAGAGCCCTTAAAAAAGAATTGTACAGTCCTGGGTAAGATCTCAGCTAGTTATCATTCACTTATCACCCCCTCTGCCATTCACAGAAAGTCCATTGCCTGCAAAATTTGTCTAAAGGTGCAAATCCATCAAAGCTTCTTGCTCTGTTGGAACAAAGGAGATTCTGAGAGTTTCAGAAGGAAGGAAAATAAATAAAGTTCTTTCACAGTGCTGTGCTAGAGACAGCTCACTCCATCTGAACAGAACTGGTTGTTAAATGTAAGGTGTGATCATTCACAACTTGGACAACGGACAAATACCACAAATCAGGCTTCAATTTTTTTTTCTTTCTAGACTTAAAAGAAGCAATGAAGAAAATGTTAATAGTCCAGATTCAACTTAGAAGTGTGATATATATATATATATATATATATATATATATATATATATATATATATATATATATATATATGCCTTTTTTTTCGGGGAAGCCGACTCTTAAAGATTTACCAGATGACACCTGCATCCTGTCCCTGTGGAGTATTTTTAGGGGTACTTACGCAAGTGCTGTGTCTTCCTCAAAGGTATGATTGGTTTATATTTTCCATTGTTAGAGGGACTTCATTGACAAAATCACAGAACCCTTGACGTATATAATATTTGTAATAATAACAATAATAATATTGATATGACACTTCTATATCCCAGGCAGTGCGTTAAAGGCTTTATAGATATTATCTCATTTAATACTCACAACAAACCTGAGTAAATATAGTTTCCAAGTTCTTTGAGTTGTACCATTGCTCTCATAGGTAAATATGAGTGAAGAATCAGAGAGGACTACTCAAGGATGCAATGCCTATAGGCTAAAAAGAGACGAAAAATGTTTCCCCTCTGATACCCAGTCTTTGGGCATCATAGATGGACTTACATAAGATGGAGGATGGCTAGAGGGTGTTATATTATGTCCTGATGACATTAAAGAAGAAATTAAAGGGAGAAAAAAGGAATGTATTTGGGAAGAAAAGGAGAGGAATGGTGGTCACTATAGAAACAAGGAAGAATAGATGAAGAAAGAGGTAAAGAAGCATTAATTAAAAGCCTACTGTATTTCAGATACTGTGCCAAGTACTTTACCAATTTTATTTCATTTGATTGTCATGACCACTCTGGGAGGTAGCTGCTATTGTTATCTCCATCTTAAAGTTGAGGAATTGAAGCAGAGAACAATAGACTTACCCAGGATCACACAGCTTGTATGAAACAAGAAAGGTGCTAGATTCGGTGAAGGATAAGTTACAAGTAAAACAAACTCTAAACTTAAAGTGTGGAGTGTGAAGAGAGAATTTTTAAGGAATAAGGGGAAGATAAAAACCTGTGATTGTTTTTTGAGGAAGTAGAAAGGCTGGGTGGAAGCATATTACATCAATCATGGAGCACTAATGCTGAATGTATTCCATTTTCACTATCCTGTTATCATTTGTGAATGGGGGGTGAGGAGGACAGAGAGGAAAAAGTGTAAGAGAATGGGATGGAGGTGATTACACACAATCAACTTTCATAAATGTGTATGGATTCATACATAAAACTGAGGAGGTTAGTGGAATGATTACAAAGCAGAACCCAATATGTTGTTTATAAGAAACCTACTTAAAATACAAGGGATTTGTGCAGTTAAAATAAGAAACTGGAGTAAAATATATTACAATTCAACTAAATAAAAAGTGAGAGTAGCAATCAAGATCTTAGAAACAGTGAGAGTAAAAAATAGAATCAATTAAAATAGAGAAATTACATTTTGTTGAAAAGCAATCTTACTTTTTACATAATACCAAAAACATAGATTCATTAAATGACATAGTCTATACATGCTTAAAGGAAGAGCTTAATGGGTATCAGGTAGAAATTAAACAATACTTTAGAGAGGATTTTGGGAAGATGGTAGAATAGGTGAGAAAATTCAAGGCTCTCAAGATATTCCTCCACCAAAGAGATGAGTAGGGTCTTGGAGTGGAATTGAGCAGTAAAAATAAATAAGGATAAAGGCAGAACAAGGGTCCTCCTGGGACAAATGGAGACCATCTGAAGAAAAGTCCCAGGATGAGGTTTGTTCTATGTGAAAAGAAAAACCTCTGGGCTTGGTCCTGGATCCCCTTAAACAACAATCTGCAAGCCCTGGGGTTAGCTTGATTGGGAGGCTGCCTCAGCCCTAGCCACAGGAAATTTTACCCCTGGGACAGTGAGGGGAGTTGGGTGTCTGAGACAAAGAAGACTGAGGGAACCTCTGCTGACAAGGAATGTCAGACCCAGCTTTTCTGTGGAGAGTGTTGTTGGGTGAGAAGGAACCAGTCCATGCCTGGTGAGGGCAGAAGCAGTGGAGCAGGGACACCTCTCAGCGTGGGCACTTACATGAGGCTGGAGGACTTTGCTCTAATTCCAAGTCAGAGCGGATAGCTGAAGGAGGATCTGAGGCCAGAGGCACCATCCTTGATATCCCTGGGCTAAAGGTGATTATAAAAATTGAAGTATTATCAAAAAATGTATCAGCAAAGGAGAAAAAAATTGAACCATAGAGAATTCCTATAGGGATAGAGAAGGTGAGGATTCATCTTCAGAGGAGGATACTGAAGTGAAGAAACCTTGTTCTACCCCAAAGAATAACATCAAAAGGTCACCTACTCAGAAAAGAAATCGTAGAAGAATTTTAAAAGGACTTCAAAAATCAATTGAGAGAGATCAAGGAAAAACAAACAAACAAAAAAGAATAATCCAAGAAAAGCAAGATTATGAAAAGAAAGTCAACAAATTAGAAGAGGAGATCCAGAATCTTAAGGAAGAAAATGACTCCTTGAAAATCAGAATTGCGTAAGAGGAAGCCAGGGAAGCTATAAAAGGTCAAGAAATAATAAAATGAAATATAAAGAATGAAAAAATAAAAAGGATGTGAAATAAAATGAAAACAACTGATCTGGAAGACAGATCAAGAAGAGAAAATATAAGTGATTGGACTATCTGAAAGCTATTATCACAAAAAAGAACCTTGATACACTAATACAAGAAATAATTAAAGAAAATTGTCCTGAAGCATTAGTACAAGATGGGAAAGTAGAAGGAGAAAAAATCCGTCGACCACTACCTTAAAGAGAACCTACAAGAAAAACCCAGAGTCAGATTCTGAAACCCCCAGCTCAAGGAAAAACTATGAGCAACATAAAAAAAATAAATATGGTGGGTGCCACCAAAGAAAAGACCTAGCAGCAGTGACAGTAAAAGATCATGAGTCTTGGATCACTATATATCAAAGAGCAAATGAACTGGGGTTCCAGCCAAAAATATGATATCAAGCAAAGGTATAACCCTGAGTGAAAAAATAGGCATTTAATTAACTTTCAGACTTTCAGGACTTTATTAAAGAACACAAACCATAAATTTAATAGACAATTTGACATACAAGAACCAAGAAAAATATAAGATGTATATCAAAGATTAATTAAAAGAGACTCAATAAGGACAGATTATTTACCTTTTATGTATGTAAAATGTAAAACATATGTCTAAGATTGTTATTAGTAATTGGATAGTTCATAACAAAGATTGGGGTAGGCCTGAGTACGATATGATTTTAAAAAGTAAAAGCCATTTAGGAACAGCTAAAAAAAGAGTAATTATTTTATACAAATGAGGTTGGATAGGAAGAATCAACAAAGAGGAATTAGATGGGGGAAGAGAGTTAGTTCTGGAAACCTATTTTCATTGGGAATGGGTTAAAGAGGGAACAATACATACATACATACACACACACATACATGCATACATATATATCTAGAAGAGTATAAAAGTCTTCTAAATTCAGAAAGAAATAAAGTATTAAGGGGATAGGAAGGGTGAGAAAATAAGGGAGGGATCTCTAGAGGGAAAGGTGAGGGAACAGGTTAAAGGGGCCTTTATAGAAGGGTATTTTGATTAATGGGAATGGGAAGAAAAGAGAGAGATCTTTGGGAGGATATGGGAGGGATCTTTAGAGGGGAGGGTGAGGGAATAGGTCAAACCGGTATATGGAAGGGTGTTTAGATTTAAAGGAATGGGAGGATAAGGAATGGGTCCTTGGAGTGGGGCTAGATTTAGCAATTGCAGGGTAAGATAGAGGTTAGAAGTAAAGTAGAGGAGTTGGGAAGGATAGAGACATGCAGAAACAAAAACATGATTGAAAGTAGATTTTTTTAGAAAAATATATGTCAATATATGAATGTACATATATATGCATATGTATATAGATATATCCATATCTATATACTAATATATCTGCACTTAATTGTAGCCTTATGGGGGGAGGACAGGGAAAAAGAACAACATAAAAAGTAAGAGAACAAAATAAACTAACAAAGAAGCAAAGAAAAGACACATAACAGGCTTTACCCCCTTTTCTTATTCTGTATTTAAGTTTTAATATTTAAGTTTATAATATGTTTCTTTTTTCTTATTTTGTATTTAATAATCAGTAATAAAAAAGAAGAAAGACATTTCAATTTCAGAGAGAGAGAGAGCAGTTTCTTTTGAGTAATGAAAATGGAAGCCAGATTACGGGGCAGGGAGTTAAGTAGGAGGTAAAAAAAGAAGTAGAGACCAATGGAAAGATCATTTTTTCTAGGAGATTGACCATGAAAAAGAGACGAGACAGAAAGGGGTGATATGGTTGGCATTGAACAGAACATTTAGCACATAGAACAGAACATTCCCAGGTGGCTTTCCTGCTGGCCATGTGTGACCCAGTACCTCTGTATTTTTAAGATGAATAGCCAGTCACAAAGGACTCAGATGTCCTGTGCCTCCCAGAAGTTGAAGCAAACCCTCTTCTTCCCATGAGCCAGAAGAGCTGTTGTTAACTAAGTACATATTCAAAAAAGCATATTTTGTCATTTTGAAGTGCTAAGAGTGTTGAGTAACAAAGAGACAATAAGAGGCAGCCAGGGGGTCTTTGGAATTAGATGGGATTTTTTGTTTCTTTCTAAGAATGAAGGAGTTGTGAATTTTATAAGTAGTAGGGAAGAAAGCAGTTGACATAGGGACATTGAAAATTAGGAAAAGCTTAGGGTGGATAGAAAGCACAAGAATCAGAGGAGAAAGGAAGAGCTTTGATTAAGGGCCCAAGTAGAGGGGCTGGTAGTTGCAAGGAGAAATGTTAACTTCTTTTTCTATTCCTCCACCTCCATCTACCATACTGGAATAAAAGAAAGGAAATTTATGTGTGATGGAGAAGTGATAGTGTGTTATAGTGGGTAGAATGCTGGATTTGGAGTCTGAAAAATATGATTGGAATTCTTCAAATAACTCTTTAGAGCTGTGTGGCCATGGACAAATCCCAGGATGTCTAAGAACTTTGGGTAGTCCTCTGAGATTTAGCTAGTGAGTTATAGCTGAGTTCTTACTTTTCCAGGACTTTACCAACAAAATCATAGATTCTTGACAGATTGATGTATTGCATTGTGTGGTAGCATGGAAGTGATCTTGGGTGGTAAGGACCTAAACTCTAGAAGAATTTGTACAACACTAGAAAGGTTTGGGGTCCATCAATGGATGGTGACTTAGTCACCCTGGTGACCAACTTAGCTAACATCAGAGAAGTCCATCACTAGTGTGGCTGTCACCAGGGTATGCTTCTTCTTTGAATTTAACCTTTGAAAATGGTCCACTAAAGCAAGGATGTGTGCACTGACTGTCTCCACTGATTAAGGTATTATAGATGAGAGTCAGGAGGGAACTCTGAGCCCATGTAGTCCAATCTATTCATTATAGAGATGAAGAATCTGACATAAGAATGAATAGGAAGTGACTTATCCAAGGTTACACAAATTTTTAGCAGTAGAGGCAAGTTTGGTCCCAGGTCCTCTGCCCCCAGAGACAGGCCTCCTTCCATATTACCATGCTGCTTCTGAAGTCATGAATCCTCAGTGTATGGAAATGCAAGTACACATCTGCACATTAGGGATTATTAGCAACACAACTGTGTTTATTGTAGTCTACATTCACAAACAAGACATACACAATGCAAAATGAGATAATAAATGAGAATATTTGAAAATTACAAACTAATATGGGTTTTCTTGGGGGGATATTTTACAGATCTACCATTCCCTAAAATTGGAATTGAGGGTGTGAATTAGAGTATGACTGGAGACATTGGTAAGAGGGTGGCACATGAATATCTAAAAGGTAGCCCCTATTACATAAAGATATACAAGATATTCTGTTAGCCTGACTTTTTTCTGGAAATTAAGACACATTTTAATCATTAGGTGGGAATTTTTCTTTCCATCAAGGGGATTTCTATCAAAACTTGAAAGTATTGAGTGCAAAAGATGAAACCAACTGTATAATTTAACTAATCAAGTTGATCTTATTCCTTCCTGAGGAAGAAAGCATAGTCAGTAATATTGTGGAACATTGGTTCCAACATGATTGGTCTTGATGCTAATTTCATTTGGATCTCCAACAGATTTGAGGGTGAAGTTCTGTAGAATGGAGGTAAAGAATAAAAACAAATCCATCCTTGCCAGACCCTCTCCAAGACAAGACCATTTTCCTAGAAAGAAATAAAATTGTGCTTTGAAATCTTCACAGACTATCAAAGTGTCAGACAAAATGAAACAGCCTCACTGAACAAGGACAATAGTGGAGAAAGGAGTAAAAGAGAAGGATGTAGATGGGCAGAATGATGAGTGCTATTATTGTGAGCTATATTTCAGCCATTAATCACCATTCTGGGAAAGAAAGAATGGCCTCTTCACACCATTCTTCTCAAGGTGATCCCTTGTGCAGTGGATCTTGCAATGGAGTCAGAGTTCCACTAAAGTAAGGGGGCAGGTGAGCTAGCAAGAGAATTGGCTCATCTATTGAGGGGTCTAAGAAGAAGCCAAGCCATAAGAATACTAGAAAGAAGTATCACATGCCTCAGTAGGATGATGGGTCCTCAGTAGGATGATGGGTCCTCAGAAGAACTACCAGGAGAAGTCTCAGCCAGAGAAGAGTGGCAGGTGGAGCAGAGTTATCCTCTTAGAGAGAGAGGTAGAGATGGGAAGGGTTTCTTTTTACCAACAGAAAATGGCATGAAGTAGTCACTTTTCTTGAATTTCCCATTCTTATCCAGGAAGTTGTGGGTCGAACTGGTCATGGTTGGGAAAGTCTTGCTGTCATACAAGACTGGGGAGAACAGTGGGAAGATTGTTGTGCCCTAGGGGAAAGAAATTCCAGGGGAGAATCACTTATCATCATGAATATCCTTTGTATGCCAGTACCAAGAATCTTCAGTGGCTCCCTATTGTCACTAATACAAAATACATACTTCTTTGTGTATGGTATAGACTGGGAAGTCTAGCCATTGAGAATCTACATGGACTCTAGTCTAGCTGTCTAGGTTTGCGTCCCCATTATTGTCCCCATCATATCCTCCTTGGAGTTCCAGCTAAACTGATTCAACTGGTATTCCCCATCCATAAGGCTCCGTCCATGGTCTTTGTGGTTTTATGATGGCCATGCCCCACACCTGGAAGGCACTACTTGCTCACTTCACCTTTTTAGAATCCCTAGCTTTCTTCAAGGATTGGCTTGGGTACTCCTTCCTACAGGAAGCCTTGGCTAAGGCCTTGAGCTTTTCATATTCTTTCTTCCCTTAGTTCCTTGGTCTATACTTCATGTCTATATCTGCTGCCTGTGTGATTCTGGGCAGGATATGTGAATTTTGAGTGCCCCAGCCAATGCTTAAAGTCTCTAGTGCCAGACCAGACTTCCTCCTGGGGGAGCTTCTTCAGCAGTAAGTCACTCTGCCAACCAAATCATAGCTTGGGCCTGAAGGAAAGAAATAATACTTTTGGGGGACATTTCTGGTTCCAAATTGTGCTCCCTCCAGGAGAAGCTAAATTTCTCAGTCATCAAATACCCTTCTATTATTGCCTTTTGTTGACAGTACTTGGCCTAGAAATTTTCACATCGTTGGTTGTTGCTGAAGCCTTCATGATTTGAACTGCACAGTGCACTCAAAGGGGCACATTAACTGTGAAATTAGATGGATGCTCCCTTATTCTTTGTCTGAGGGGGAATAGTTCTGATCAGCCATTGCTAGGAACCTTCAGTCCAATTCAATTTAATTCAATGTTTATTTAGTAACCCCCAGAGTAAGATTTTAGAGTGTAAAGGCCTAGGTTTTGGTCTCAGTTCCAACATTTTAAAATGATGTTGGGCAAGTCATTAGACTTTAGATTCAGTGTCTCCATCTACACAAAGGGAAAGATAAGTGTATTTACACTATCCACTTCGCTGTCTCGTAAGAGGAAATGGCATAATCATAAATTTCTCTTTAGCAGCATCATTCTATTATTTTCCCTGTGCATTGTCTTTCCAGTGTTGCTGTGGTGAATGAGAACTAGGGTGAACCCAGATAAACATACACTTTTCTCTTATTCTTCATGCATCACCACATTCAAGTTAACTATATGTAACAAAAGACTGCCTTAAAAGGAACTTCCTATGAGATCAGGACAATGGGACTTGATTTTCTCATTTCTAAAATGAGATCAAAAGACCATATGATATTTATGATGTCTTACAACACTAGATTCCATGGCCCCATAAGTATTTACCTTGGGGAGGGCATATTTTTGGAACTGGATGTCTTTGGTCACTGCATGGGGCGCATTGAGAAGTGTGAGGTCAATGAATCTTTGCACTTTATGCACCACAGCATCCATATAGGGCACATCTTATTTGTCCTTTATAGAAGGAACTTGATTATGTAGAATCACATGATCAATTTTCTCATGAATATTTGCTGCAGAGACAAAAAAAGAATAACCACTGAGCTTCCTGTTCTTCTGGGAATGTCCAACAGAGGTTGTGTGGAGTATCTGCCTGATCATATGACCTAAAATAATTCTCACATTTGCTCAATGTCCTACTTCTATACAGTCCAGGAAACAAAGGCCTTTGCATCAGCAATGAGATAATTTTCTGTGGCTTAGTGGATAAATGTCAGGAAGAACTTTGTTTACATTCCTCTTTAGACACCATCTGTATAAATTCAGACAAGTCATTAAACCTAAATAAGCCTTTTTTATCATCTGAAAAATGAGGATCACAAATTATCTGTTTTTTAAGGTTCCCTACACCTCTAAATCTATTATCCAATGGTTTGTAAAATGGGGCTAATAACTCCACCTCCTTTAGAGGACATCAAATGAAACACTGTATGTCAAGTGATTTGCGAACCTTATATCCTTTATGTTGATGCCAGCTGTTATTGTCAAGGAAAGTAGATGTCTTCATTTGAATATAATAGTGCCTGTGACAACATTGTCATTCTTGAGTTAAACCATTCACCAGCTATATATCTCAGCTCCTCCCTCAATATCCTAAGTTGCTGAAGCATAGAATCTCAGCATTAGAAATGATGTTTTTCCCCTAGGGCCATCCACAGTTGAACAGAAATCCTGTTTCTAATGGGATGAACAAATGGTCATCCAGCCTTGGCTTGAAAACTTCCAGCAAGCAAGAACCCATCACTTCCAGGTGAGTTGAATTGGCTTTGGGACAATTCTAATAGTTGGTAAGTCTTTCCTTACATGAAATCTCCATCGGTCAGTTTGCAAATTTTTTCCACGGCTGCTAGTTCTGCCTCTTTGGATCCAGCAGAACTAGCCCTGGTAAAATATAAGCCATTTGGGAAAAGGGCATGTTTTATTTGAGTCTTTCCATCATAAGCATAGAACTGAAGGTGTACAGTGGGAACTTTATACACATTTGCTAAAGTTAATTGAATTCCCCATGACAGACCTTCACATACTTAAATAACTATCCCTTCTTGTTCAAGTGTTTTGTGTTCTTAAATATGCTACTGTCTGACCTGTTGCTGATCTGTGTGGAAGTCATGTAAATCCAAAAAGTGGGAAAGTAGGGCCAGCTCCTAAGCAAGACACAGGGCTGGAAATGCAAGCCTGGTCTGTAAGCATGGCACTTCTACTTTACTTTGGATCTCAGGATGTTTCAGAATGAGCAGCAGGCCATATCTCAGAGTAAGGCTAGTTGTCTCTGTTCCTGCACCAACTAAGTCTGCTGCAGTCATTAATAGATTTCCTAAGTCAAATTCAGGCTGGGGATTATCTTTTTTACTAAATGAAAAACACAAAATTGACAAAATATTGAGATAGCAGGGAAAGCCATTTGAAACCACACGAAGCACATAAAGTTTGTCCTAGGAGTCCTCGTTCACCTTCATTTCCGTACTCTAAGAGACTAGAACCTTCCTAATTCCCTTAGGCTTCCACTGTTCAATCATAGGTTTACCCTTCCCAGGTAACCTTCAAACAATATGGCACAGAGCACTAGACTTTAGACCTGGAAAACCTGGATTCAGATTTAGCCTCAGCCAAGATGTATATTTGTGTCCATGGGAAAGTCATTTAACTCCTTAGGGATGCTTTTTCCTCACATGTAACAAGATAGAGTTGGAACCCTTTGAGCTCTCTATTTACTACCAATGATATGTATGGTATGGAGAGGAACCTATCAAGTAATTCACTTAAAATCTTAATGACCTGGGAAGTGACCTTTTATACTGATATTTTCATCACAAAACATGGCAGCGTCTTAGTAAAACAACAACAATAGGGAATTTTTGATTTTTGAGTGGGGAATTGAGAGAAATGCTTTGTGGTGGAGAATGCAGAATTTTAAATCTTGTAAGGGAAATGAACTTCATCCAGGCAAACTGTGACTGATCAAACATTTACTTTCCAAAATCTCCCTTAAGTGATCACCCAGCTTCAGCTTCAAAGCTTCCACAGATGGGAAATTTATTACTTAATGAAGAATTTCAGTCTAGTCTTAGACATTATCACCTTCATGTGGAAATGAAATGTGTCTCTATAATTTCAAACCATTGTCATAAGTTCTGTCTCCTGGGGGTGAAGAACCAGAACCATTCTGATCCATTTGTGCAACAGCCTGTAAAGTTAGGTGGCTGCTAAAGTTCTTTCCAACTCACAAATTCTGTGAAATTCTGTGAAATATGCGAGCTCATGGGTTTTAGAACTTGAAAGAACCTTGGAGATCACTTGGCCCAACACACTCATTTTACAGAAAAAAATGAACTGTGGCCAAGAGAGGAGAATTCATTTTTTTTTCAAGATCACATAGGGTAAAATGAAAAGGGGTAGATGACATAATGGCCCCAAATGGGAGAAGGCCTAATACTATTTATCTAGAACAGAAATGAAGCTGTCTGTGGCTAAAAATAGGGGAAAATAAATGGGGTAGATGATGGAATGGCCCAAATGGAAGAAGACCTAATATTGTGCTACCTATAACAGAAATGAAACTGTCTGTGATTTAAAAAAAGGGGGTGGGGTTGAGGCAAAGTTTGAGCAGAAGCTCATTTTCTACTCAAATCAAATGGCAGGGACACTCATGAAGAGGAAAAAAGAGCAAATAATCTACTCCAGGATATAAAACAATGAATATGGACTATACAATTAAGAACCTCTATTAAAACATCTCTAATAAATGAGAGAACAGTGTAGCAAATATTACAGGACTCTCAGAAATAAAGGAACAATAGCCTAGAGCGAGCTAAGTGGCCAAATTCATAGAGTGCTGGACTTGGAGTCAAGAAGACATGAGTTCAAATCCAGTTTCAAACTTTTCTAGCTTTTGACCTTCAGCAATTCTATCTGCCTTGTTGCCTCATTTCTAAAGTGGGGATAATAAATAGCATTTACCTCCTGAGGTTGTGAGATAATATTTGTAATGTGCTTTGAAATTTTCAAAGCATGATGTAAATTCTATATCTATGATTATTAAAGTGTTTCAGAAAGAGAAAAGAATTAAAAGAAAAATAAGGATGAAGAGTGGGCAGAAATAACAGGACTGAAAGGGAAATAGTGAATAGACAATTTAGAACATATGATGAACAATGTGTCTAAAGTTTAATAGATTCTTTTAAAGTGAAACTAGTAGATTTAGTACTAGAAAATACAGAAATTTTTACACAAAATGGAGACAGAACAATATTGGGCCACATTGACTATCTACAAGCCAAAGTGATCTTGATAGGACATGAAATAATTTAAAGATGTTTCATATTTTAGAAATACAGAATTGATTTTGAATCCTGAATGTAATACTTCACTAATGAAAATGCACAAGTGTTAAAACTGAGTACAAAATATATAGATTTCACAGTCTCTCCTAATAGAAGAAAGCATCAAATTTAAAATATAGAAAACTGTAGTAAGCAACCATTAGATCTTCAGTGCTAAAGAAGTATTTTGGGCAATGAAAACAAAGCCCATCACTTATCAAGAAAAAGAAATTTGGGTGAGTCAGAACTACTCATTCTCTCTGAAAAATTCAAAGAGGAGATTGGAAAACAAAAATATTAAAATCAAAGGAGATTAGATTATAGACCTAAACAAGTAATCCTGAAATTATGAGCTTAATCATTTATGAAATAAGATGACTTATAGCCATCAATGTTATAAAAATGAACAACTTCGAAAGATTAATAAACCCACATACAATCATGAGTACAAAAGACTAGTGATGTAAAATGCTACCTGCCTTCTTAGAGAGAGCTAATAGACTAGTATGCAGAATGAGACACATATTTTTGGACATGGCCAATATGGAAATTTATTTTTCTTGATTATGCTTATGTATTAACATAGGTTTTGTTTATCTTTTCTTCATTGGGTGGGAAGAAATAAATCCCAGTTACTAAGAAAAACTTACGGTATCCTTGGGGGACATAAATACTTCTATGTCCCTTCCTGTGCTTTGAAGAGAGTGGCCTGTAAGAATCCTTGGAATATCAGCCTTGATCAGTGAGCAAGGTGCTACCCCCAGGCATCTTACCTGCTGCCTTTTGAAGTAGTTTCCGTCAATGTAGTCTTGAGGATTGCTGGGGTCCAATATCTTTTGATGCTCATTCACGCATTTCTTCCACATTTCTAGAAAATACTTTATGTTTCCCAGAGAGGTACACTCTGAATGCTGGTAAAAGTTGTAGAGCTACACCCCTACAAACCCAAACAAACACATATGAGTTTATTGTCATAAAGACACAACTTTATATCTCTACTTATAAACAATTATGTTCTATTCAAAGGCATTACATTTCTTTTAAAGTTTAATTAGACTTTTTAAACAAAAATGTTTCTCTCTCATCGTCATTATACACTGGGAAAAAAGAAAAACAAAATCCTTGAAATATGTATACATAGCCAAGCAAAACAAATCCCCACCTTGGCAATAACAAGAAATGTGTGTCACATTCTACATCTTGAATCCATCTCCTCTCTGTCAGAAGGAGAGCAGTATATTTCATCGTGGTTCCTCTGGAATCATGGTGGGTCCTTATATTGATCAGAGTACTTGAGCCTTATATAACATTTGTCTTTCCACTATTTTTGTTATAGTTGTATCAGTAAGGCAAGATTCATGATCTCGATGATGACCATGAATATGCCCGTACAGTTCAGAACTGCAAAGTATAAGAGATTCTCTAGGTAGAAGGCAGAGGAAGTATAATATTTATTTAGACACCAGAGGACCAAACCCGAAGACTAATAACTCCAACCCAACATGACAACAGTTGTATTCCAAAGCCAGTAAGTCCACCTCAATGTAACAAGGGAATTATGACACAGTATTACAGCAAATAGTCAAGTCATCCTGTAACCTTCCCCCTTCTCTGCCCTCACTGGGCCCTTCCAGTAAACACTCACTAATATCAACTGTCTGCTTGCCTGTGTTCTCTCCCCCCTCAGTTCTCTGGTCTCTGCAGCTCTCTGGGCTCCACTCTTTGCTCTGCACTCTCTCTGCAGCTCTGTCATCTTGGAGTTCTTACTTCTTCTCCTTGGGCTGAATTCCAAATTCTAATCTTGATAGCTACCTTCTGGGTATATATATTCTTAAGGCCTGAGGGCTTCATTCTTGGGGCTTAGTACTTAGTAAATAAAGAGTGTAGGCCTGGGGCTTAGTGCCTAACACATAAAGGGTGTAAGCCTGCCTAAAAACAAACCTCTAATCAAGCTTCCCTTAACTAACCCCACCTGAGGCCTATTGAATGGGCTGCAAAGGTCTTTAATCATTGGTTGGCCTCACAAGGGTGTGGGCCTGCCTCTAATCAAGTCTCCCTTAACTGGCCCTATCTGTGACCTATTGAATGGAAAGGAAATATCTTTAATCACTGATTGGCATCACAATAGTACAAATTGCTTCTGCATTGCCTTTATTTAAAAAGTCTTCCTAGGTTTAAAGCTCTCACTTTTATAGTTTCTCAAAACACAGTAGAATTAAAATATATTCACATATGGTAATTTGTTCAGCTAATCTCCCAATTGATGAGCAGTCCCTTAGTTTCCAGTACTTTGCATTTTCTCCCTCTAAAAAACACCAGCCTAATTTCATTTTTTTTTGCATATGACTTCTTTTTTTAACACTTTTTAAAATTTATTTAATATATTTAATTTTCAGCATTCATTTTCACAAGAGTTTGAATTACAAATTTTCTCCCCATTTCTACCCTCCCCCCACTCCAAGATGGCATATATTCTGGTTGCTCTGTTCCCCAGTCAGCCCTCCCTTCTGTCACCCCACTCCCCTCCGGTCCCCTTTTCCCTTCCTTTCTTGTAGGGCAAGATAAATTTCTATGCCCCATTGCCTGTGTATCTTATTTTCTAGTTGCATACAGATATATTTTTTTGTTTTTGAACATCTGTTTTTAAAACTATGAGTTCCTAATTCTCTCCTCTCTTCCCTTCCCACCCACCCTCCCTAAGAAGTCAAGCAATTCAACATAGGCCACATGTGTATCATTATGTATAACCCTTCCACAATACTCATGTTGTGAAAGACTAACTATATTTTGCTCCTTCCTAACCTATCCCCCTTTATTGAATTTTCTCCCTTGACCTTATCCCCTTTCAAAAGTGTTTGTTTTTGATTACCTCTACGCCCATCTGGCCCTCCCTTCTGCCATCCCCCCCTTTTTTATCTTCTTCCTTCTTCTTTACTGTGGGGTAAGATACCCAATTGAGTATGTATGGTATTCCCTCCTCAGGTCAAATCTGATGAGAGCAAGATTCACTCATTCCCCCCTCACCTGCCTTCTCTTCTCTTCCCACAGAACTGCTTTTTCTTGCCACTTTTATGTGAGATAATTTACCCCATTCTATCTCTCCCTATCTCCCTCTCTCAGTATATTCCTCTCTCATCCCTTAATTTGATTTTATTTCTTTTAGATATCTTCCCTTCATCTTCAACTCACCCTGTGACCACTGTCTCTCTCTCTGTCTCTCTCTGTCTCTGTCTCTCTCTCTCTCCATACATATATACATTCATACACATTCACTTATACATATATATACATAAACATGTATATGTATACACACATACACACACACACACACACACACACACACACACACACACATATATATATATATGCATATTCCATTCAGCTACCCTAATACTGAGGTCTCATGAATCATACAAATCATCTTTCCATGTAGGAATGTAAACAAAACAGTTCAACTTTAGTAAGTCCCTTGCAATTTCTTTTTCTTGTTCTTTTTCTTGATTACCTTTCCATGCTTCTCTTGATTCTTGTGTTTGAAAGTCAAATTTTCTATTCAGTTCTGGTCTTTTCACTGAGAAAGCTTGAAAGTCCTCTATTTTATTGAAAATCCATATTTTGCCTTGGAGTATGATACTGTTTTGCTGGGTAGGTGATTCTTGGTTTTAATTCTAGCTCCATTGACATTTGGAATATTGTATTCCAAGCCCTTTGATCTCTTAATGTAGAAGCTGCTAGATCTTGGGTATTCTGCTTGTGTTTCCACAATACTCAAATTGTTTCTTTCTGACTGCTTGCAGTATTTTCTCCTTGATCTGGGAGCTCTGGAATTTGGCAACAATACTCCTAGGAGATTCCTTTTTGGGATCTATTTGAGGAGGTGATTGGTGGACTCTTTCAATTTCTGTTTTGCCCTGTGGCTCTAGAATATCAGGGCAGGTCTCCTTGATAATTTCTTGAAAGATGATATCTAGGCTCTTTTTTTGATCATGGCTTTCAGGTAGTCCAATAACTTTAAAATTACCTCTCCTGGATCTACGTTCCAGGTTAGTGGTTTTTCCAATGAGATATTTCACATTGTCTTCCATTTTTTCATTCCTTTGGTTCTGTTTTATAATATCTTGATTTCTCATCGAGTCACTAGCTTCCATTTGCTCCAATCTAATTTTTCAGGTAGTATTTTCTTCAGTGGTCCATTGGACCTCCTTTTCCATTTGGCTAATTCTGCCTTTCAAGGCATTCTTCTCCTCATTGGCTTTTTGGAGCTCTTTTGCCATTGGAGTTAGTCTATTTTTTAAGGTGTCTCCTTTAGCAAGTCATTGACTTGTTTTTCATGGTTTTCTCGCATCCTTCTCATTTCTCTTCCTAATTTTTCCTCTCCTTCTCTAACTTGCTTTTCCAAATCCTTTTTGAGCTTTTCCATGGCCTGAGACCAGTTCATGTTTTTCTTGGAGGCTTTTGTTGTAGGCTCTTTGACTTTGTTAACTTCTTCTGTCTGTATGTTTTGGTCTTCTGTGTCACCAAAGAAAGAATCCAAATTTTGAGACTGAATCTGGGTGTGTTTTCACTGCCTGGCCACATTCCCAGCCAACTAACTTGACCCTTGAGTTTTTCAGTGGGGTATGACTGCTTGTAGAGTTTAGAGAACTATGTTCCAAGCCTGGGGGAATGTGCCATCTATGCCACACCAACACTCCTCTTTCCCCAAGAACCCCCAACCCAGACAGGACTTAGATCTTCAGCAGGCTCTTCCCTCCTGCTCTGATCTGCCACTTAATGCCTCCCACCAGGTGGGCCTGGAGCCAGAAGCAACTGCAGCTGTACTTCTGTGGCTGCCCCACCTCCGCTGCCCCGTGGGCGGTAGCCGAATCACGAACTTCTTCCACTCCCACAGCTTTTCCCACTAACCTTCTCTGTTGTCTTTGGTGTTTGTGGGTTGAGAAATCTGGTAACTGCTGCAGCTCACTGATTCAGGGCGCTAGGGAACGCTCTGCCCGGGTCCTGGTCTGGTTGGTCCATGCCACTCATGTTGGGCTCTGCTCCACTCCTCTCCCAGCTCCGTGCAGGATAGACCTCACCCAGAGACCATCTAGGCTGTCCTGGGCTGGCGCCCTGCTTCCCTCTGCTGTTTTGTGATTTCTGTAGTTCTAGAATTGGTTCAGAGTCATTTTTTATAGGTTTTTTGAGGGACTAGGCAGGGAGGTCATGCTAGTCCCTGCTTTCCAGCTGCCATCTTGACTCCGTCCCCTGCATATGACTTCTAATTGTGCATTTTTTTTTATTTTTTCGAGGCACTGGTGAAAAAATAGCATTGCCGTTTCAAAGGACATATATGATTTACTAATTTGGGAGTGATAGATACAAAATGCTTTCCAGATTGCCTGGACAATTTACACCTACATCAACAGTTTGTCAATATATTGGTTTTCCTTTAGTCCCTTCAACATATGCTATTTACTTTTGTTTAATTTCTTTTTGAAACATTTGGAAGAAACAATCAAGACCTGTCTATTTTTAAATTTAATTTAAATACCAGAACTGAAATATAGAATAGAGAAAAGAAAAAAGAAACATATAATGAAGTTAAATTTTGAAAAAAAATACAGAGTAAGAAAAGACTGGGTGTAGAGGCAGCCTCCCAACCCAGCCAACAGTAAACTCTGGAATAGAAAATGATTTCTTTACTTCAATATCCTCCTCTGGGGGGCAGAGCCAAGATGGCCACATGAAGGCAGTGTCTTACCGGAGCTCTCTCACAAGGTCTGTCAGATTCGTATAAAAAAGTGAATTTGAGCAGATGTGAGAGACTCAGAAACCGAGAGCAGTCTGCGTGGTGCAAATTTCTGAGCCGGGAGAGTCTGAAAGGTCGAAGGGACCAATCTGTAGGCTCGGAGAGTGCTCGGCGGGGAGCTGCTCCAGACCAAAGTGGAAGCGGCTAGCCAGGAAATCCACGTTGGAGACAGGCTGGGAGAAAGCTGGGTGCCTGAAACCGGTGGAGATCCCCAGGCCTCCCAACACAGGACGGCAGTCTGTGGAAGCTAGGAGAGGCAGCGCAATGCCACCAGCTGGGAAACACCAACTCCTGACGCTTACAGCCCAGAAACTTGGTTTCTTGAACTTCCCAGAGACATAATGGCCAGGGAGCTAAAAGAAGATGAAATCAAGTCCCTAAAGAATAAGATTGGTGAAATGGCTATGGAGATACAGAATCTAAAGAGAGAAAATAACACCCTGAGAGGTAAAATCAACCAATTGGAAAAGGAGACTCAAAAGCAAAATGAAAACACTAACTCATTAAAAATTAGAGTGAGCAAGTGGAAGCTAATGAATCTATGAGGCACCAAGAAGTACTAAAGCAAAACGTTAAGAATGAAAAAATAGAAAAAAATGTGAAATGTCTGATTGGGAAAACAACTGACCTGGAAAATAGATCCAGGAGAGACAATTTAAGAGTTATTGATCTACCGGAAATCCATGATGAAAAAAAAGAGCTTTGACAGTATCTTTGAAGTAATTATCAAAGACAACTGCCCAGAGGTCCTAGAACCAGAGGGCAAAATAGTCATTGAAAGAATTCACCAATCACGCCCTGAAAGACATCCCAAACTGAAAACACTAAGAAATATTATAGCCAAATTTCAGAACTATAAACTCAAGGAGAAAATACTGCAAGCAGCCAAAAAGAAGAAATTCACATATCGTGGAACTACAGTCAGGATCACACAGGATCTCTCAGCTTCCACCTTAAAAGACAGGAGAAATTGGAATATGATATTCTGAAGGGCAAATGAGCTGGGACTACAACCAAGGATCAACTACTCAGAAAAACTAAGCATAATTTTTCAGGCAAGGAGATGGACATTCAATGAAATAAGGGAATTCCAGACCTTCCTGATGAAAAGGCCAGAACTCAATGGAAAATTTGATCTCCAAATACAAAACTCAAGAGAGAGATAAAAAGGTAACCAGGGGGAAAAACCCCACAAAACTTATTAACCAATAAGGGCAGGTTGTTTGCATCTTTATGTGGGATTATACCATATTATGTATGTTTTATATATATGCATATATATGTCAGTCTTGAGAATGGTACAGCTATTATGACAATTGAAAGGGACATACATAGATTGTAAATGCCTGTATAAATTAACTGATGTAAAGATAAAAAATATAAGTAAGGGATATAAATGGTGGGCTATGAGAGAAGAGGTAAGGAGCTAGTAGAAAAGGACAAATAACACCAAATGAAGTGGCACAAAAACATATTATAGTAGAAAGAAAGAAGAGAGGGAGAAGAGCAGTATTTGAGCTTTACTGTCATCTGATCTGGTTCAAGAAGGGAATAACATACCCCGATAAGTTTAGAAATCTAACTTGTCCTACGGGAAGTAAGAGGGGAAGGGGGGAAAAAGGGAGGGGTGTGGTCAGAAGGGAGGGGAGAAGTAGCAAGTGGGAAAAAGTAAGATGAGGGAGGGGAATGAAGAGTGAGGGTAAACTGAGGAAGGCGGCGGTCAAAAGCAAAACTTTGTTGAGGAGGAGAAGGGGAAAGGGAGAAATAAAAGCATAAACAGGGGGAAATAAGATGGTGAAAAAGACACAGACAGAAATCATAAGTCTGAATGTGAAGGGGATGAACACTCTCATAAAACAGAAGCGGACAGCAGAATGGATTAAAAACCATAATCCTACAATATGTTGTTTACAAGAAACACATTTGAAACAGGGGGATACATACAGGGTAAAGGTAAAAGGCTGGAGTAAAATATATTGCACCTCAGCTAAAGTAAAAAAAGCAGGTGTAGCAATCCTAATCTCACACAAAGCAAAAGTAAATATAGATTTAATTAAAAGAGATAAGGAAGGACATTATATTCTGCTAAAAGGCACCATAAGCAATGAAGCAATATCATTGCTTAACATATATGCTCCAAGTGGTAAAGCATACAAATTCTTAGAGGATAGGTAAAGGGAGTTACAGGAAGAAATAGACAGCAAAAGTATAATATTGGGAGACCTCAACCTCCCCCTTTCTGAACTTGTTAAATCTAACCTCAAAATAAATAAGAAAAAAGCTGAGGAGGTAAACAGAATTTTAGAAAAGTCACATATGATAGACCTCTGGAGAAAACTGAATGGGGATAAAAAGGAATATATTTTCCTCTCAGCAGTACATGGCACATACTCAAAAACTGACCATGTACTAGGGCATAAAAACCTCACAATACAGTGCAGAAAGGCAGAAGTAGTCACAACACACTTTTCAGATCATGATGCAATAAGAATTATTTGTAACAAAGAACCATGGAAAAACAAGCTAAAAATTAATTGGAAACTAAATAACCTAATTCTAAAGAATGAGTGGGCCAAAGAACAAATCAGAGAAACAATTAATAACTTCATTCAAGAGAATAACAATAATGAAACAACATACCAAAACTTATGGGATGCGGCAAAAGCAGTTCTTAGGGGAAGTTTTATATCCCTAAATGCTTACATGAATAAAATAGGGGAAAAGGAGATCAATGATCTGGGCATACGGCCGAAAAAGCTAGAAAAAGAACAAATTGAAAAGCCCCAATTAAATACCAAATTAGAAATACTGACAATCAAAGGAGAGATTAATAGAATTGAAACCACGAAAACTATTGAATTAATAAATAAAACAAAGAGCTGGTTTTATGAAAAAACAATAAAATTGATAATCATTTGGTCAATTTGATTAAAAAAAAGAAAGAAGAAAATCAAATTACCAGTATCAAAAATGAAAAGGGTGAATTCACCTCTAATGAAGAGGAAATCAAAGCAATAATTAGGAATTATTTTGCCCAATTGCATGCCCATAAATTTGACAACCTTAGAGATATGGATGAATATCTACAAAAACATAAACTGCCCAGGTTAACAGAAAAGGAAGTAAAATTTCTAAATAACCCCATCTCAGAAAAAGAAATTGAGCATGCCATCAATGAACTCCCTAGGAAAAAATCTCCAGGGCCAGATGGTTTTACATGTGAATTCTATCAAACATTTAAAGAACAACTAATTCCAATACTTTGTAGACTATTTGGGAAGACAGGTGAAGAAGGAGTCCTACCAAATTCTTTTTATGACACAAATATGGTACTAATACCCAAACCAGGTAGAGTCAAAACAGAGAAAGAAAATTATAGACCAATTTCCCTAATGAGTATTGATGCAAAAATTTTAACTAAAATATTAGCAAAAAGATTGCAGCAACTCATCATGAGAATAATACACTATGACCAGGTAGGATTTATTCCAGGAATGCAAGCTTGGTTCAATATTAGGAAAACTATTAGCATAATTGACCATATCAACAACAAAACTAGCAGGAACCATATGATCATCTCAATAGATGCATAAAAAGCCTTTGACAAAGTACAAAGTACAAAGTACAAAGTACATTCCTATTAAAAACACTAGAAAGCATAGGAATAAATGGAACCTTCCTTAAAATTATAAATAGCATCTACCTAAAACCATCAACAAGCATTATTTGTAATGGGGATAAGCTAGATGCATTCCCAATAAGATCAGGGGTGAAACAAGGGTGTCCATTATCACCCCTATTACTCAATTTGGTACTAGAAACGTTAGCTATAGCAATGAGAAGAAATTGAAAGAATTAGAATACGAAAAGAAAAAACTAAATTATCACTTTTTGCAGATGATATGATGATTTATTTAGAGAATCCTAGTGAATCAAGTAAAAAACTACTTGAAATAATAAACAACTTTAGCAAAGTTGCAGGATATAAAATAAACCCACATAAATCCTCAGCATTCCTATACATCACTGACAAAGCCCAACAGCAAGAGATAGAAAGAGAAATTCCATCCAAAGTTACTGTAGACACTATAAAATATTTGGGAGTCTATTTGCCAAGACAAACCCAGGGCCTCTATGAACATAACTATGACACACTTTTCACGTGAATAAAGTCAGATCTAAATAAATGGAAAAATATCGGTTGGTCATGGTTAGGCTGAGCTAATATAATAAAAATGACAATTTTACCTAGATTAATCTATCTACTCAGTGCCATACCAATCGCGACTACCAAAAATTATTTTACTGAGCTGGACAAAATAATAACAAAATTCATCTGGAAAAACAGGAGTTCTAGAATATCTAAGGTATTAATGAAAAGAAATGGTGGAGAAGGTGGCCTAGCCATACCAGATATTAAACTGTATTACAGAGCAGCAGTTATCAAAACTACCTGGTACTTGCTAAGAAACAGGGGTGTGGATCAGTGGAATAGGATAGGTACACAAGATTGAGAAGTCGACTACTATAGCAATCTACTCTTTGATAAACCCAAAGAGGCCAGCTTCTGGGCTAAGAATTCACTATTTCACAAAAACTGCTGGGAAAATTGGAAAATGGTAGGGCAGAAACTGGGCATAGACCAATATCTTACACCATATACCAGAATAAAGTCAAAATGTGTTCATGATTTAGGAGTAAAAGCTGGTACTATAAGCAATTTGGGTGAGCAAGGAATAGTTTACTTATCAGATTTATGGAGAAGAAAAGAATTCATGACCCAACAAGAGATAGAGAGCATTACAAAATGCAAAATGGATAATTTTGATTATGTTAAATTGAAATGTTTTTGTACAAAAAAAGCCAATGCAACAAAAATTAGGAGGGAAGCAGAAAATTGGGAGAAAATCTTTGCAACTAATATCTCTGATAAAGGCCTCATTTCTAAAATATACAGGGAACTGAGCCAAATATAGAGGAATACATGCCATTCCCCAATTGAAAAACAGTCAAAGGATATGAACAGGCAGTTTTCAGAGGCAGAAATTAAAGCTATCTATAGGCATATGAAAAAATGCTCTGGATCACTACTGATTAGAGAAATGCAAATCAAAACAACTCTTAGATACCACATCTCTCCTGTCAGATTGGCTAAAATAACAAAGCAGGAGCATGATAAATGCTGGAGAGCATGTGGGAAAATTGGAACATTGTTACATTGCTGGTGGAGTTGTGAGATGATTCAGCCATTTTGGAGAGTAATTTGGAACTATGCCCAAAGAGCCATAGGAATGTTGATACTCTTTGACCCAGCAATCCCACTTCTAGGGTTGTATTCCAAAGAAATCACACAAGAGGGAAAGGGACCCATATGTACAAGGATATTTATAGTGGCTCTTTTTGTGGTAGCCAAGAATTGGAAATCAAAGGGATGCCCATCAATTGGGGAATGGCTGAACAAGCTGTGGTATATGAAGTAATGGAATACTATTGTGCCAGAAGAAATGGGTATGATATTGACTTCGTAACAACTTGGAAAAACCTACACGACATAATGCTGAGTGAGCGGAGCAGAGCCAGGAGAACATTGTACACCACCACAGATATACAGATTCCATGAGGACCAACCCTGACAGACTTCGCTCTTCTCAGCAGCACAAGGTGCAAGGACAACTCCAAGGGACTCACGATGTAGAATGCTATCTACATCCAGAGAAAGAACTGTGAAGTTTGAATGCAGATTGAGGCACACTTCATGCTCGCCTTTTTTCTTCTCTTTTGTTTTTGTTTTTGGGTTCTTTTTTGGTTCTGTTTCTTCTTTCTCATGATTCATTGCATTGGTTGTAATTCTTCTCCACAACTTGACTAGTGTATAAATTAATTCAATGTGAAGTTACACATGGTAGTTATATGAGATTCCATGCCGTCTTGGGGAGGGAGGGGGAAGGGAGGGTAGAAAATCTGGAGCTCAAAAGTACGTAGAACTGTGTGTTGTAAACAAAAAATAAAAAAAAGTAAAGAAGAAAAGAAAATCAATATCCTCCTCTGAAGGTGAACCCTGGTTTTCTTTTTTCCCCTAATAACTTTCTATGTTTGGATTCTTTATCCTATGCCTGTACATTTTTTTTTTGGTAGTAATAGCTTATTTTTTTATTCACCTCTAGTCTTGCGGTATGGGGATGGTGCCTCTGGCCTCAGGTCTTCAGTTCTTCTCCTCTATCCTGGAACCAAAGCCAAACCCCCAGCCTCCTCTAAATGACCACATTGAGCGGCATCCCTGCCCCACTGCTTCTGCACGCACCAGGCATGTACTGGTTCCTTCTTGTCCCCCAATGCTTTCCACAGCACCACTAATTCTGGTGTTCCTTGTCAGCAGAAGTTACCTCAATCTTCCCCAGCTCAGATGCCCAACTCCCTTCACTGGCCTTCGAGTAAAATTTCCTATAACTGGGGGCAGAGGCAGCCTCTCAACCCAGCTAACAGTAAGGCATGGCTGGTTCTTGTTTAGGTGGACCCTTGCCTGGAGATATTTGCTCTTCACGGGGACCAAAGCTTATCCTAGTATTTTTCTTCTGATCTTCTTGGATTTTCCCAGGAGGACCCCTGTTGGGTCCCTATTCTCATTTATTTTTAACCATACTTTTTTCACCTTTATAACCTTTTTGGGGGAAAATCTTGAGAGCTTGGAATTTTCTGACCTACTTCATCATCTTAACAGAATCCTCCCCTCTCACACTCCTTTTTCAAGAAAGCCATTTGGAGCCCATTTTTGTGACAATATTTAAAGTGCTGTGAAGTGGCAGAATGTGTTTTTTTCTAAAGGTATCAATTTAGGAAAGACTTGTGTATTATGAAGGCAGAATTTATGATCTCAAAGAGAATCATATATATGCTGAAAGGTTCAGAACTGCAGGATATAAGGAATTCTCTAGGTAGAAGGCAGAAGAATTAAAGCGTGTATTTAAGCACCACAGTAACAGACCCATGAACCATTGTCCCTATTTTGATATTTTGATCAAAAGCTTCCAGGCCCAATAAGTCCGCCTCACAAGAGTAACCAGGAGACCACAGAGAAGCATGATGGTATAAAGCAAAATCATATACATGCTTCCCCTCTATGGTAAGAAGATTACCTACTGGCCTCAAGTCCTTGCTCGGCACTCCTCGGTCCACACGTCGGTCAGCTCTGCTACTGGCAGCTCCTGCTTCAGCTTTGGCTGTAGGTGTCTCTGGCTCCAATGGAAAGAAAAAAGGGCTCTTCAAACTGTCTTCTCTCCTCTTATAGAGTTTTTGACATCATCAAATGCCACCTGAATGACCAGGGCCGATTGGTTCTTGAGTTGGCCCCTCCCACTAGAACCCTGGGAGGTTCACATCCACGTAGACTAGGTTAACACCCAATAGGGCATGGCTCTGGAGTCAACACCTCCCCTCAGCCAGTCCTTGAATGGTCACACAGGAAGTTCTCTGCTCCCAGGCATGGGTCTCTGGGCTTCCTGCCCCGGAAGAGAAGCAGCAAGCACCGGGGAAAGGTGAAGAGCTTCCCCAAAGATGACCCCACCTAACAGGGCTCTAGGCCTGGGGCCCAGTACCCAGCAAAGCTCGATGAGATAAACTGAGTCACTCAAAGAAAACAAAGGCCATTCTGCTTACAACTTGGTATTGGTTATGAAAGATGGATATTTTCTAGCAGCCATCAGCAAACAAGACATCTTATAATAATTGGACAGGGGAAGTTTCAGGATAATATACAACAGAACAAGGGAACTTAGAAGCCTTTGGCCTCATTGAACTTTAGAGAGTAGGCATCTCATTTACTTGACAGAAATGGGCATGCTACAGAGAGAGGAACATGGATAGAAGCAATGCTTCCTTCTCCTCCAGAGAGGGGACATTAGTAGAGTACAGTACTGCCAAGTTCTAGTAAGGGTATTGATTAGGATTGTGGGGGAAAATTAATTAGAAACTTCAGAAAAAAGAAAGCCCTAATAACCGGGAAAGCTCAGCACTTGAAATGAGGGGAAGAAAAAGATTCTCTTTAGAGCAGAAAGTGTAAAATCAACTTCTTAATATTTTATTTTGTTTTTCAATGAACAAACTTTGTCTCTTCCTGCCTCTTGAATTAAAAATTTTAAAAATACTTGTAACAGGAGGGCGGAGCCAAGATGGCAGCTGGTAAGCAGGAACTAGTGTGAGCTCCATAACGAGTCCCTCCAAAAACCTATAAAAAATGGCTCTGAACCAATTCTAGAATGGCAGAACCCACAGAACAGCAGAGGGAAGCAGGGCTCCAGCCCAGGACAGCCTGGATGGTCTCTGGGTGAGGTCTATCTGGCACGGAAGTGGGAGCTGGGAGCTGGGAGCTGGGAACGGAGTGGAGCAGAACACAGCCTGAATGGCGTGGACCATCCAGACCAGAAGCCGGGCAGAGGGGGCCCTAGCGCCCCGAATCAGTGAGCTGCGGCAGTTACCAGACTCCTTAACCCACAAACACCAAAGACTGCGGAGAAGGTTAGTGGGAAAAGCTGCGGGAGTAGAAGGAGTTCGCGGTTCGGCTTCCAGCCCCGGGGGCAGCGGAGGTGGGGCAGCTACAGCTGTTGTTACTTCCGGCTCCAGGCCCACCTGGTGGGAGGAATTAAGTGGCGGATCAGAGCAGGAGTGCAACAGCCTGCTGAAGATCTAAGCCCAGTCTGGGTTGGGGGCTGGGGAAGGAGCAGTGCTGGTGTGGCAGAGCTGGCACCTCCCCCCAAACGTGGAACATAGAACTCTGTAGTCTACAAGCAGTCATACCCCACTGAAAAACTCAAAGGTCAAGTTAGGTGGTTGGGAATATGGCCAGGCAGCGAAAATGCGCCCAGATTCAGTCTCAGACTTTGGATTCTTTCTTTGGTAACAAAGAAAACCAAAACATACAGGCTAAAGAAGACAACAAAGTCATAGAGCCTACACCAAAAGCCTCCAAGAAAAACATGAACTGGCCCCAGGCCATAGAAGAACTCAAAAAGGATTAGGAAAAGCAAGTTAGAGAAGTAGAGGAAAAATTGGGAAGAGAAATGAGAAGGATGCGAGAAAACCATGAAAAACAAGTCAATGACTTGCTAAAGGAGACCCAAAAAAATACCGAAAAATACAGTGAAGAAAACAACACCTTAAAAAATAGACTAACTCAAATGGCAAAGGAGCTCCAAAAAGCCAATGAGGAGAAGCATGCCTTGAAAGGCAGAATTAGCCAAATGGAAAAGGAGGTCCAAAAGAATACTGAAGAAAATACTACATGAAAAATTAGATTGGAACAAGTGGAAGCTAGTGACGTTATGAGAAATCAAGATATTATAAAACAGAACCAAAGGAATGAAAAAATGGAAGACAATGTAAAATATCTCATTGGAAAAACCACTGACCTGGAAAATAGATCCAGGAGAGATAATATAAAAATTATTGGACTACCTGAATGCCATGATCAAAAAAAGAGCCTAGATACCATCTTTCAAGAAATTATCAAGGAGAACTACCCTGATAATCTAGAGCCACAGGGCAAAATAGAAATTGAAAGAATCCATCGATTGCCTCCTCAAATAGATCCCAAAAAGAAATCTCCCAGGAATATTGTCGCCAAATTCCAGAGCTCCCAGATCAAGGAGAAAATACTGCAAGCAGCCAGAAAGAAACAATTTGAGTATCGTGGAAACCCAATCAGAATAACCCAAGATCTGGCAGCCTCTACATTAAGAGATCGAAGGGCTTGGAATACAATATTCTGGAGGTCAATGGAGCTAGGATTAAAACCTAGAATCACCTACCCAGCAAAACTGAGTATCATGTTCCAAGGCAAAATATGGATTTTCAATAAAATAGAGGACTTTCAAGCTTTCTCAGTGACAAGACCAGAACTGAATAGAAAATTTGACTTTCAAACACAAGAATCAAGAGAAGCATGAAAAGGTAATCAAGAAAAAGAACAAGAAAAAAAATTGCAAGGGACTTACTAAAGGTGAACTGTTTTGTTGACATTCCTACATAGAAAGATGATGTGTATGATTCATGAGACCTCAGTATTAGGGTAGCTGAAGGGAATATGCATACATATATGTTTATGTATATATATGGGTGAATGTGTATGTATGTATATATCTATGTGTATATGTGAATATATATATATATATATGGAGAGAGAGAGAGAGAGAGAGAGAGAGAGAGAGAGAGAGAGAGAGAGAGAGAGAGATAGTGGACACAGGGTGAGTTGAAGATGTGAAGATGAAGGGAAGATATCTAAAAGAAATAAATCAAATTAAGGGATGAGAGAGGAACATACTGAGAGAGGGAGATAAGGAAAGATAGAATGGGATGGATTATCTCCCATAAAGGTGGCAAGAGGAAGCAGTTCTGTGGGAGGAGGGGAGAGGGCGGATGAGGGGGGAATGAGTGAACATTGCTCTCATCAGATTTGGCCTAAGGAGGGATTACCATACATACCCAATTGGGAATCTTACCCCACAGGAAAGAAGAGGGAAGAAGATTAAAAAAAATGGGGGGGATGATGGAGGGGAAGGCTGATGGGGGTGGAGGTAGTCAAAAACAAACACTTTTGAAAGGGGACAGGGTCAAGGGAGAAAATTCAATAGAGGGGGATGGGTTCGGAAGGAGCGAAATATAGTTAGTCTTTCACAACATGAGTATTGTGGAAGGGTTATACATAATGATACACATGTGGCCTATGTTGAATTGCTTGACTTCTTAGGGAGGGTGGGTGGGAAGGGAAGAGGGGAGAGAATTTGGAACTCAAAGTTTTAAAAACAGATGTTCAAAAACAAACAAAAATGTTTTTGCATGCAACTAAAAAATAAGATACACAGGCAATGGGGTGTAAAAATTTATCTTGCACTACAAGAAAGGAATGGAAAAGGGGATGGGAGGGGAGTGGGGTGACAGAGGGGAGTGCTGACTCGGGAACAGGGCAACCAGAATATACGCCATCTTGGAGTGGGGGGGAGGGTAGAAATGGGGAGAAAATTTGTAATTCAAATTCTTGTGAAAATCAATGCTGAAAACTAAATATGTTAAATAAATTTAAAAAAAAATAAAAAAATTAAAAAAAATTCTTGTAACAAATATGCATTATCAAGCAAAACAGAAATAACACATTGTTTGCATAAATGTATGTCTCATTCTGCATATTCAGTCTGTTACCTCTCAGTCAGAAAAAGAGTGACACATTTCATCATGGGTCCTCTGGAATCAGTGTTGATCATGGCTTTGATCAGAATAATTCAGTCTTTCAAAGGTTTTTTGTCTTTATCGTGTGATAGTAATTGTATAAATTGATCTCCTGGTTGTACTAATTTCATTCTGCATCACTTAATACAATTCTTCCCAGGCTTCTCTGTACTTATCCCTTTCATTACTTCTACCAGTAAAATAGTACTCAATCCAATTAATGTGACATAGTTCCAACATTTCCCAAAGGGAAGAGTATGACCCTCAGTTCCCAGTTCTCTACCACAATATAAAAACTACTATAACTATTTTTGTATATGTCAGTCCTTTTCATTTTCACCTGATGTTTACTGGGGCTAAAACTAAGAGAAAAATTGCCATTTGAATGGGCATGCAGTTAACTTACTTTTGAGGCACAGTTCCAAATAGCTTTCTGGAAGGACTTCACCAACATAATAATAAGGTATCAGGTTTTCTGCAGCTCCACAAATAATTGTCATTTTGTTCTTTTATCGTCTTTTCCAAATGAGAGTGAGATTTGCTTTAGTTTTGTTTTTCTTATTATTAGTTATTTGCAACAATTTTTCATATGGCCGTTTGTAGTTTGACATTTTCCTTTGAGAAATATTTGCTCATAACTTTTGTTCATTTATCATTTTTATTATTGTTAGCTAATGACTCTGTGAGACATCAAGAATCACTCAAACAAAATAAAAAGAATGATAAAATAGAAGAAAATGTAAGATACCTCTTGGGAAAAGCAACTGACCTGGAGAATAGATCCAGGAAAGATAATGTAAGAATTATTTGACTATCTGAAGGCCATGATAAAAGAAAAAAGAACCTGGGTAGCATTTTTCAAGAAATTACGGGGTAAATTACCCTGAGGTTCTAGAACCAGAGGGAAAAATGGCCATTTACAGAATCCACTAATCACCTCCTGAAAGAGATCCCAAAATGAAAACTCTAAGAAATATTGTAGTCAAACTGTTTTGGCTGATGAGGATCCTTAGCTCGGTCTTCAGTGAATGAAGGCTTTGATCTTCCCTGTCCATGCATTGTAGAGATTAGGTCATAATACTCCTAGAATCAGTGTAGGCTATTGGCCTAAGTGACTTCCTTATTTTGTTTTGGCTGATCTCCCTAATTCCTCCAGAATGGCTTGAACAGGCTCTGTTGATAACTATTTTGCTTGGCCACATCTATGAACACTGTCCTTCTTGGGATATCACAGGAACCAATCAGACCTTTCTCCATATAACTTAAACATTTGTATGACCTATAACTAGTTCTGATTCCTACTGGGAACATAATATATATACCTGGATCTTATATAAGAGGCAAAAATATTCCATAATGTTAAGGTCCTTCAGTGCCTGATAGTATGTGTTTATGTGTACTGGGCACCTTGCTAAGAGTTGAGAGCCCATGGTACACTGATGCTGTTAGTGAAACTCAGCAAACAGCCACAGAATAAGAGAGCTTTGTCCTTACCTGTGCCCATGGTGAGTTAAGCAGCTGAAAGTTATCCATTAAAAAGTTCATCAGATTTTGAAATTTCTCATCATTGTACTTGGATAGAACATGGAAGAGGATAGAGCAGATGACATTGCATGGGGCACACCCAAGGATGAAGGTGGGATCAGTGGGCTGACCTAAAGGAGAGAAAAGTTTCCAAAGAAGGAATAAACAACTTTAAGAGAAATGTTTCCAATCACGTAAGAACTGGACATATCTATTTTCTATACCTGGATATGGTGTTTAATTCCTCTAAGGCTAGTGAATGTTCTCCTGGACAACTTCCTTTACCCTTTATAAGGAAACTAAATAAGCTTATAATACCTGAGGATGAGAAGAGAGAAGGGAGTTCTCTGCCGCAACAGAGTAATTATCTGATCAGTAAACCAAGGCGGAGAATTTTATTCTATTTATTTTTAAGATATATATATATATGTATATATATATATATATTCAGTAATTATGGAATATCATATTCCAATCTTTCCTGTCTTTAACTTAGAAGCTGCAATGTCCTGTGTGATCTTGACTGTAGTTCTGTGATATTTGAATTGCTTCTTTCCGGCTGCTTGCAATATTGTCTCCTTGACCTGATAATTCTGGAATTTGGCTGCAATATTTCCTGGATTATTAAATTTGGGATCTCTTTCAGGGGGTGATTGGTGGATTCTTTCGATGTCTATTTTGCCTTCTGGTTCTAGAACCTTGGGGCAATTTTCTTCGATGATTTCTTGGAAGATACTGTCTAGGCTCTTTTTTTCATCATGGCTTTCCAGTAGACCAATAATTCTTAGATTGTCTCTCCTGGATGTATTTTCCAGGCCAGTTGTTTTTCCAATCAGATATTTCATGTTGTCTTCTATCTTTTTATTCTTTAAATAAATTTTGTTTGATTGATTCTTCATGCCTCAGAGAGTCATTAGCTTCTACTTGCCCAATTCTAATTTTTAACAAATTGTTTTCTTCATTTAGCTTCTGTACCTCTTTTTCAATTTCCCTAATTTTACTTCTCAAAGAGTCATTTTCTCCAGTGAGATTCTGAACCTCCTTAAGCATTTCGCCAATTTTACTTGTTACAGATTTGTTCTCATCATTGATTTTTTTCTTTTACCTCTCTAATTTGGTTTTTAAATCCTCCCTGATCTCATCTAGGAATGTTTTGGGGTTGAGACTAATTCATATTCCCTTTTGAGGTTTCAGGTATGGGTATAGTGTCAATGCTGTCCTCTGCTAGATTTGTATTTTGATCTTCTGTGTCCCCATAATACAATTCAAAGGTCTTTTATACTTTTCTAGATTCCTTTTTCATGGTGGCTACCATTTTCCAGGATTTTTAAGTGGATGTCTGCTTCTGGGGTGCAGGGGGCTCTGTCCCAAGCTTTTTGTGCTAGGGACAGTTGGCCTAATTACTGACCCTGGGTATTGTGGACTCTGGTTTTGTCAGCTATAGGCTATAATGCTCCAACTCACTTGATGCTGAGCTGGAGTTGGCTGGTGAGTGCTAAGAATCAAGGTCCAGTGAGGTCTGTCTGAGTTTCCTTTGGGGTTCACCATGTAAGGTGTGGGGGAGGGGTAGTCTAACTGCTGGAAGTCTCCTCTTCCCATAGGGCTGTGCTACAGCATGGGTGGTCTCACTCATTTTCTGGGCTGGTGTCTGCCAATTTCCATAGCTGTGCAAAGCCACGGTGGGTCCTGGTGATGGCGTTTGGAGCTCTTGGAGCTCAGAAACTCCCACTGGTCTGTCAAGGTGGGGCCTGCTGGGATGTCTCCCTGTACTGGTCCCCTTCTGCCACCATGAGAGAGATGGTTTCACCGCCTCCCACACTATAAGATTACTGAAACCTCTGGCTCCTCTTTTCCAGGGTTTCTCCTAGGGCAGTACTCTCTGGGTTTATTCAAGGTATGGATGATAGTTGTTTTACCTGGTCATTATGGCTCCTGGAAGTTTAAGAAGGCAGGGAATTTTGGAATGACTCCCAAAATAAGTATTGTTTAGGACAGAGGAAGGCTGAACTGTTGGACCCCATATACTGCAGATGAAAGAACTGAAAACCAACCCTTTGTTTTCTTGAGTTCTTCCACCAGGCATTGGGATTCTTCTTGTACTCTCTCTTCAATGCTTCTTTTCCCCATCCCAAAATTCCTTAGGGTCATGAGGGAAAATCTGTGGATTTGTTTCCACTTCTCTCCATGCCTAGAAAAAACTCCTAGACAAAGAACAGGACATTGATCATTCCAACACTGGAGGTGGTGGAGGGTATGCATGGTGATTATGGGTCTTTTGGCTTAATTCATTGATCCAGTTTAATTTTATTGAATTCAAACCCAAATGCAATGCAGCCTGGTAGGTGTGAGGTACCCACCACATGCAGGTCTTGTTCTAGGTGTTGAGAGTAGAACAATAAAAATGGAACCAGTCACTATGCTCTCATGGGGATGGGAGAGGAAATACCCTGACATTCTCTTTTGCTTTTCAGTGACTCTTTTGAATAAATGATATTTACCCTGTCCTTTGACTACGTCTTCAATTATTGGTACAATTCCTCTGTCTGTAAATGCATCACCTTGATCAATTAGAGCTTCCTTCATAATGTTATATCCATGTAGCACCATGACACACAGGGTTCCAATATAAGGAATATAGATGAAGCCATATTTTTCAGCTATCTGTGAAAAGAATACCAAGAAATAGGAAAAGGTTCAATGTGAAACTGTAGAAATTTGGAATTTACTCCCACGACTACTTCAAAACATATCATATGCATGGACCTATATGTGTACCTATGCATGCATGAGCCCATATGTTGTTTTTTTTTAAATTAATTTATTTAACATATTTGGTTTTCAGCATTGATTTTCACAACAGTTTGCATTACAAATTTTCTCCCCATTTCTACCCTCCCCCCCACTCCAAGATGGCTTATATTCTGGTTGCCCTGTTCCCCAGTCAGCCCTCCCCTCTATCACCCCCCTCCCCTCTCATCCCCTTTTCCCTTCCTTTCTTGTAAGGCAAGATAAATTTCTACACCCCATTGCCTGTGTATCTTATTTTTTAGTTGCATGCAAAAACTTTTTTTGTTTTTGAACATCTGATTTTAAAACTTTGAGTTCCAAATTCTCTCCCCTCTTCCCTTCACACCCACCCTCCCTAAGAAGTCGAGCAATTCAACCTAGGCCACACATGTATCATTACGTATAACCCTTCCACAATACTCATGTTGTGAAAGGCTAACTACATTTTGCTCCTTCCCAACCCATCCCGCTTTATTGAATTTTCTCCCTTGACCCTGTCCCCTTTCCAAAGTGTTTGTTTTGATTACCTCCGCCCCCATCTGCCCAAGCCTCCATCATCCCCCCCCCCTTTTATTTTTTTTTTATCTTCCTCCCTCTTCTTTCCTGTGGGGTAAGATACCCAACTGAGTATGTATGGTATTCCCCCTCATGCCAAATCTGATGAGAGCAATGTTCACTCATTCCCCCCTCACCTGCCCTCTCCCCTCCTCCCACAGAACTGCTTCCTCTTGCCACCTTTATGCGAGATAATCCACCCCATTCTATCTCTCCCTATCTCCCTCTCTCAGTATGTTGCTCTCTCATCCCTTAATTTGATTTTATTTCTTTTAGATATCTTCCCTTCATCTTCAACTCACCCTGTGTCTGCTCTCTCTCTTTTACATATATATATATAAACACACACACATATATATATATATACACATACATACATATACACATAGATATATACATACATACACATTCACTTATATATATAAACATATATATGTATATATATATATGCATAAACATATATATGTATATATATATATATATGCATATTCCCTTCAGCTACCCTAATACTGAGGTCTCATGAATCATACACATCATCTTTCCATGTAGGAATGTAAACAAAACAGTTCAACTTTAGTAAGTCCCCTGCAATTTCCGTTTCTTGATTACCTTGTCATGCTTCTCTTGATTCTTGTGTTTGAAAGTCAAATTTCTATTCAGTTCTGGTCTTTTCACTGAGAAAGCTTGAAAGTCCTCTATTTTATTGAAAATCCATATTTTGTCTTGGAACATGATACTCAGTTTTGCTGGGTAGGTGATTCTAGGTTTTAATCCTAGCTCCATTGACCTCCGGAATATCGCATTCCAAGCCCTTCGATCTCTTAATGTAGAAGCTGCCAGATCTTGGGTTATTCTGATTGGGTTTCCACAATACTCAAATTGTTTCTTTCTGTCTGCTTGCAGTATTTTCTCCTTGATCTGGGAGCTCTGGAATTTGGTGACAATATTCCTGGGAGATTTCTTTTTGGTATCTATTTGAGGAGGTGATCGATGGATTCTTTCAATTTCTATTTTGCCCTGTGGCTCTAGAATATCAGGGCACTTCTCCTTGATAATTTCTTGAAAGATGGTATCTAGGCTCTTTTTTGGATCATGGCTTTCAGGTAGTCCAATAATTTTTAAATTATCTCTCCTAGATCTATTTTCCAGGTCAGTGGTTTTTCCAAGGAGATATTTCACATTGTCTTCCATTTTTTCATTCCTTTAGTTCTGTTTTATAATATCCTGATTTTTCATAAAGTCACTAGCTTCCACTTGCTCCAATCTAATTTTTAAAGTAGTATTTTCTTCAGTATTCTTTTGGACCTCCTTTTCCATTTGGCTAATTCTGCCTTTCAAGGCATTCTTCTCCTCATTGGCTTTTTAGAGCTCTTTTGCCATTTGAGTTAGTCTGTTTTTTAAGGTGTTGTTTTCTTCAGTGTATTTTTCATTATTTTTTTAGGTCTCCTTTAGCAAGTCATTGACTTGTTTTTCATGGTTTTCTCGCATCCTTCCCATTTCTCTTCCCAATTTTTCCTCTACTTCTCTAACTTGCTTTTCCTAATCCTTTTTGAGTTCTTCTATGGCCTGGGGCCAGTTCATGTTTTTCTTGGAGGCTTTTGTTGTAGGCTCTATGACTTTGTTGTCTTCTTTAGGCTGTATGTTTTGGTTTTCTTTGTTACCAAAGAAAGAATCCAAAGTCTGAGACTGAATCTGGGCGTGTTTTCGCTGCCTGGCCATATTCCCAACCACCTAACTTGACCTTTGAGTTTTTCAGTGGGGTATGACTGCTTGTAGACTAACGAGTTCTATGTTCTACTTTGGGGGGGAGGTGCCAGCTCTGCCACACCAGCACTGCTCCTTCCCCAACCCCCAACCCAGACTGGGCTTAGATCTTCAGCAGGCTGTTGCACTCCTGCTCTGATCCGCCACTTAATTCCTCCCACCAGGTGGGCCTGGAGCCGGAAGTAACAACAGCTGTAGCTGCCCCACCTCCGCTGCCCCCGGGGCTGGAAGCCGAACCGCGAACTCCTTCTACTCCCGCAGCTTTTCCCACTAACCTTCTCCGCAGTCTGGGCTAGAGCCCTGCTTCCCTCTGCTGTTCTGTGGGTTCTGCCATTCTAGAATTGGTTCAGAGCCATTTTTTTATAGGTTTTTGGAGGGACTCGGTTCGGAGCTCACTCTAGTCCCTGCTTACCAGCTGCCATCTTGGCTCCGCCCCCCTGCCCATATGTTGTTAATGAATTCTGGGTATACAAAAGCATAAGTTGTGGGACAACAAAGTAGTATTTTCACTCCTTTTAGTTTATTCCTTGGGAATTGCTGTCATTATGTGGCACAGTATTTTTCTCAGGTTGTTTCCTTATGTGAAACACTGGCACCTTTGTAGTATAAAGAGATTGTAAAGAGGGCCTGGGGTAGAAAGTGTTGACTAGATAAGCCATGGAAGATTTGTAGGAGGAGATGGAACAAAGGTAACACAGAATGCAAACATGATTGTCATCTTCTAACCAAAGCTATCTATTCTTGTTGCCACTCCTTTCATTTCTTAGTTTTTTGCATTATTTCTTCAGTCATCACCTCTGAACTCCAGTTGATCTCTCTAAAGTTACTAATGATCTCTGAATAGCCAAATCTGAAGACCTTTTCTCAATCCACATTCTTCTAGACCCCTTTAGAGTATTTGACACTATTGTCCACACTTTTCTCCCATAGACTCTCTTTTGTCTGGATTTCTCTACTTTCTCTGTCTCTCTCTCTGTCTCTGTCTCTCTCTGTCTCTCTCTGTCTCTGTCTCTCTCTCTCTATCTGTCTCTCTCTTTCTCCTTCTCTCACTCTTTTACCTTTCATGCCTTATAAATCTCATTTACTGGATCATAGTCTATATTGAACTACAAATCCAAGACTTTCTCCATATTTCTGTCCTTGGCCATCTTCTTTTCTCTGCGTACACTCTCATTCTTAGCAACATAATCATTATGGTGATTAACTCCCACATCTGTACATCTTGACCTGCTATAATTGTTGAATATCCATAGGAATCCTACACAAAATAAGCATAAAATAAAATCCATTATCCTTCCCCTAAAAAGCCACTCTCTTCCAAACTTCCTTATTTCTTGCTACGATACCACTACATAAGCAGATGTTTGACCATTTTATTCACCTGATCAACAAACTTCAGTGGTTCCCTATTACCTCCCAGATCAAATGCAAACTTCTTTCACATTTAAAGTCCTTGAAAATGTGGCTGGAACCAACCTTTTCAGTGTCAGTGTTACTCTTCATTTAGTCCATGTTTCTTGCTGTTTCTCACAGAACTCTATCTGCCACCACCTTACTTTTGCAAAGCTTCTGTTGTCCCCATGCCAAGGATACATTTTTCCTTCTCTGCCAGCTGACAGTGCCTTCCCCTCCAAATATTACCTTATATTTATTTTCAACATATTTTTATCTGCTTACTTGGGAAATTCTCTCATTCCCCCATTGGTTTCCTCCCCCAATCTATATCCACACTAGAAATTTGGATCCTCAAAGGAGTAACTGCTAAAACTCTCTGAGTTCTATGAGGAGAGTTAACACAAAACTATTGTATATGTAGGGATACATGCGGTTAGGACAGCTCACAACTCTGGAACCCTTTGGCATCTGACCTCACAAAGGTTCACAAATGGCTTAAATTAGACAGTGGATCTATTGATAAGCTGAGCTGCTCAGAGAAGGCTTCACTGGGCCATTGTGATATAATAATACCTCATTGATAAGTCAGAGTGATCCTCCACTACAAGTCAGGTGCATATCTGCTGGACTCAGTTGCGTTGCTTTCTGTTCCTGGGCCACTCCAATCCTTGGCTGACCCAGGGTGGTGACAGTAAAGACAGCCTTTCAGAAAGGCCACAGATCTTTACTAGGGAAGCTATGGAAGCTCCTTCAGTTCTCTCATGTCTGGAGTCTGAGGGATTTCTGTTTTTCAGTCAGCAAATGTAAATATAAAGACGTATACAAAGCCTCTATTTTATCAAACAACTCTGTAAAGCACCAGGTGTCAGAGCAGACAAATACAGTCATTCTTCCACTATGATGTGAGTTCTTTTCTTAGACCAACTCTTTCATTTAAAGACTTCACTGTATTATAGGATGATTAATATGCAATTCAATAAATACTCATGTATGGAGGCTAGGTAATGTCCTGGCAATGTGCTTCTGTCAAATAATTACAGAATCATTCTTGGTCTCAGGTTTTCCCAGATATAAATACCAAAGTTCTCCTTTCAAGACAAATGAGACAATTGGAAACAAGATATTGAGATAGATTTTGTCCTGTATAAGTGCCTTATGTCTATAGGCTGCTAGCTTAGTGTTTTCTTTTTTTATTTAATATTTTTAGCTTTCAAAAATGGTTTCTACAAGATTTTGAGTTTCAAATTTTCTCCCCATTTCTATCCTCCCCCACCCTAAGATGGCATATATTCTGATTGCCCCTTCCCCCAGTCTGCCCTCCCTTCTGTCACCCCATTCCCCCTCCCATCCACTTTCCCCTTACTTTCTTGTAGGGCAAGGTAGATTTCTCTACCCTTTTACCTGTATATCTTTTTTCTCAGTTGCATGTAAAGCAACTTTTTTTTGAACATTTGTTTTTTAGAACTTTGAGTTTAAAATTCTCTAGATTCTTCCCTCTACCCTTGCCCTCCTTGAGAAGGCAAACAATTCAACATAGGCCACATGTGCATCATTATGCAAAAATACTTCCATGATAGTCATGTTGTGAAAGAATAATTATATTTCCCTCCATCTGGTCCTGTTCCCCTTTATTCAATTTTCTCCCTGAATGCTCTCCCTTTTCAAAAGTGTTTGCTTTTGACTACCTCCTCCCCCAATCTGCCCTCCCTTCTATTATCGTCTCCACCTTATGCCCTCCCCCCTACTTTTCTGTAGGGTAAGATACCCAATTGAGTGTGTATGTTATTCACTCCTTAAGTCAAATTTGATGAGAGCAAGATTCACACATTCGCTTTCATCTGCCCCTTCTTCCCTTCCATTATAAATGCTTTTTGCCACTTTTTTGCGATGTAATTTACCCCATTCTATCTCTCCCTTTCTCCTTCTACCAATATATTCCTCTCTTACCCCTTAATTTTATTTTTTAGATATCATCTCTTTGTATTCAAATCACTCTGTGCCCTCTGTCATATATATGCATATGTGTGTGTATGTATATTCCCTTCAACTACCTTAATACTGAGAAAGATCCCATGAGTTAAAAATATCATCTTTCTATGTAATAATGGAAACAAAATGGTTCAAGGTTAGTGAACACCTTATGATTTGTTTTTTTCTGTTTACCTTTTCATGCTTCTCTCAATTCTTGTATTTGAAGGTCAAATTTTTATTCAGCTCTGGTCTTTTCATCAAGAATGCTAGAAAGTCCTCTATTTTATTGAAAATGCATATTTTGCCCTGGAGTATTATACTCAATTTTGCTGGGTAGGTGATTCTTGGTTTTAATTTTAGCTCCTTTGACCTCTGGAAATATCATATTCCAAGTCCTTCAATCCCTTAATGTAGAAGCTGCTAGACCTTGTGTTATCCTGATTGTGTTTTCACAATACTTGAATTTTTCTTACTGGCTGCTTGCAATATTTCCTCCTTGACCTGGGTACTCTGAAGTTTGGCCTCAATATTCTTAGTAGTTTTCTTTTTGGGATCTCTTAGGGATCTTTGTGAATGGGCAATCAGTGGATTCTTTCAATTTCTATTTTACCCTCTGATTCTAGAATATCTGAGCAGTTTTCCTTGATAATTTCTTGAAAGCTGACATCTAGGCTCTTTTTGATAGTGGCTTTCAGGTAGTCCAATACTTTTTTAAATTATCTCTCCTGGATTGATTTTCCACATTAGTGGTTTCTCCAATGACGTGTTTCACATTGTCTTCCATTTTTTCATTCCTTTGGTTCTGTTTTATAATTTCTTGATTTCTCATAAAGCCACTAGCTTGCAATTGCTCCATTCTAATTTTTGAGGCAGTATTTTCTTCCGTGGTCTTTTGAACCTCCTTTTCCATTTTGCTAATTCTTTCTTTTAAGGCATTCTTCTCCTCATTGGCTTTTTAGAGCTCTTTTGCCATTTGGGTTAGTCTATTTTTTAAGGTATTATCTTCTTCATTTTTTTGTTTCATTTTGCAAGTTGTTGACTTGCCTTTCATGATTTTCTTGCATCACTCTCATTTCTCTTCCCAATTTTTCCTCTACTTCTCTGTCTTGATTTCTCAAATCCTTTTCAAGCTCTTCCACGGCGTGAGACTAATTTGTATTTTTCTTGATGGCTTTTGATGTAGGATATTTGACTTTGTTGACTTCTTTTGGCTGTATGTTGTAATCTTCTTCATCACCAAAGAAAGATTTTATAGTTTGAGTCCTTTTATGCTGCTTGCTCATTTTCCCAGTCAATCACTTGACTTTTGAACTTTTTGTCAGGGTATGACTGCTTTCAGAGTGTACAGTGCTTTGTCCGAAGCTTCAGGGTTTTTGTGTGGCTGTTTTCAGAGCTACTTGTATTCTCAGTTGGTATGATGTTTCTCTCCTGGCATGTGCTCTGTGAATGAAGTCACTCCTTTCTGTCATGTGACTACCAGGAAGACTCCCTCTCCACAGCCACCAGAAAACTCTGCCATACCAGTGCTCCTCCCCACTAAGAACCACCAACCAGGACTGTGACCCAGATCCCAGCAGGGAAAATCAAGAGAATCTTGACTCTGCACCAGCAAAGAGATCCCTGCACTTTTGCTCTGAACAGGCCCTTGATTCCTCCTACTTTCTGTGTGCCTGGAGCTCTGCAAGTAGTTTCCATTGGAGCTCTGGAAGCAGCCACTGGAGCTTCCTGCTGCTGCTGCCACAGCCACCTCCACCTCTTCTGGGGCTAGAGCCAGACAATGCACTTCCCTCACTAAGATCCAGCAGTTTTTCTACTGACCTGCTCTGTTGTCTTTGGCATTTGTGGGTTGAGAAGTCTGGTAACTGCCACTACTCAGTGACTCAGGGCCCTGAGGCCTGTTCTGTCCAGTCTACTATGGCCTAGTCTGTCCTGGTGAGGCTCACATTGCATTGTGCTCTGCTCCCAACTCGGTGTGATAGCCCCTTCTCAGTGACCATCCAGGCTGTCTTGGGCTGTAGGTTTGTTTTTGTCTGTTACTTAGTGGGTTTTGCAGCTCTAGAATTTGTTTATAGTCATTTTTACAGATGTTAGGAGGGATTTGGGGGAGAACTTAAGTGAGTCCTTGTTTTCAAGCCTTAGTCTTGCCTCTGCCCCTGCTATTATGCTTCATGTTTTCTATATTCATATTTTATATGTGTTTTTGCCACTTTCAAACAGAAAAATTATCAAAGATGGGGCAGAGACTATATCAATTGTGTGTTTATACCAGTAACACCTTGGTTAGTGCCTGGGATGTAGTAGATACCTAAACAAGGCTTTATGATTTATTGAAACATCCAACTAAATATTCATCAAAGTAGCAAATGCTTTGAAGGAAGATTTCTCCAGGAAGATTTTGAGAAATAAGGGCATTTGAAGAAGATGGAAATGTATGGCCAAGACCCTCATGGTGGGAAATTTCAAAGTACATCAGTGAAACTGTTGGTTTAGCCTGTCTCTCTGTTAATAGAGGGGGGAGAGAGAGAGAGAGAGAGAGAGAGAGAGAGAGAGAGAGAGAGAGAGAGGAGAATTTTTACAAATTATTTTACATATGGTGATATTTCATGATCAATGACTCAGATATTATATTAAGGAATTGTCGTGGAGTGATGAGAGCCAAAAATTTGTCTTTGTATAATGGTGCCCTTCAATGGGTGATTTGTGAACAAAGAAATATTAAAAACAAGAAATTGGGTGAGGGCAGTGAGAATGCTTCTGTTAAAATAGAGAAAGGAGGAAAGCAGATATCATGTAGTATGAAGTCTCTAGGGTCAGGGAAAAGAATCAAAACACCCCAAATTTTTAGGTCTTGTGGCTTCAGGTTGGAAAGGATCTCAGTTTGACTCTAGGACTCTAGCATAATGAAACCAACTGAAAAAATAGGGGAAGAATTATGTGTTACAACTGGCTAGAGTATTTTTAAATGTTTGCTTTGGTGTCCATATTATCTGTATCTGAGATGAAGGGAAAAGCATGGTGCCGAACAAATAACACCAGCATTCTTGATACCCTTTCTATCACCAGGGGATAAATTTGGGAGAGGCCAGAGTGGATAAAGTTTGTTCACAGGTCTAAAGATCAATAAAGGATCTTCTAAGATACATGTTCAAAAGGTTAGTTCACAAATCTAGAATTCTATATTGGATATCAAGACATAATAAAGTACAGTCAATTTTTAAAAATAATGGAAGGAAGAGGAAGTAGGAAGCTGAGCAATCAAGAAATCTCTGGAGACCTTTCTCTTCTTGACTTCCATCACACTGGCCTCTTCTGTTTCTTCTGCTTCTCCTGTTACACATCTGGCTGCTTATTGTCAATCCCCATCTCTGGATCATCATACAACTCCTGCCCAGTAAGGCTCTTTTCTGTGCCCTTTTAATTTCCAGTCCCTTGGAGACCTTATGACCTACCATTACACTCTCTAAGTAGGTGATCTCAGCATACATGGTTTCAATAATCATTACTTAGCAGCAGACTCCCACAACTATATGACTAGACTTTATCACTTTTGAACTCCAGGCTCACAGGGCCAATTGTTAATAAGTAATTTCCCAACCTGGATGTACAGTTGGCCTTCCAAATGTCCAACATGTCCATAATGACACTAATGTGTCTTCTCCTAAAACTACCCCTCCCTCCAAATTTACCCATTTCTCTTGAGGGCATCCAAGAGGTATATTTCTCTAGGAGGCACTTCCATTCACCCTGACTGCCACAGATTTACATTTGAGTTTTCAGTCTTACTTACTATACGTAACTGATTGCTTATGTAGAAGTCTTGCAGATTCTATCTTTATGTCTCCCATATCTATTCTGTTTTGGCTCCTCACTTGTCCACTGACTGCCTTATGACTTTTATCCTCTCATGCTTAGACTATTCTAATAGAGTAGTGACACAGGCACCCAAACTAGCTAACACAGCAAGTCACTCTGAGGGAAAGAGAAAACAGAATGTGACAGACAAGTCAAACGACCACAAAATTCCCTTGGAAACTGATGGAGATAGCCCAGAACTACTGCTCAAGAGTCTTTGAGATTGAACCTCTCATGTCAATGAACCCTGCCCCTAGGCCGTTGGCTCTGCTTCCAACCCAGGCCAAACAGTCATCCTTTCAATGAGGAGCAATCACTGTGGAGAAGGAACCCACCATCTTCAGCATTACCAACACTAATTACTAAACAATTGACCCTAGCAGGCAGGTAAACCCAAGGTTCCTTGAAGTGGCACCTAGCTCTGCAGACCACTTTTAACACCTTCATCCCAGCTTCCCCCAACATCAGCCCTGGAAGGAACCCCCTGGCAACTGCTTCTGTAGATGTTGAAACCACAGCTACTAAAGAGTAGAAAAGAAAAGTCCCACCACCAAAGTCCTGCCACTATCCAGTGGTCCAGTATGAAAAAAGACATGACTTTTCTCAGTGGAATTGACATTAAATATGCTGCATTATCATCAGTTTTATTAATTTGCCTTAAAGAGCACAAGAGCTTTCATAGCAACATGCAGCTGACATCTTTTACTCTCTATTATCTCTAAAATACTGAGCATATAGTAGGTACATAATAAATGATATTTCTATTCATTCTTTCTATGGACTCCAAGTGTAATCCCTTACTTCTACTACTTTTCCTTTGCAATGAACAATCCATACAACTAACAACTTGATATTCTTGTGGCACAGTTCTGACTTTGTCATTCCTCTATTCAAAAGTCTATAGGGACTCCCTAATGCCTCCTTACCATGACATTAAATGCCTCCACAGCTGGATCCAACATAATTTCCCAGATTTGCTTTGTGTTGACTCTTATCCCAAACTTTACATCCTTGCCAAACTCCCCTGATGACTATATTATCTCCCAACTCCTTGCTTTTTCCTAGATTGTTTCTCATTCTTGGAATTCATTCTCACCGTCTCTTCCAATCAGAATCTGTCCTTTCCTTCAAAGTTCAGCTCAAGTGTTCTGTCATACTTGAAACTTTTTTCAGGTCCTCCAATTATGAGTGCTTTCTCTGTCCTCTAATTACCTTCTACTTTCTTATCTATTAATTTGTTGTATCCCTCTAGTAGAACATAAGCTTCTGGAAGAGAGGAACTATTTCTTTTCAAGGCGAGATTATGTCATTTCACCATATATTTCTCTCCTATGTCTGGCACAATGCTTGTCCCATAATAGGTACTGAAGTTCTTATTAAATGACTGATTTATTTTTGGTTTTGTGCCCCTAGACCCCAGTATGATGCATTACAAAAGGTAAAGATTTGGTCCTCTTGTTGAATTTCTTCTGCTACTGAAATTTTGTCAAAAAGAGTAAGTGCATTCCTGACATCATTGCTAACAGAGATATTACTTATAGAGCCCTTAACTCATGCCATCCATGACCTAAGACTCTAAATCACCATGATTCCTGACTCAATTATACATCTGAAGCCTTAATGTCTCCCCCCACACTCCAAGCAGCTAGGACCCAAAACCCAAATCCAATCCCTTTACACATGAGAATGATGCAGTAATGTTTTTTGAATTCAATTGCAAGATGTTTCCAATAAATGGAAGAGGACCTGGTGGAAGCTTCCCTGTTTTGAAACCTTGACTCCATAGTGGCAAGAAGGTCAGGAAAAGGGCACAAACCAGAAAGGCAGTAGTGGTGAGTCCCCAAGGATCCATTGCCCTTGGAAATGGTCCCACAGGCCTCAGACATACCAGATGAGTTGCCTTTTTGTACTTTTGTACTTTTATAATCATTGGTAGAAAACAAGGGGTGGGAATGTCCAGATAATAAAGAGATAGTCCTTGTAACAAACAGGATTAGTTTTTCATTAACTTTGATTGCCTCAGCAAATCAGAGGTAATTAAGGACATGCCTATGGATTTCCTGCTTTGCAATCTATTCCTGACTCTAAAAGGGCCCTAAATTGCACAGGGAAAGTGGGGGTACGCAAGTACTTTGTCCTGCTTATCTTTTTGGGGCTTGTGGGTTGTCAACAATCAAATTTCTGTTGGCCTATGGATGTCTGTTGAACTTAGGAGACTGCAAACATTCAAATTCAACTGGAGAAGTGGTGGTCATTGACTCCAGATTCTAAGATCCTATAGACTTGACCTCACATTTAAGAATGTATCTGCTGTCTTCTTATGTTGTAAGTTAAATTGGGCTTAATTGACTCCTTAACCATGCTTGTTCTTTCTCCATCTTGAGGAACCTTCTTCTTGAGAGAGATGGCAACAAAGTACGCATTAATATGCCCTGCCTTCATTCTGTCCTCTTTGAGCTGTGGCCCACTTGCCCTAGGGGCTCTCCCTACTAACTGTCTTTTTCTTCATCTTCTTACTTGAATATTTGGTATCCCCAACATTTTTAGATCTTTGAATGTCTTCTGAGTTTTAGCCTTCCTGACCAAGAGCTTTCATACTGGTGCCTTTTCCTGTATCAGTCCTTGATGATACTCATCCTCTGAACATCCTTGGTACATGTCTTCATCTACTTATGACACCTCAAGCAGAGCATGAACCCATCTCTCACACATACTTCTATGGATTACCTACCTCATTCTAGTTTGGAGAACAACCAGGGATCTAAGACTGAAACTGTAGCCATAGGTAGCTTTATCCTTTCTGCTCTTCCCAATTGGATTGATATGGAACACATTTCTCTGTTAATACTGACCTCTGCTTCCATGTCAGGTGCAAGACACAGAGCATCACAGCAGAATGTATGCCTTACCACATGTCTGACTTTCCCACAGATCTTTAAAGTTTCAAATATAATCTAATGTGCCAGCCGTGCATATGGAGAGCACTTCATGAAGAACTGTGTATACCTGGGTGGGGCCTCAACTAGCCCACATTCACTTATTGCCCTCTCTTCCATTCACAGAAAGTGCATCACCTGGGAATTTGTCTAAAGGTGCTATTCCTCCAAAAGTTCTTGCTCTATTGGAACAAAGGAGATTCTGAGAGTTTCAGAAATAAAATAAGAAGATAAAGAATTAAGATCTTGCCCAAGGATGTGCTAGAGCTAGCTCAGTTCATCTCAAGAGAGCTTGTTGTTAAATTCCAAGTGTGACCGTTTACACCTTGGACAACTGACAAATACCGCAAATCAGTGTTTTGTTTCTGGTTTTATTTCCAGATTTGAAAAAGTGATTAAGAAAAACGTTAGTAGGGCAGATTCTTTAAATTTTGTTTGACTGATTCTTGATGCCTCATAGAGTTATTAGCTTATACTTTTCCAATTCTATTTTTAATGAATTATTCTCTTCAGTTAGCTTTTGTGAATCCTTTTCCATTTAGTCAATTTTTCTTTTTAAGGAGTTATTTTCTCCACATAGTCTCTGTACCTCCTTTTCCATTTGGCCGATTTTACTTTTTAAGAAATAGTTCTATGCCTGGGTGGATGCACCAGCTCTGCAACACCAGCACTCCTCCTTCCCCAAGAACCTCCAACCCGGACTGGACTTAGATCTTCAGCAGGCTCTGCACTCCTGCTCTGATCTGTCACTTAATTCCTCCCACCAGGTGGGCCTGGGGCCGGAAGCAACTGCAGCTGTACTTCTATAGCTGCCCCACCTCCGCTGCCCCTGGGGCAGTAGCCGAACCATGAACTCCTTCCACTCCCGCAGCTTTTCCCACTAACATTCTCTGTTGTCTTTGGTGTTTGTGGGTTGAGAAGTCTGGTAACTGCTGCAGCTCACTGTTTAAGGGTGCTAGGGCACACTTCTCCCAGCTCCTGGTCTGGTTGGTCCTTGCTGCTCATGCTGGGCTCTGCTCCACTCTGCTCTGCTCCCAGCTCCATGTGGGATAGACCTCACCCAGAGACTATCCAGGCTGTCCTGGGCTGGAGCCCTGCTTCCCTCTGCTCTTTTGTGGGTTCTGCAGTTCTAGAATTGGTTCAGAGCCATTTTTTATAGGTTTTTGGAGGGACTCAGCGGGGAGCTCACACCATTCCCGGCTTTTCAGCCACCATCTTGGGGATGATAGAAAGGAGGGAAGATGGGGGTGTAGGTAATCAAAAACAAACACTTTTGAAAGGGGACAGGGTCAAGGGAGAAACTTCAATAAAGGGGGATAGGTTAAGAAGGAGCAAAATATAGTGAGTCTTTCAGAACATGAGTATTGTGGAAGGGTTATACATAATGATATGCATGTGGCCTATGTTGAATTGCTTGACTTCTTAGGGAGGGTGGGTGGGAAGGGAAGAGGGGAGAGAATTTGGAATTCAAAGTTTTAAAAACAGATGTTCAAAAACAAAAGCAAAAAAAGTTTTTGCATGCAACTAGAAAATAAGATACACAGGCAATAGGACGTAGAAATTTATCTTGCCCGACAAGAAAGGAAGGTAAAAGGGGATGGGAGGGGAGTGGAGTGACAGAAGGGAGGGCTGACTGGGGAACAGGGCAACCAGAATATACACCATCTTGGAGTGGGGGGGAGGGTAGAAATGTGGAGAAAATTTGTAATTCAAACTCTTGTGAAAATCAATGCTGAAAACTAAATATATTAAATAAAAAAATAAAAATTAAAATAAAAAAAAGAAATAGTTCTCTTCAGTGATTTTTTTTTCATTTTGTCATTTCCATTTTTAAAATCCTTGGTCAATTTTTCTTCCACCTTTCTAATTTGGTTTTTAAATTCTTTCTTGAGCTCTTCCAAGAATTCTTTTTGGGCTTGAGACCAGTTCATATTACCTTTTGAACTTTTAGATGTGAGTACACATTCAATACTGTCCTGTTCTGAATATATATTTTGATCTTTCCTGTCTCCATAATAAGATTTTATGGTCTTTTCTTTTCTAGTTTGTTCATTATTTATGGTGGTTGCTTGTTAAAATGGATCATTGCTTATATATATATATATATATATATATATATATATATATATACATATATATGTATGTGTGTATACATACATATGCATATACATATATACATATACATACATACATATGCATATACATATATATGTATACACATACATACATACATACATATTGCTCGTGCTCATTTGGTGCTGAGCTGGAGCTAGCTGGTGTGTGCAGAGGCCAGGCTCTTCTGATTTTTCCCAGGGTTACACTGAAGCTCACAGTGTGAGGTGTGGGGGAGGGGGGTCTGGCCACTGGAAGTTATCTTCTCCCCTAGCGCTGGATAGGCTCAGCCACTGGTGGACTCCTTTGCTGGGCTCTGCATATTCTTCTGGCTTTACAGGGGCATATGTAAGGTCCTGGTGTTAGTGCTTGCTGGCTCCCCCTCACCCCGGGGCTCAGGATTTCCTGCTGGTCTGCTGAGATGGGGCTTGCCAGAATGACTCTGGCCCTGCCTTGGACCCCTTTTGCCACTGCAGGAGGGACCCTTCCCTTAAATCTTCCTAGCCTCCTGAGCTAAAAACTGCTGTACTCCTAGGATCCACTATTCCAGGATTTTTCCTGGGGCAATATTCTCCAGGTTGTTCAAGGTTAACAAGGAGGGCATGAAAGTATTTACTATACTCTGCCATCATGGTTCCTGGAAGTTCAAGTATGTGACTTGTCTGTGGGCTGATATCTTCAGGAGTAGCTGCCACTGCTGCTGCAGGTCCTGCACTTTTGTCTCACCCAGTTCTGAGAGACCCCTCCTCATGTGCTGAGAGGTTTGGAGATTGCTACTGCTACAGACGACCGAGTTCACCAGGGCCAGGCAACTTTAGCTCCACTATGGCTGAGTTTGTGGTCTAGCCGGTGCATTCAGTGATCTCCCAGCCAGATGCAACAGAGCCTTCCTGCTGACCTTCCTGGCCTGTCTTGGGCTGGAAATCCACCACACTCTATCTCCCAGTGGATTCTGCCTTCTCAAAATTTGTTCAAATTCACTTCTTAGATGGAACTGACAGAATTTATGGGGGAGCTCTGATGAGTTGCTGCTTTCACTCTGCCATCTTAGCTCTGCCCCCTTACCTCATTTTTCAAATGCAAAAACCTAAGCCCTGAGTGATTCTGTGATTTAGTGCTACTTTTGCTTCTCCTTAGTTCTTGAGGTCCATAACATCATGGAGGTGATGCCATGACTTGGCAAGTTAATTGGATTTAAGTGGGGAAGGCCTGTGCAAAGCAAGATTAATCAAGGGAAAGGACACTTGCTTAGGGTTCATAAGACAATAATGCGAACAAGAGAGAGGAGGCAGAGGTGTTCATTTCTCATTTGGTTCCTTTCCCAAGGAGAATGACACATTGTCTAAAATTACTGAACAAAATGACTGAGCCCTACGCTGCAGGGCAGGCTGAACTTCTGAGCCTTGTGTCTAGAGGCCAAGAGGAAGCATTGGAAAGAGAGAGAGTGAGGACCACGCTTCCTTGGTTAGAGCTCCTAATGGTACCATAAATTATACACTACAACGTGGCACTTTACCTTGTCCAAGGCCTTAGGTTTCCTTGTGTAAGTGTGCATGGAAAGAATGGCAACTCACAAATTATTGTGAAGTGATACCATTTTATGCGTTTTTGTCACTTCTCAGGAAGCAAACCCAAAATTCATGTTATGTTCAACACATTCCCTAGTGTATCAATCATATTAGGACAAATTATAATTTTCTCTTTTTGTAATTTTTGAGAACTTAGATTCAAAATAAAAAAGAAAAAAACAGAGAAATCTAAAACTAAAATAATACAAAAGAAGAAAAGAAAAAAAAGCATTGCCATGTACAATGCAGAATGTGAGAGGGGATTCAAAATATACAGTAATAAATTTCCATTTCAAGATAGCTTATATGATAAATACTAAACATTGTGTTGAGAGCTGTCTATCTTTTGTTTGCTTTCTTATAAGTTTTATTTTATTCTATGCTGTGCACTTTTTACTTTGTCCTTTTTTCCTCTTCTTCCCCACCTAAGATGGCACAATTACCTGCAGATACACACATGCATACACATACAAGTAAATCAAAACACCCTTCTATACCCATCTTTGACCTGTTCCCTCACCTTCCACCCTAAAGATTCCTCCCTTATCCTCTCCCCCATTGTCCTAGTATTTTATCTCTTCATGAATTTAGAAAACATTTGTACTCTTCTAGATATATACATATTGTTCTCTCTTTAACCCATTCTCAATGAAAATAGGCTTCCAGAATTAATAGGTCTCCTCCCCCATCTAATTCCTCTTTGTTGTTTCTTCCTCTCAAATGTCATTTATATAAGATAATTACTCTTTTTAGCTGTTCCTAAATGGTTTTACTTTTAAAAATCATATCATACTAAAGTCTGCCCCAATCTTTCTAATGAACTACCCAATTACTAATAGCAATCTTAGATACATGTTTTACCTTTTACGTATATAAAAGGTAAACAGTATGTGCTTATTGAGTCATTTGTAACTAGTCTTTCCTATGTACCTTATATTTTTATTGGCTCTTGCATGTCAAATCTTCTGTTATGTTCAAGGATTTCTATAAAATGAAATCTTGAAAGGTGGATGATTCATTAAATGTCTATTTTTCCCCATTCATGATTATGCTTGGCTTTGCTAGATATGATTTTTTTCTGCTGACAGTCAAGTTGTAAAGAAGAATTATGACCAATGGAATTAATCATGAGAAAGAAGAAACAGAACCAAACCCCCCACCAAAGAAAAAAAACAAAAGAGAAGAAAACAAAGCTAAAAAAATGCGAGTGAGCATAAAGTGTGCCTCAATCTGCATTCAGACTCCATAGTTCTTTCTCTCGATGCAGATAGCATTTTTCATCCTGAGTCTTTCGGAGTTGTCTTTGCAACTTGTAGAGCTGAGAAGAGCAAAGTCTATCAGGGTTAGTCGTCATAGAATCCACATATCTGTGGTTATGTCCTAAACTTTATTACTTTAAAAGAAAGCCCCTTCCTCTCCCCATGCCCTGCTGAACTTAGTTACTTTTTTGTGTTTTTCATTAATAATCTGCTCTGAGGTTGCAGTTTGGTTTTTCTATAAAATGGAGTTGAAAGAAAACAGTACAGAAGTCTGCCCATGGCTTCTCCACCCAAGGTAAACAGCCCGGCATTCATTCCCATTCTCCTCTCACTAAAGTCTCTGCTAAATTACCTTTTACAATATAGTACAGTACACACAAAAAAATGAAACCTCAAATAAAACAAACAAATAAACAAAAAATAAGAGTCCAGAGCGAATCCAGGCCAAAGGACTTAAACATACAGAAAATGGTGCGACTCATGACAAATAGCAATTCTCAAAGTATAGCTACAGACTCTCAAAAGTAGGTGCCATCATGGGATAACCAAGTCCTCAAAATTAATTTAAAAAAATAAATCTTAAAAAAACACACTTGTTGATTAAATGAATAATTTGTTTTTAGGTAAATTCATACATCTGAGTTTTTTTTTTGTTTTTGTTTTTGTTTTCCCCTCAAAGTAGCCCTCAGGTCTCTGTTCTCCCATTGTGTGACCAACTGTACCTCCTGGAGCCCATAAAACAGCTCTCAGGACCTGAAATCTCATCTTGACAAGGATCAGCACATCCAGTCTTAGCAGCTTAAAACATCATGTTTCCTGGGTTTCCAGGTCCTTGGTAAATCCACCCATGCCCACATCAGCAGACATGCCTTGAGGCCTCATCTGTGGGGGGATCATGATGTTCTGTTGGGGTCCCATCATGCCTTGTATTGACATCTTCATGTCTGGAGAGCCCACAGGCCCTGACTGGGTCTATAGTCCAGCAGAGGCCCGATCCTTGCAAGGAATCATGCCTACCACAGCTGCTCTGTTGCTCATCAGGGTGGACTGGCCAGGTATTGCAGATTGTACTGGTGACATCATCAGATGGCGAGGTCCCTTCATGTCTTGCTGCAGAAAGGCAGATGGTCTCACTGGGTTGTCTCCTGGCATGGATGGACTTGTACCAAGGGGGATATCTGGAGCTCCCACTGGACCTGGGCCCCCCCATGCCAGGCAATGCTAGTCCCATTCTTGGGGCTTGCTCTCCTATCATACCCTGAATGTCTGAGAACTCAGGCCCGGGACCCTGGGGCTGTTTTCAGCCTGGGACCTCCCCTGAGGAAAATGCTGCAGTGTCTTTCTGGACTTCTCTGATGGGATAATCCAGGACAGATTCAACTCAGGTATTCCAGTGGCTCCAGGTTGAATTAATTCCTGTAGGTCTGGATCTGTGAAAACTGAAGGCATGTTGTTTCCCAGGATGGTGAAAGAGTTAGGACCCCCTGGGCCTCCAAGCTTACAAGGTGCTGGATCTGTGGAACTTTGGGGCAGGTTGCTAGCATGGCCCAGGGGTCCCTCCCCAGGAAAATCCATGCCTCCTGGAAAAGTGCCTTGACCCCCTATTGGGGCCATGGTGGGGAAATGATACCTGCTATGGAGGAGACTGTACTGGAGGGAATCCCTGGGGAAACCCCATTCGTCCTTGAGGTACCATGGGAGGCTCTTGGGATCTGTGCCCCATCATTGAATTGTGTGACATCAGACTGGGCCCCATAGGAGCCCTATGAGGAGGTATACTGGGTCCCATAGCATTTGGAGAGGACATCTGGTTGGAGTGAGAGAGTGGATGGGTCATTCCCATCAAGCTAAGGGTTGGCATCAGAACTCCTAGGTTTGGCCCATTCCTGGCATGGTATTCATTGATGGCAAGTTGGGATATAGAGCTGGAGGAGAGTCATCATCCGAACTGGTATGATGGTATCATGGTAAGGAGGGGTGGAACTGGGCATTGACATTAAAGACATCATGATGGAGAGAGGATTCTGGGAAAGGGCTGGTTCTGGAAGCATTGTGTATGGGGTGCTAGAGGGAAGACTTCTAGGAATATTCACAGAAGCAGACTGGCCAGCAGTAGGAGGTGGTGGACCACCTGACTCTACATTTTCCATCGTAGCTGGGGAAGCCATAGTGAGATATATTTTGTGGTTTGGAGGGATCCTGGGACTCTGTAGTGGAGGTTTTGGAGAGGAGGTCCATCCAGGTGAAGGGTCAGGAAGTGATGGAGACTTGAGGTGAACAGGTGAAGCAGCAGAAGACCTCAAAACTTGAGGGGACTTAATGGAAGCAGCAGCAGCTGGACCTGTCAGCATGCCTGCCAGCTGTGATGGAGTCTGGGGTGACTGAAAGTTCCCTGAGAGTGAACCCAACATTGGTGACTGCACCCTGAGACTTCAGAGGATTAATCCTGGAGAATGCACCTGGCTAGCGGTGACAGAAATATACAAGGGCTTACATTCCAGACAGTGCTGAACAGGGGAAGTGGTGTTGAGGCTGGCAGCATTGCTGGATGGTTTGAGAGGTAGTGGTGGGATGTAGCTGAGCTGGCTGTTAGTCCTTTGGTCAGGCCCAACTGGGTCTCTGAGATTCCAAAGACCACTGTTGCTGCCCAGACCCGGAGACATGGGAAGGAAAGGCCTAGGGCCCATGCCATACTCCTGTTGAGGGAGATCACCAAATGGCAGGGGAAGCATCTTTTCTTTGGGAGCAAAGCATGTCAAAGCTACCTGGCCCAAGTTTCATTATATCCTCAGGACTCACCCCAGCCTTCCTCACTTTCTGAGGTATCATCAGTGGGTTAGATCCCATATTGATGTTCAGATTTATATGCCCCTTCATGCCACTGGGAACTATCCCAAATTCAAGTTCCCAGCCAGGGCCAATCTGTGGTGGTATTCCTTTTCTCAAGTCAGCCCTGGAAGGGCTTAGGGGCCCCTCTACTGGTATATAAGGGAAAAAGGGATTATTCTCAGACTCCATGTACACTGAGACCCTGGCATCATCCTGTTCATCTCAATGTTGGGCCTGATTCCTTCTATACTCATCCCTGGGGGAGGCTCAACTGCTTCCCTGCCAGCTGTTGTGGAAACATCTTGTCAGACAAACTTGGAGGATTTGAGAAGCATTCCCCTCAGCCAGTGCTACTGAAGACCGCATGGCCTGGAGGGAAATTTCGGCTATCCGGATTTTGGGCACATCATCTGGCCAACTAACTCCAGAAAGATCTGGTCTGGACACAGGTTTAGGTATATTGGACCCCTCCATTTCAGAGGTCATCGTTCCTGCAAACTCTGGAAGATGCATTTGACTTCCTGGCATGTTGGGGGGAGGATCCTCACCCCTGGGGGCTAGGAAATGAAGCATGTTTATATGGTCAGGGAAGGGCTCTAGCCCTGCAGGTACCCAGCCTTCTTGGGACGCCATCTGGTAGGGCAGGGGAGGGCCTGGGACCACTCTTCGGGGCCCATGATAATGGACTATCATGTCCTGCGGGGAGCATTGCTGCATGGCCACCTGCTCCTGCTTCTTTCTCCTCTCATAAAACTCCTGCTGCAGCTTCAGCCAGGCCATCTGCTCAGGAGTCATGTGATCCAGGTCGTCTGGGCCAATGGGCCCCTGCTGGGAATTCATGGGGGGGTGGGACCATCTCCTCAGGGGAAAAGGGCACATCTTTGTGTCCCTGAGGGCCAAAGGGAACTCCCACATTGGACCTGTGTGGGATGCTGGGAATCCTGGGGCTTTATATGATCTGCAGAATTACACTCTTTGATTTCAGAGTCTCCATTCGGCATCCCGGTGTCCCTCTGACCAAACGAGTCCACCGAAATACTTCTCTCCCTCCTCCTCTTTCACTTGGCACCATTTCCAGCCCCGTTCTTCAGCCCCATACTCCCACCTGGGCCAGGGAGTGCTTTGGAGGGGGGTCACACCCACTCTTGCAGCCACAGGGGGATGAGTGGGACTGGCTAGCTGAACCCCACTGTTTACCTGAATTGGAGAATTTGGAATCCAGCTCGGGGTTTCCAGATGGGGCATCACTGTGGGGGGATGGACCATCACCTCCTGCTTTGATTTCTGTTCACTCTGTGTGTTTCCTGGTGGAGAGTTCCTCACTTTGAGGTTACTGGAATGCATTGATTGGAATCCTGAGCTTGTAGTCACAGACTGGTCCTAGCCAAGCTCCTATCATAGGGCAGCAGTCAGAGCTGTGGGGGCACCCTCAGGGCTGTCTGTCTAGTGAGTCTAGATTTATAGCCTTCAGTTTCATGAGGTGTGGGGGAGGGGTCTGACTCCCTGATGTCTCTTTTCCTAGGGGTGCTCTCCAGCACTGTTGCTCTTCAGCAATGCTCTCAGCTGTTTGGTGTTTGAGCTGATGTCTGGCACTTCCCCTAGGGGTGCAAGGGTATGTCTGGGCTCCTGGTGTTGACCCCTGCCAGCTCTGCCCCTCTGGGACTAATGAACCTCTACTATTTGACCAGTGAAGCCCCACTTGTTTCTCCTCTCTTCCAGCGTTTTTTTTTTTCCCGAGGAATTCTCTGGGTGGGGAAGGGAGGGATTAGAGCCGTTTACCTGTCCATTATGTCTCCCAGAAGTTCAGGATGCCACGTTTCATGACTTTGGGCTGCAAGCCTCAGGAGTTGATATTTCACGGCCTGGGGCATTGCGCTGCCTCTCGTCACTTCCACAGACTGCCGTCCTGTGTTGGGAGGCCTGGGGATCTTCGCTGGTTTCAGGTGCTCAGCTTTCTCCTAGCCTGTCTCCCATGTGGGTTTCACAGCCGGATGCTTCTGCTTTGGTCTGGAGCAGCTCCACACGCCGAGCATTCTCCAAGCCTACAGATTCGTGCCTTCGGCCTTTCAGACTCTCCTGGCTCGGAAATTTGCCCCACTCAGACTGCTCGCTGTTTCTAACTCTCTAAAATCTGCTCAAATTCACTTCTTTATAGGAATCTGACTGGCCTTGTGAGAGAGCTCCGGTAAGACGCTGTTTACATGTGGCCATCTTGGCTCCCTCATAGTAAATTTCACCAGTTGTTTGATCCTAAGTAAAGTTGCTTAACCTCTGTTTACATTTGTTTCCACATATGTATAATATGGGCACATTTTCCTCCTTGACATTATGGACCACTTGAGTGAAGAGTGAGGAGTATTTATATCTTGTTCTCTGGCATGTGGGACATATTCTTTGGAGCAATTTTAACCCAGAGTTCAACAAAGTCTCAGCATCCAGGTTTACAAGCTGGAGAGCTCCTTAGCTACAGCTGCCCGGAGTATCATAATCCACACCATCTCAAGAGCCCTCGATGGCATATATTCTGATTGCCACTTTCCCCAGTCAGCCCTCCCTTCTCTCACCCCACTCCCCACCCCCACCCCATTTTCCCTTATTTTCTTGTAGGACAAGATAGATTTCTATGCCCCATTGCCTGTATATCTTATTTCCTAGTTGCACGCAAAAACTTTTTTTTGAGCATTTGCTTTTAAAACTTGAGTTCCTGTCTTCCCTCCCCACCCACCCATCCCAAGAAGGCAAGAAATTCAACATAGGCCACATGTGTATCATTACCTAAAATCCTTCCACAATACTCATGTTGTGAAAGACTAACGATGTTTTGCTCCTTCCTATCCAATCCTATGTTCAGTTTTCTCCCTTGACTCTGTCCCTTTTTGAAAGTGTTTGTTTTTGATTACCTCCTTCCCCTATCTGCCCTCCCTTCTATCGTCCCCGCTTTTTTATCTCCTTACTTCTTCTTTCCTGTGGGGCTAGATACCCAATTGAGTGTGTATGTTATTCCCTCCTCAGGTCAAATCCGATGAGAGCAAGAGTTGCTCATTCCTCGTCACCTGCTCCCTCTTCCCTTCCTACAGAACTGCTTTTTCTTGCCACTGTTATGCAAGATAATTTATCCCATTCTATCTCTCCCTTTCCCAATATATTCCTCCCTCATCCCTTAATTCAATTTTATGTTTTAGATATCATCCCTTCATATTGAACTCACCCTATGCCCTCTGTCTATATATATATATATATAATATATATATATAATATATATATTATATATATGTATGTATATATATGTAAACAAAATAGTACCACTTTAGTAAGTCCCTTAGAATTTCCTTTCCTTGATTACCTTTTCATGCTTCTCTTGATTCTTGTATTTGAAAGTCAAATTTTCTATTCAGCTCTGGTCTTTTCACTGAGAAAGCTTGAAGGTCCTTTACCGTTACGAGCTTCCGAAGCCTCGTAACTATGCTCGGGGTTCCCCCCAAGCCCCAGGCCTCTGCCTAGGCAAAGGACCTGATCTTGCGGACGATGTACAGGGCGGGAGCCGAAAAGATGGTGAAGGACTCCATTTATTATTTCAGCAAGCAGCACATTTATACCTTTAGTGACGTAGGTACATTCTTTGGTTATGTGGGTGAAGGACAGGTGAAAACTCAATACACCTGGGTCCTAGGACCGCCCTGACTCCGCCTACTCTCCTCCCCTTCTCTTCCCGCACTACCCAAAGCTCCCTGCGGACAGGCAGTCCAGGCAAAGACCAGAAACTCCACGTGGCCAGGCAGCCAGAAGTTCCACATGCTCTGCCAGAGAGCCGGAAGTTCCACGTGGTCAGGCAGGTCCGACCTGGAATTGCTAGGGAGGCAACAAAGGCAACACCCCTCCTCCTGGCTCCATCCCCATCCCAAGGCCTTGAGTCTATCTCAGCAGGCCCCTGGGCCTGGAGGTCCGAGGAGGACAGGGCTCAGCTCTAAATCGGCCCGTAACACTTTATTGAAAATCCATATCTTGCCTTGGAACATGATACTCAGTTTTGCTGGGTAGGTGATTCTTGTTTTTTTTTATTTAATATTTTATTTTTTCCCATGTAAAAACAATTTTTTTTATTTTTAAAATTTATTTATTTACCATATTTCGTTTTCAGCATTGATTTTCACAAGAGTTTGAATTACAAATTTTCTTCCCATTTCTACCCTCCCCCCAACTCCAAGATGGTGTATATTCTGGTTGCCCTGTTCCCTAGCCAGCCCTTCCTTCTGTCACCCCACTCCCCTCCCATCCCCTTTTCCCTTCCTTTCTTGTCGGGCAAGATAAATTTCTACGTCCCATTGACTGTGTATCTTATTTTCTAGTTGCATGCAAAAACTTTTTTTTGTTCTTGAACATCTGTTTTTAAACCTTTATGTTCCAAATTCTCTCCCCTCTTCCCTTTCCTCCCACCCGCCCTAAGAAGTCAAGCAATTCAACATAGGCCACATGTGTATCATTGTGTATAACCCTTCCACAATATTCATGTTGTGAAAGACTAACTATATTTTGCTCCTTCCCAACCCATCCCCCTTTATTGAATTTTCTCCCTTGATCCTGTACCCTTTCAAAAGTGTTTGTTTTTGATTACCTCCACCCCCATCTGCCCTCCCCTCCATCATCCCCCCCTTTTTAAATCTTCTTCCTCTTTTGTTCCTGTGGGGTAAGATACCCAATTGAGTATGTATGGTATTCCCTTCTCAGGCCCAATCTGATGAGAGCAAGATTCACTCCTTCCCCCCCCCCCTCCTTCCCTCCTCCCACAGAACTGCTTCCTCTTGCCACCTTTATGTGAGATAATCCACCCCATTCTATCTCTCCATATCTCCCTCTCTCAATATATTCCTCTGTCATCCCTTAATTTGATTTTATTTCTTTTAGATATCTTCCCTTCATCTTCAACACACCCTGTGTCTGCTCTCTCTCTCTCTCTCTGCACCCAGACTCAGTCTCAGACTTTGGAATCTTACTTTGGTGACAAAGAAGACCAAAACATACAGGCGGAAGAAGTCAACAAAGTCAAAGAGCCTACAAGAAAAGCCTCCAAGAAAAACATGAACTGGTCTCAGGTCATGGAAGACTCAAAAAGGATTTGGAAAAACAAGTTAGAGAAGTAGAGGAAAAATGGGGAAGAGAAATGAGAGTGATGTGATAAAACCATGAAAAACAAGTCAATTACTTGCTAAAGGAGACAAAAAAATACTGAAGAAAATAACACCTTAAAAATAGACTAACTCAAATGGCAAAAGAGCTCCAAAAAGCCAATGAGGAGAAGAATGCCTTGAAAAGCAGAATTAGCCAAATGGAAAAGGAGGTCCAAAAGACCATTGAAGAAAATATTAACTTAAAAATTAGGTTGGACCAAATGGAAGCTAGTGACTTGATGAGAAATCAAGATATTATAAAACAGACCCAAAGGAATGAAAAAGTGGAAGATAATGTGAAATATCTCATTGGAAAAACCATTGATCTGGAAAATAGATCCAGAAGAAATAATTTAAAAATTATTGGACTACCTGAAAGCCATGATCAAAAAAGAGCCTAGATATCATCTTTGAAGAAATTATAAAGGAGAACTGCCCTAATATTCTAGAGCCAGAGGGTACTATAGAAATTGAAGGAAACCACCGATCACCTCCTGAAAAAGATCTCCAAAAGGAAAACTCCTAGGAATATTGTTGCCAAATTCCAGAGCTCCCAGATTAAGGAGAAGATACTGCAAGCAGCCAAAAAGAAACAGTTTGAGTATTGTGGAAAGACAATCAGGATAACACAAGATCTAGCAGCTTCTATATTGAGGGATGGAAAGGCTTGGAATATGATATTCCGGAGGTCAATGGAGTTAGCATTAAAACAAGAATCACCTTCGCCTCACCCTGTGCCCTCTCTCTGTCTCTCTCTCTCTCTCTCTCTCCCTCTACATATACATACATACATACGTATATAAATATATATATACACACACACACATACACACATATACACACACACATATATACACATACATATACACATACATACACATTCACATATATATATATATACACATATATATGTATGTATATATACATAAGTGTATATGTATATATGCATATTCCCTTCAGCTACCCTAATACTGAGGTCTCATGAATCATACACCTCATCTTTCCATGTAGCAATGTCAACAAAACAGTTCAACTTTAGTAAGTCCCTTGCAATTTCTTTTTTTTTGGTCTTTTTCTTGATTACCTTTTCATGCTTCTCATGATTCTTGTGTTTGAAAGTCAAATTTTCTATTCAGCTCTGGTCTTTTCACTGAGAAAGCTTGAAAGTCTTCTATTTTACTGAAAGTTGATATTTTCCCTTGGAGCATGATACTCAGTTTTGCTAGGTATGTGATTCTAGCTTTTAATCCTAGCTCCATTGACCTCCGGAATATCGTATTCCAAGCCCTTCGATCTCTTAATGTAGAAGCTGCTAGATCTTGGATTATTCTGATTGTGTTTCCACAATACTCAAATTGTTTCTTTCTGGCTGCTTGCAGTATTTTCTCCTTGATCTGGGAGCTCTGGAATTTGGCGACAATATTCCTAGGAGACTTCTTTTTGGGATCTATTTGAGGAGGTGATCGATGGATTCTTTCACTTTCTATTTTGTCCTGTGGCTCTAGAAGAACAGGGCAGTTCTCCTTGATAATTTCTTGAAAGATAATATCTAGGCTCTTTTTTTGATCATGGCTTTCAGGTAGTCCAATAATTTTTAGATTATCTGTCCTGGATCTATTTTCCAGGTCAGTGGTTTTTCCAATGAGATATTTCACATTGTCTTCCACTTTTTCATTCCTTTGGTTCTGTTTTGTAATATCTTGATTTCTCATCAAGTCACTAGCTTCCACTTCCTCCAATCTCATTTTAAAGGTAGTATTTTCTTCAGTGGTCTTGTGGACCTCCTTTTCCATTTGGCTAATTCTGCCTTTCAAGGCATTCTTCTCCTCATTGACTCTTTGGAGCTTTTTTGCCATTTGAGTTAGTCTATTTTTTAAGGTGTTGTTTCCTTCAGTGTATTTTTCAGCATTTTTTGGGTCTCCTTTATCAAGTCATTGACTTGTTTTTCATGGTTTTCTCGCATCCTTCTCATTTCTCTTGCCAATTTTTCCTCTACTTCTCTAATTTGCTTTTCCAAATCCTTTTTGAGCTCTTCCATGGCCTGGGACCAGTTCATGTTTGCCTTGGAGGCTTTTAATGTAGGCTCTTTGACTTTGTTGACTTCTTCTGGCTGTATGTTTTGGTGTTCTTTGTCACTAAAAAAGATTCCAAAGTCTGAATCTGAATCTGAGTCTTTTTTCCCTGCCTGGCCATGTTCCCAGCCAACTACTTGACCCTTGAGTATTTCATCAGGGTATGACTGCTTTTAAAGTATAGAGTACTTTGTCCCAAACTTGATGGGCTGCACTGTTGTTTTCAGAGCTTTTTCTACACAGAATGTTCAGCCACACTACTTTCTACCCCAAGAACAGCTAACCCATACCACGACTCAGATCTGAGCAGGCTCTGCACTCCCTCTGGGATTTGCCCCTTAATCCTTCCCACCAGGTGGGCCTGGGGCCTGCAGCAACTGCAACTCCTCCACTGCCCCCGTGGTGGTGGCTGAAACGTGAACTCCTTTCACTCTGTCCCTGAAGTTTTTTCCCATTAACTTTCTCTATTTTCTTTGGGGTTTGTGGGTTGAGAAGTATGGTAATTGCCACAGCTCACTGATTCAGGGTGCTAGGGCCTGTTCTACATGGCTCCTGTTCTGGTTGGTGTGGGACCAGCCCACACTTGACTCTTCTCTGCTTTCCTCCCAGCTCCATGTGACACACCTTACCCAGGGACCATCCGGGCTTTCCTGGGCTGGAGCCCTGCTTCTTTATGCTATTTTGTGGGTTCCGCAGTACTAGAAATTGTTCAGAGTCATTTTTATAGGTGTTTGGAGGGTTCTGGGGAAGAGCTTTAGACATGTCCCTGCTTTAAAGCTGCCATCTTGGCCTATAGAACTCTTCATATCCTTGAACCTAGCATTACTACTACTAGGTCTGTATCCCAAAGAGATCAAAGGAAAAGGACTGTGAAGGGAATTACAATTTTTATAATAATTGATATCATACATGTAATGAATATACTAATGATTATATTTCTCAGAATAGCCTCTCTTATGGGTCAGATGCTCACAGTGCAACTTAACATGATTAATCAAACCTTGACAATGCTCACAATCACTGTATGTGTAGCTGAAGTGAAGTGAATTAAAGATTGTAGAATCTTTTCCTATCACAGAACCCTGTTCATGTGACACATCAAGTAATGAAACCCAAGATCTGAAAAATAATGCTCCCACAGAACTCCAGAATTGTATTGTTTTCCACTTATAAGAACTTACTCAAGGAAACCAGCGGAGATTCCCAGGCCTCCCAACACATGAGGGCAGTCTGTGGAAGCCATGAGAGGCAGCGGAATGCCACCGGCTGTGAAATATCGACTCCTGAGGCTTGCAGCCCGAAGGACTGAAACTCGGTTTCTTGAACTTCCAGGAGACATAATGGCCAGGTAAACAGCTCTAATCCCTCCCCGATCACCCAGAGAATTCCTCGGGAAAAAAAAGAACGCTGGAACAGAGGAGAAAGAAGTGGGGCTTCAGTGGTCAAATAGTAGAAGTTCATTAGTCCCAGAGGGGCAGAGCAGGGAGAGGTCAACACCAGGAGCTCAGATGAAATCTTGCTCCCCCAGGGGAAGCGCCAGACATCAGCTCAAACAACAAACAGCTGAGACCATTGCTGAAGAGCAACAGTGCTGGAGAGCACCGATAGGGAGTGAGACATCAGGGAACTAGACCCCTCCCCCACAACTCAGGAAACTGAAGGCTATAATTCTAGACTCACAATCCCCAGAATAAGAAAGCTGGGACAGAGAGCCCTGAGTCACAAAGGCATAAATTTGTTGTAAAGCCAGGAAAAGACAAACCAACATGAAGAAGAACTCACACACACACAAAAAAATGGAGGAAAATAGATTCGTTTTATGGAGACAGGCATGATCAAAATACCAATTTGAAAGAGGACAACAATGACACTGTAGATACATCTGATACCTCAAAAGATAATGTGAACTGGTCTCCAGCCCAAAAAGCATTGCTGGAAGTGCTAAAGGAGGATTTTAAAAACCAAATTAGGATGGTAAAAGAAAACATGGAAAAAATTGAAAAGTCCCTAAAGAATAAGATTGGCGAAATGGCCGTGGAGATTCAGAATCTAAGTAGAGAAAATGATACCCTGGGAGATAAAAACAAACCAATTGGAAAAGGAGACTCAAAGGCAAAATGAAAACACTAACTCATTAAAAATTAGAGTTGAGCAAATGGAAGCTAATGAATTTATGAGGCACCAAGAAATAGTAAAACAAAATGTAAAGAATGAAAAAATAGAAAAAAATGTGAAATATCTGATTGGGAAAACAACTGACCTGGAAAATAGATCGATGAGAGACAATTTAAGAGTTATTGGTCTACTGGAAATCCACGATGAAAAAAAGAGCCTTGACAGTATCTTTGAAGAAATTATCAAAGACAACTGCCCAGAGGTCCTAGAACCAGAGGGCAAAATAGTCATTGAAAGAATTCACCGATCACCCCCTGAAAGAGATCCCAAACTGAAAACACCAAGGAATATTATAGTCAAATTTCAGAACTACAAACTCAGGGGGAAACTACTGCAAGCAGCCAAAAAGAAGCAATTCAAATATCGTGGAACTACAGTAAGGATCACGCAGGATCTCTCAGCTTCCACATTAAAAGACAGGAGAAATGGGAATATGATGTTCCAAAGGGCAAAGGAGCTAGGACTACAACCAAGGATCAACTACCCAGCAAGACTAAGCATAATTTCTCAGGCAAGGGGATGGACATTCAACGAAATAAGGGAATTCCAGACCTTCTTGACGAAAAGTCCTGAATTCAATGGAAAATTTGATATCCAAATACAAAACTCAAGAGAGACATAAAAACCTAACCAGGGGGAGAAACCCCCACAAACCATATTAACCAATAAGGGCGGGCTGTTTGCATCTTTCTGTGGGATTATATCCTCTTATGTATGTTTTATATATACACATATATAAGTCAGTCTTGAGGATGGTACTGCTATTATGACAATTGAAAGGGATACACATAGATTGTGAGTTCTTGTATAAATTAACTAATATAAGGATAAAAAACAAAAGTAAGAGATGTAAAGGGAGGGTTATGAGAGAATAGGTAAGGAGGTAGTAGGCAAGGGTAAATTACAAAAAATGAAGAGGCACAAAAACATATTAGAATAGAGGGAAAGAAGGGAAGGAGAAGAGCAGTGTTTGAGCTTTACTGTCATCTGATCTGGTTCAAGAAGGGAATAACATACCCCGATAAGTTTAGAAATCTAACTTGTCCTACGGGAAGTAGGAGTGTAAGAGAGGAAAAAGAGAGGGGGTGATCAGAAGGGAGGGGAGAAGTAGCAAGTGGGAAATGGTAAGATAAGGGAGGGGAATGAAGAGGGAGGGTAAACTGAGGAAGGCAGCGGTGAAAAGCAAAACTTTGTTGAGGAGGAGTAGGGGAAAGGGAGAAATAAAAGCATAAACAGGGGGAAATAGGATGGAGAAAAAGACACAGATAGAAATCATAACTCTGAACGTGAATGGGATGAACTCTCCCATGAAACAGAAGCAGATAGCAGAATGGATTAAAAACCATAATCTTACAATATGTTGTTTACAAAAAACACATTGGAAACAGGGGGATACACACAAGGGAAAGATAAAAGGCTGGAGTAAAAAAATTGTGCCTCAGCTAAGGTTAAAAAAGCAGGTGTAGCAATTCTAATCTCAGACAAAGCAAAAGTGAAGATAGATTTAATTAAACGAGATAAGGAAGGACATTATATCTTGCTAAAAGGCACCATAAACAATGAAGCAATATCATTTTTAACATATATGCAACAAGTGGTTTGGTATACAAATTCTTAGAGGAGAGATTAAGGGAGTTACAGGAAGAAATAGACAGCAAAACTATAATATTGGGAGACCTCAACCTCCCCCTTTCTGAACTTGATAAATCTAACCTCAAAAAAAAAATAAGAAAGAAGTTAAGGAGGTAAATAGAATTTTAGAAAAGGCAGATATGATAGACCTCTGGAGAAAACTGAATGGGGATAAAAAGGAATATACTTTCCTCTCAGCAGTACATGGCACATACTCAAAAATTGACCATGTACTAGGGCATAAAAACCTCATGATCCAGTGCAGAAAGAGAAGTAGTCAAAGCATACTTTTCGGATCGTGATGCAATAAGAATTATTTGTAAGAAAGAACCATGGAAAAATAAGATAAAAATTAATTGGAAACTTAATAATCTAATTCTAAAGAAAGAATGGGCCAAAGAACAAATCAGAGAAATAATTAATAACTTCATTCAAAAGAATGACAATAACGAAACAACATATCAAAACTTATGGAATGCAGCAAAAACAGTTCTTAGGGGAAGTTTTATATCCCTAAATGCTTACATCAATAAATTAGGCAAAAAGGAGAGCAATGATCTGGACATACAGCTGAAAGAGCTAGAAAAAGAGCAAATTGAAAATCCCCGATTAAATGCCAAATTAGAAATACTGAAAATCAAAGGAGAAATTGATAAAATTGAAACCAAGAAAATTATTGAATTAATAAATAAAAAAGAACTGGATTTATGAAAAAAAAAACAATAAAATTGATAAACCTTTGGTCAATTTCATTAACAAAAAGAAAGCAGAAAATCAAAATACCAGTATTAAAAATGAAAAGGGTTGAGTTCCCCTCTAATGAAGAGGAAATCAAAACAATAATTAGGAATTACTTTACCCAATTGTATGCCCATAAATTTGACAACCTTAGAGATATGGATGAATATCTACAAAAATATAAACTGCCCAGGTTAACAGAAAAGGAAATAAAATTTCTACATAACCCTATCTCAGAAAAAGAAATTGAGCATGCCATCAATGAACTCCCTAGGAAAAAATCTCCAGGGCCAGATGGTTTTACATGTGAATTCTATCAAACATTTAAAGAACAACTAATTCCAATACTTTGTAGATTATTTGGGAAAATAGGTGAAGAAGGAGTCCTACCAAATTCTTTTTTTTTTTTTTAACAAATTCTTTTTATGACACAAATATGGTACTAATACCCAAACCAGGTAGAGTCAAAACAGAGAAATAAAATTATAGACCAATTTCTCTAATGAATATTGATGCAAAAATTTTAAATAAAATATTAGCAAAAAGATTGCAGTAACTTATCACAAGAATAATACACTATGACTAGGTAGGATTTATTCCAGGAATGCAAGACTCGTTCAATATTAGGAAAATTATTAGCATAATTGACCATATCAACAACAAAACTAGCAGAAACCGTATGATGATCTCAATAGACACAGAAAAAGTCTTTGACAAAATGCAACACCCATTCCTATTAAAAACACTAGAAAGCATAGGAATAAATGGAACCTTCCTTAAAATTATAAATAGCATCTACCTAAAACCATCAACAAGCATTATTTGTAATGGAGACAAGCTAGATGCATTCCCAATAAGATCAGGGGTGAAACAAGGATGTCCATTATCACCACTACTATTCAATTTGGTACTAGCAACGTCAGCTGTTCAATAAACAAAGAAAAAGAAATTGAAGGAATTAGAATAGGAAAAGAAGAAACTAAATTATCACTTTTTGCAGATGATATGATGATTTATTTAGAGAATCGTAGAGAATGAAGTAAAAAACTACTTGAAATAATAAACAACTTTAGCAAAGTTGCAGGATATAAAATAAACCCACAGAAATCCTCAGCATTCCTATACATTACTGACAAAGCCCAACAGCAAGAGATAGAAAGAGAAATTCCATTCAAAGTTACTGTAGACACTATAAAATATTTGGGAGTCTATTTGCCAAGACAAACCCAGGGCCTATATGGACATAACTACGAAACACTTTTCATGCAAATAAAGTCAGATCTAAATAAATGGAAAAATATCAGTTGCTCATGGTTAGGTCGAGTTAATATAATAAAAATGACAATTTTACCTAAATTAATCTATCTATTCAGTGCCATACCAATCGAAGTACCAAAAATTATTTTACTGAGCTGGACAAAATAATAACAAATTTCTTCTGAAAGAACAAGAGGTCTAGAATATCTAGGGTATTAATGAAAAGAAATGCTAGAGAAGGTGGGCTAGCCATACCAGATATTAAACTGTACTATAGGGGAGCAGTCATCAAAACTACCTGGAACTGGTTAAGAAACAGACTTGTGGATCGGTGGAATAGGATAGGAATACAAGATGGAGAAGTCAACAACTATAGCAATCTACTCTTTGATAAACCCAAAGAGGACGGCTTCTGGGATAAGAATTCACTATTTCACAAAAATTGTTGGGAAAATTGGAAAATGGTAGGGCAGAAACTGGGCATAGACCAATATCTTACACCATATACCAATAAAGTCAAAATACTTTCATGATTTAGGAGTAAAGGCTGATACTATAAATAATTTGGGAGAGCAAGGAATAGTTTACTTATCAGATTCATGGAAAAGAAAAGAATTCATGACCCAACAAGAGACAGAGAGCATTACAAAATGCAAAATGGATAATTTTGATTATGTCAAATTGAAAAATTTTTGTACAAAAAAAACCCAATGTAACAAAAATTAGGAGGGAAGCAGAAAATTGGGAGAAAATCTTTACAACTAGTATCTCTGATAAAGGCTTCATTTCTAAAATATACAGGGAACTGAGCCAAATATATAGGAATACAAGCCATTCCCCAATTGAGAAATGGTCAAAGGACATGAACAGGTAGTTTTCAGAGGAAGAGATTAAAGATATCTACAGGCATCTGAAAAAATGTTCTAAATCACTACTGATTAGAGAAATGCAAATCAAAACAACTCTTAGATACCACATCTCTCCTGTCAGATTGGCTAAAATAACAAAACAGGAAAATGATAAATGCTGGAGAGGATGTGGGAAAATTGGAACATTGTTACATTGCTTGTGCAGTTGTGAACTGATCCAGCCATTTTGGAGAGTAATTTGGAACTATGCCCAAAGGGCTATGAAAATGTTCATACCCTTTGACCCAGCAATACCACTTCTAGGCTTGTATCCCAAAGAAATCACACAAGTGGATAAAGGACCCATACGTACAAAAATTTTTTATAGCGGCTCTTTTTGTGGTAGCTAAGAATTGGAAATCAAAGGGATGCCCATCAATGGGGGAATGGCTGAACAAGCTGTGTAATATGAAGGTAATGGAATACTATTGTGCCATAAGAAATGGGGATGATAGGGACTTCATAACAACCAGGAAAAACCTACACGACATAATGCTGAGTGAGTGGAGCAGAGCCAGGAGAACATTATACGCAACCACAGATATATGGATTCTGTGAGGACCAAACCTGACAGACTTCACTCTTCTCAGCAGCACAAGGTACAAAGACAACTCCAAAGGACTCACGATGGAGAATGCCATCTACATCCAGAGAAAGAAGTATGAAATTTGAATGCGGATTGAGGCACACTTCATGCTCGCCTTTCCCCTCCCCTTTTTTTCTTCTCTTTTGTTTTTGTTTTTGGATTTTGTTTTTGGTTCTGTTTTGTCTTTCCCATGATTCATTCCATTGGTTATAATTCTTCTCCACAACTTGACTAGTGTATAAATTAATTCAATGCGAAGTTATACGTGGTAGGTATGTGAGATTTCATGCCGTCTTGGGGATGGAGCGGGGAGGGAGGGGAGAAAATCTGGAACTCAAAATTATGTAGAACCATGTGTTGTAAACTAAAAATAAAAAAAAAAGAATTAAAAGTTTTGGTACAAAAAAAACTTACTGAAGCCATGGAAATGATTGCTTGTAATCCACCTTTCCACCTTCCTTCCTACTTGTGATTTATGTATCTCATCTCTTCCTTCACTTCAGCAAGGTGGAATTCTGATCAGGAGAATTCCCAATTTGCAAATCTGTTCCTCATAATGTAACTTATTAAATGGCTACATGATTACTGGCACTTTGTCTCTGGCCTGCTGTTTCATCATTCTCAGAGTAGAGACTGGCTCAGTAAAATCCTCTTAATAGGACCTAGATATAAAAAAATATATTTGTAGCAGCTCTTTGTAGTGACAAATAAGCAGAAATTGAGCAGATTTTCATCAGTTGGGGAATGACTGAAAAATCTGTGGCATAGAGTGGTGATGGAGTACTATTGAGCTATAAGAAATACTGGGGGAAATAGTTTCAGAAAAAGTGGCCAGAACTACAAGCTGATGGAAAGTAAAAAGAGAAGAGCCAAGAAATCATTGTGCATTGTAAAAACAATGTTGTAATGATGATAAACTGCAAAAACCTTGACTACTGTGATCACTACAATGATCCAAGGCAATTCTAAAGCATTCATGATGAAAAAAATGCTATCCACCTCCAGAGAGAGCACTGGTGAACTACAAGAATAGTTCTTCTGTGTATTCTCACCACCTCTTCTCAATGTCTTCTGCTTCCCTTCCATTTTTGTTTTTTATTGTTTCCATTTTTGTATGACTCATTCCCTTGATCTCTCTCATTTTCTTGAAGATATGTCTTGTCTTTCCCATTCTATTGTTTTCTTTTATTTCTTTGCATGGCTCACATAAGAAAATCTTCTTATCTTTATTTGCTATTCTCCAGAATTCTGTATTGAGTTGGGTACATATTTTCTATTCTCCCTCACTTTTTCACTTTCCTTCTTTCCTCAGTTATTTGTAATACTTCCCCAAATAACCATCTTATTTTCTTGTTCTTATTTTCCTTTTATGTGTTTTCTGTTGCTGCCTCCTACCCAAAATTATGAAACTCCATCCATAGTTCTTCAGGTACTCTATCTACCATATGTAATTCCATAAATCTATTCATCACCTCCAATTTATATTCATAAGGGATGTTATTTAGGACATACCTATGTGGACTCATGGTTATCCCTGCTTTCTTTAAGTCTAATTTTGCAATAAGAAGCTCATGATCTGAGCCACAAACAATCCCAGGTCTTATTTTAACCAAGTGTATAGAGTTTCTCCACCTTTAGTTGAAAAGTGTATACTCAGTCTGATGTTGATTTTGACAAACTTGTGATTTCCCTTTGTGGAGTCACCTTTTGCATTGTTGAAATAGAGTGTTTGCTATGACCAGCGAGTTATCTTGACAAAATTCTCTTAGTCCCTGTCCTGCATCACTTTGTGCTCCAAGGCCAAACTTGTCTATTATTTCAGCAACAAAGCAGGGTCACCTGGTTCTGCAAGCAAACAAAGGCAAACCTGAGCTGTATAATCATAATGCATAATGCATACCCATAATGCATACAGAAAAGCTCCATAAGGGCATGCAAAACCAGAATGCAAATGATACTATAATGAGCTATAATGATTTACCCTAAAGGTAAATCAAAATAAATAGTGTGCAGACACTGTGCTGGGGAAAGTCCCTTTTGTGATTCCCCAACCCAAACAAACACATGTGAGTTTATTTTCATAGTGAGAAAACTTTATATCTCTACTTATAAACTATTGGTTCTATTCAATGGCATCACATTTATTTTCAAGTTCAATTATTTTATTAACAAAGTTTTTCCTCTCTCATCTTCACTACACATTGAAAACAAAAGAAAAACAAAATCCTTGAAACATATATACATCACCAAACAAAAATAATCCCCAGTTTGGCAACAGCCAGAAACATGTGTCATATTCCACATAGTGAGTCCATTCCTTCTCTGTCAGAAGGAGGGCACCATGTTTCATTGTGGTTCCTCTGGAATCATGGTGGGTCCTTACATTGATCAGAGTACTTTAGCCTTGTGTGTTTTTTTGTCTTTCCACTCTTTTTGTTATTGAAAAAATTGGGTTGGGCTCACTTTACTTGGCATCCATTCATAAGGTGTAAAGCTATCCTTTTCATCATTTTTAAAAACATAATAGAAAATCAGTTGCTTTTAATACCATAATTTGTTCAGCTATATGGCATTGAATGAGCAGCCCTTAGTTCTGGCACTTTGCAGCTTCCTCCAAAATGACTTGTTTCAATTTTTTTTGCGTATCTTTCAACTTTTAATGTTTTCTTCTTTTTTATATTTTGGCCAAGTAAGGGTATGGATGGTTTAAAGTACATACTAATTTGGGATGATAGATACAATTTGTTTTCCAGATGGCCTGGAAAATTCACAACTACGTCAACAATTTGTCAATATGCTTGTTTTCCCATAGTCCCTTTGGCATATGATATTTACCGTTGTTTAAATACTTTTTGTAACATTTGGAAGGAAAAATCAAGACTCATCCACTTTTATAAGAAAACCATTTGGAGCCATTTTTTGACAATTTTTAAAGTAGTAAAATGCAGAATGTTTTTTTAAGGCATCCATTCAGGAAAGACTTGATATTGTTTATGAAAGGGTAGGAATTTCTAGCAGTCATCAGTAGACAAAACACTTTATCCCACCTGGACAGTGTTTCACAATAACATACAGCAATACTAGGAAAGTCAGAAGCCACTGGCCTCACTGAAGTTAAGGAAGTAACTATCTCATTTCTATAACTAAAATGTGTATGGAGCAGAGAGAGAAACCTGTGTAGAAGGCAATGCTTCTTTCTCCTCCAGTGATGGGACAATAGCAGAGTACAGTGCTGCCAAGTTATAGTGGGAGTTATGAGAAGAACCCAGGGGAGGGGGAATTAAATAGAAGTTTCAGAAAAAGGAAAGCTCTGACCATCAGAAAAGTTCAGCACTTGAAGTGAGAAGAAGAGAAAGATTCTCTTTAGAGAAGAAAGTGTAAAATCAACTTCTTTCTTTAAATTTTGTTTTTCAGTTAACAAATATTGTCTCTTCCTGCATCTTGAATTTAAAATTTTTAAAATTCTTGTAAGAAATATGAATAGCCAAGCAAAACAGAAATCTCACATTGCCTATGTCCACAAATACATGTCTCATCATGCATATTGAGTCTGTCACATCCCAGCCAGAAAAATAGTTATATATTTAATTATAGTCATCTGGAATCATGGTGGTCAGCGCATTGATCAGAATCATTCAGTCTTTCAAAGTTCTTTGTTTTTACAATGCGTTGTAATTGTATAAAATGATCTCCTGGTTTTGCTCATTTCACTCTGCATCAGTTTATATAGTTCTACCCAGGGTTCTCTCAACTAATTCCTTTCTTTCTTTATTTCAATAAAATAGTATTCCATCAAATTAAGGTAACAACATTTTTCAACCAATACCAAATTGAAGGGTATGCCCCTCAGTTTCCAGTTTTGTACCACACCAAGAAAGCCAATATGAGTATTTATATAAATATGAGTCCTTTACATTTCTCTCTGATGTCTATAGGGGCTGAAACTAAGAGAGACATTCCTGTTTGAAAGGATGTGTAGTTTACTGACTTTTGTGGCCCAGTTCCAAATAGCTTTCCAGAAGAACTCCACCATATTAATGTGTCAGTTGTCCTGAGGCTCCACCAGTATTTGTCACTTTATCCTTTGTCATCTCCACCAAATGACAATGAGGTTTGCTTTATTTTCACTTTTTCAATTATTAGTGATTTGTAACAATTATTTGGTATGGTTCTTGGTAGCTTTGACATTTTCCTTTGTGAAATACCTGATCGTAAGTTTTGTCCATTTGTCATTTGGTGAATAACTCTAATTAATTTGAATCAATTACTTATAAATCTTCTCATTAAAATTTTTGCCAGAGAAAATTGTTGCAAACTTTCCCCACCAGGTAACTGCTTTCTTTGTAATTGTAGCTGCATTGATTTTGTTTGTGCAAACAATTTTCAATTTCATATACAAAAATTGCTCTCTTTATTTTCTGTGATTCCCTAAATCCATTTTTCATTCCCTATTTACATATATGAAAGGCATTCTCTTCCTCATATTTATGAGATACCTGTGATGTGACCTTTTATATCTGTCACTCACAAATTTGAAGCTAATCTTTGCATACATTGTGAAGTGTTGGTCTTAGCTTTTCTTTCTGCCAGAATATTTCTTGGGGTTTCCAGCACTTTTAAAAAATCAAATAGTGAGTTCCTGCCCCAGTAACTTGTGTGTGTGTGTGTGTGTGTGTGTGTGTGTGTTTTGTGTATCAAGCATTAGACTACCATGGTAGCTTTTTTTAAATTGCAGTGTATTTCATCTATTTCACTGACCTACTGTAGCCAGAATGGCCTTTGTTTTCTTTGAATGACTCAGCTTACCTCATTGAGTCCCTGGACGCTGGGGCTTGCTCTTCCGGGGCAGGACCAGAACTTCCTGTGTGATGAGTCATGGGGCTGGCTGAGGGGAGGTGTTAATGTCTATGCTAGGGGGAGGGGCCAACTCAAGAACCAATCAGCCCTGGTCATTCAGGCGGAGCTTGATGATGTCAAAGACCCTATAAGAGGGGAGAGGACAGCTTGAAGACTTCTGCTTTTCCTTTTCCGGTTGGAGCCAGCGACAGTTACAACGACAGTTACAGAGGCAGTTACGACAGTTACGTCAGTTACAGCCACAGCTGAAGCAGGAGCTGCCAGTAGCAGAGCTAACCTACGGGAGAAAGCTGAACAAAGACTTCAGGCCATTACAGCGACAGTTACAGCGACAGTTGGAGCCAGAGGCAGTTACAGAGGCAGTTACGACAGTTACGTCAGTTACAGCCACAAGTTCAGCCACAGCTGAAGCAGGAGCTGCCAGCAGCAGAGCTGATCTACGGGAGGAAGCTGAACAAAGACTTCAGGCCAGTGGGTAATCTTATTACCATCGAGGGGGAAGCATGATTTTGCTTTACGCAATCATGCTTCTCTGTAGCCTCCTGGTTACTCTTGCAAGGCGTACTTATTGGGCCTGGAAGATTTTGATCAACATATCAAAATGGGGCTTCTGGTTCATGGGTTGGTTACTGTGGAGCCTAAATAAATGTTTTGATTCTTCTGCCTTCTACTTTGAGAGTTTCTTATATCCGGCGGTTCCGAACCTTTCAGACATGTTTATGATCCTCTTTGAGATTATAAACTCTGCCCTCCTGATACACCTACCTCTCTATTTCTAAATTAGTAACAAATAATTTGGGGATCAGGTACTTCTAGCCCCTCTTCTTTTCCCATTTTGTCACGATTTCCCTTGAGATTCTTGACATTTTGTCCTCCAGCAAAATTTTATTATCATTTTTTTTAGCACTATCAAATAATCCTTGGATTTGTGTGGAATTGCATAAGTAAAAGAATTGAGGTTGGATTGCCATTCTTAGTATATTAGTTCAGTCTACCTATGAGCAAATAATTATTTAGGTCAATCTTCATTTCCATAAAGGGACCTTTGTAATTGTTGTGTTCAAACAGTTCCATTGTTCATGTTGGTAAGTTGATTCCCAAATATTTTATATATTTGATAGATTGTTAATTGAATTTCTCTTTTTACCATTTTCTGTTCACTTTGGTTACATACAGAAATATTGACAACTTTGTTAAAGTTACTAACTGAATGACCAGTTTTGGGTGAAGCAATAATTGACATTTCCTCTACTCAAGTCCCCCTATTGCATCTTGTCCCAGTGTGCAGGTGACCTGGGCTGTCAAAGGATCTGGAAGCTCTTACCAATGTGTAAAGGTTTCCAAGAGAAGCTAGGGAATTCCCTTAGTATACTGTGTGTGTTTGAGTACAGTCAAGTCAGAAGATATCCTATCAACTCAGCTTTCTCATTTAGTTCAAATAAATGAGTCTGTGCTAATCAATTACTAATCCACTTGGGTCAATTAAATTAATAATTATAAAGTATTGGATCAATGTAGAGCAACATATTAAGTGTCTAGAGAATAAAATTTCCTAAAAGATACAATCCATGCCCATATGGATTTCATGTTCTAGAAGGGGAATAAGATAAATACACACAGATGCCTCTTAAATAAATAATACATGATTGGTGCATCAGAAGAATGCACATAAAATCTGATTGGTGTTCCTGAAGCATAAGATCATTGCTGATTGCAGGGAACAAGATAGGTTTCATGAAGTAGGTGGCATTTGAGGTTGATGTTAATGGGTGTGTAGATATTCAAAAGGTAAAAAGGAACCTGAAGGACACTCATGGAATAGGAGATGGGGGACTAAAAGCCACAATGTCAAAGAAAGACAGGGTTTGACTGTGGGACAGAAAATGTTGTAGCATGGCTCAGTCACAAATTATGTGAAGGGGAGTAGTACGTGGATCAAGCTGAAGAGTTAAGATGATGCCAGATTTGGAGGGTCTAGAATGCCAAATAAACAGAATACTGATTCCTACCTCTTGGGAAAGCCTAGTATATTTATCTCTGTAGCCCCAAACCAAGGTATTTCCAGCCTTCAGGTGGCATTGATGGTTATACGACAAAAAGCAAAGGGATGATGAGGGAAGAGCAAGATAGTCACTGGCTCCTAGAAAATCAAAGATGGAAACTAAAGCCATCCTTTCATAAATTTATAACCACTCACTCTCCTTGCCAAGAGTAAGGAGTCTTGGGCTGACCATGGTGCTGAAACTCACAATATCAAGCAAAAAGAATTAGAGATATTAAAGATTCATGTTTCTTGCTCAGTGAGTTCATGTGTGTTTTGTGAAATGAGGTTGTTTCTTCTTCAGCAGAGAATGATTAAGTGGAAAGGCCTTTGGATTTGGGGTCAGAAGAGCTTGGTCAGCATGCATGCCCTGTGACATATACAGTGACCTAAGGTTAATCATCTCACTTCTTTATACCTTAGTTTTCTCCTCTCTGCAGCAATAATAATGACAGCAATAGCTAGAATTTATATACCATCTTAAATGACCAAAGTGCATTCCATATATCAGCTCATTGGAGTCTCACAACAACTTTGGTAGATAGGTGCTTTTATTATCCCCGTTTTATAGACAAGGTAACTGAGGATAAGAGAAGTGAAATGAGTTTCCAGGAGTTGTATAACTATTAAGGGTCCAAGGTCAGTTTCAGATTCATTCTTCCTGACTCCAAGTCTCAAGACCTTTATTCATTAAATTCCTTTCTTCCTCTAAATTCTGTGATTTTGTGATCTCTTAATCAAAGCAGCAGTCAGAGGACTAGGACATTTAAGAGAAGTGAGCTACCTTGAACAAATCCCAAGAGTATTATAAGTCTTCTCAGAAGTAAGAATAAATTGGCAATATCTCCTAAACATTTCCTAGGAGATAAGAGACTATGGTACTCTGATCCTGTTGCTGAAATGCAGCAAATAACCACAGAATAAGAAGACAGCTCTGGCCTTACCTGTGACCATGGTGAGCTAAGTAGTTGAAAGTTTTCTTTTAACAAGTTCATCAAATATAGAAATTTCTCATCATTGTACTTGAATTGATCATGGAAGAGGATAGAACAGATCACATGCATGGAGCACAGCCAAGGATGAAGGTGGGATCATTGGCCTGACATAATGCAGTGTGAAGTTACCAAAGGAGGAAAAAATAGCTCTATCAGAAATGTCTCCAATCATGTAAGAACATCTCTTCTTTCCATTCCTAGATATGGTGTTTAATTCCTCTAAGTCTAGTGAATGCTGTTCTCTTGGATAATTTCCTTTACCCTTTATAAGGAAATTAAATAAGCTTATAATACTTGAGAATGAGAAGAGATATGGGAGCTCTCTGCCCTGCAGAGTAAATAGTTAGTCAATGTGACAAGACAGAGGCTTTTAAAATCACTCCCAAATCGAGTAGTATTTAGTGCTGGGACTGGGTGAACAGTTGGACCCCACATGTCCAGGAAGATAGAATTGCAAATCAACCCTTTGTTTTCCTGAGCTCCTCCACCAGGCATTGGGCTTCTTCTTGAACTCTCTCTTCAATTCTTTGCTTCCCCACCCCAAAGTTCTTTAGAGTCATGAGGAAAAATCTGTGGAGTTATTTCCACCCCTCTCCCTGACTAAAAACAACTCCTAGACAAAGGAGAAGAAAAGGACATTGTCATTCTAACACTGGAGGTAATGGAGGGCACAGTGTTCATGGTGGACATGTGCTTTGGGGCTTAATTAGGTGAACAAGTTTAATTTTATTTAATTCAAACCAAAATAAAATGCAGCATGGTAGGTATTAAGCATCTATCTAATTAAGGTCTTTTCCTAGATACTGAGAATTGCCCAATACTTTTACTGGATATATTCTGCCATACCTTTTCACTTCTCAGTGACTCTTTTGAATATACTAATCTTGCCTTGTCCTTTGAATATACCTTGAAACACTGGAATAATTCCTCTGTCTTTACAGGCATCTCCTTGATCAATTAGAGCTGTCTTCATAATGTTATATCCATGTGGCCCCACTACACGCTGGGTTACAAAATGAAGAGGATAGATGGTGCCATATTTTTCAGCCATCTGTGAAAACAATGCCAAGAAATATGGAGATGCACAGTGTGAAACATTAGGAAGTTGGAATTTACCCCGCAAACTACCTAATAATGTGCCATGTCAATATACATAAGCATGGATAAGATAATATGTTTTTAATGAATTCTGGTTACACAAAGGCATAAGCGGTGGAACAATGAAATAGTATTCTCATTCCTTTTAGTTTGCTTCTGGGGAATCCCTGTCATTATATGGCATAGTATTTTTCTCAGGTACTTTCCCTGTGTGCTCCATTGCTACCCACCTAGTGCAAAGAGATTATAAAAAAGGACCAGGCATTGATGTTGGCTAGATGACCCATGGAAGATTTATGGGAGGACATGGAAAAAAGCCACACAGGATGCAAAGGGGATCACTGCCTCCTAAGAAAAGCTACCTAATTTTGTTACCTCCACTCTCATTTCTGAAATATTTGCAGCATTTATTAAGCCATCAGTATTCAACTTCATCTGATCTCTAGAAAGTTATTAATAGTGTTTAATAGCCAAATCTGATGGCCTTATCTCAATACACATTCTTCTAGATTTCTTTACAGCATTTGACACTGTTATCTACCCTCTTCTCCCATATAGTCTCTTTTTTCTGGATTTCTGTAATCTCTCTCTCTCTCTCTCTCTCTCTCTCTCTCTCTCTCTCTCTCTCTGTCTCTCTGTCTCTCTCTCTCTCTCTCTCTCTCTCTCTCTCTCTCTCTCTCTCTCTCTCTTTCTCTCTCTCCCACTCCCCTCCACACTTTTACCTGTCTCATTCCTCCTTATCAATCTCCTTTCCTGGATCATATTCCACATTGAACTAGAAATCCATGACTTTTCCCCATGTTTCTGTCCTAGGCCAACTTCTCTTCTCTTTCTACACTATTATTCTTGGTAACATCATTATTCCTATGGAGAGTACCCCGAGGTCTATACATCTTGGCTTATCATCATTCTTTTTTTGAGATTTTTTATTTTTAGTTTACAACACTCGGCTCTACATAATTTTGAGTTCCAGATTATCTTCCCCCCTCCCCTAATCCCTCCCCAAGATGGCATGGAATCTGATATATCTTCTACATGTAACTTTGTATTGAAATTATTCATACAATTGTCATGTTGTAAAGAAGAATTATGTCCAATGGAATGAATCACGAGAAAGAAGAAACAGAACAAAATAACCTGAAACAAAAGGGAAAGAAAAAACAAAGGGAGAAAAGGCCAGCATAAAGTGTGCCTCATTCTTTATTCAGACTCCATAGTTCTTTTTCTGGAATGTAGATAGCATTTTCCATCGTGAGTCCTTTGGAGTTGTCTTTGCACCTTGTATTACTGAGAAAAGCAAAGTCTGTCAGGTTTAGTCCTCATAGAATCCATATATCTGTGGTTGTGTACAATGTTCTCCTGGTTCTGCTCTGCTCACTCAACATTATGTTGTGTAGGTTTTTCCATGTTATTATGAAGTCTGTATCAACCCCATTTCTTATAGCACAATAGTTTTCCATTACCTTCATATACCACCACTCATTCAGCCATTCCCCAGTCGATGGCCATTCCCTTGATTTCCAATTCTTTGCTACTACAAAAAGAACCTCTATAAATATTTTTGTACATATGGGTCTTTTTCTCAATTGTGTGATCTCTTTGGGATATGACCCCAGAAGTGGTATTGCTGGGTCAAAGGATATGAATATTTTTATAGCCCATTGGGCATAGTTCCAAATTACTCTCCAAAATGGCTGAATCATCTCACAACTCCATCAGCAATGTAACAATGTTCCAATTTTCCCACATCCTTTCCAGCATTTTTCATTTTCCTGTTTTGTCATTTTAGTCAATCTGACAGGAGAGATGTGGTACGTAAGAGTTATTTTGATTTGCACTTCTCTAATCAGTAGTGCTTTCGAGCATTTTTTTCATATGCCTATAGATATCTTTAATTTCTTCCTCTGACAACTGCCTGTTCATATCCTTTGACCATTTCTCAACTGGAGAATGACTTGTATTCCTACAAATTTGGCTCAGTTCCCTGTATATTTTAGAAATAAGGCCTTTATCAGAGACACTGGTTCTAAAGATTTTCTCCCAATTTTCTGCTTCCCTCCTAATCTTTGTTGTATTGGCTTTTTTTATACAAAAGCATTTAGATTTAACATAAAATTAACCATTTTGCATTTTGTAATGCTATCTCTCATGAATTCTTTTTTTCCATAAATATGATAGGTAAACTATTCCTTGCTTTCCCAAATTGCTTATAGAATTGGTCTTTATTACTATATCATGAAAGTATTTTGACTTTATTTTCGGTATATGGTGTAAGATAATCATCTATGCCCGGTTTCTGCACTACCATTTTCCAATTTTCCCAGAAGGTTTTGTGAAATAGCTAATTCTTAGCCCAGAAGCTGGATTCTTTGGGTTTATCAAAGAGTAGATTGCTATAGTCATTGACTTCTCTGTCTTGTGTACCTATCTTATTCCACTGATGCACAACTCTGTTTCTTATCCTGTACCAGATAGTTTTGATGATGGCTGCTATATAGTACAGTTTAATATCTGGTATGGCTAGCCCTCCTTCCCTAACATTTCTTTTCATTAATACCCTAGATATTTTAGACCTCTTGTTCTTCCAGATGAATTTTGTTATTATTTTATCCAGCTATGTAAAATAATTTTTTGGCAGTTTGATTTGTATGGCACTGAATAGATAGATTAATTTAGGTAAAGTCATCATTTTTATTATATTAGCTCAGCCTAACCATGATCAACTGATATTTTTCCATTTATTTAGATCTGACTTTATTTGCATGAAAAGTGTTTCATAATTATGTTCATATGGTCCCCGCATTTGTCTTGACAGATAGACTCTGAAATATTTTATAGTGTCTACAGTAACTTTGAATGGAATTTCTCTTTCTATCTTTTGCTGTGGGGCTTTGTTAGTCATGTATAGGAATGCCGAGGATTTATATGGGTTTATTTTATATACCGCAACTTTGTAAAAGTTGTTTATTATTTCAAATAGTTTTTTCCTTGATTCTCTAGGATTATTTAAGTAAATCATCATATCATCTGCAAAAAGTAATAATTTAGCTTCTTCTTTGCCTATTCTAATTCCTTCAATTTCTTTTTCTTCTCTTATTGCTACAGTTAACATTTCTAGTACCAAATTGAATAGTAGGGGTGATAATGGACATTCTTGTTTCACCCCTGATCTTATTGGGAATGCATCTAGCTTATCCCCATTGCAAATAATGCTGGGTAGGCTGGGAGAGTGCTCAGCATGCTGAGCTGCATCAGATAGCACCAAAGCAGAAGCAGCTGGGAAAATAAGCCAGTGACCCAGAGTGGGAGAAAGCTGGGCTCCCAAAACCGGCAGAGATCCCCAGGCCTCCCAAGACAGGATGGGAGTCTGTAGAAGTGACGAGAAGCAGCAGCACAATGCCACCGTCCCTGAGACATCAATTCCTGAGGCTAGCAGCCTGAAGGTATGAAACGCGGTTTCTTGAACTTCCAGGAAACATAATGGCCGTGTAAATGGCTCTAATCCCTACCCCCTTGACCCAGTGAATTCCTATGGGAAAAAATGCTGGAATAGAGGAGACAGAATTGGGGATTCACTGGCTGAGCAGTGCAAGTTCCTGAGTCCCAGAGGGGCAGAGCCAGCAGGAGTCAACACCAGGAGCCCAGACATACCCTTGCACCCCCAGGGGAAGTGGCACACACCACCACAGACAACAAACAGCTGAGACCATTGATGAAAAGCAACAGTGCTGGAGAGAAGCCCCAGGGGAAGAGGAAACTTCAGGCAGCCAGACCCATTTCCCACACTGTGTTGGTAAGCAAAAGGGGTCTTAGCACTTAGTTCAACCAAGTGCCCTTGAAGAGTTTGGCCTTTGTTTCCTTGATTAGATTTGGGTGTCCTTGGTGTCTCCTTGCCTCAGGGGAGGGCCTAATTTACACATGAGTTTGAGTGACATGTCTGGGACAGCAGAGGCTTTTAGACCATGTGAGTTTAAGTCACCCCTTTGTGATGATTCTAGGTTATGTGGGTGAGTCGCATGTGTGACTCACCCCTGACCCTGAAAAAGATACAAAACCAGGGGTTGACTTTCTCTTTTTTGGAGCTCTTACCCACAGCAGTGGTGGCACGAGTGACTGGGCCAGCCCTTGTTATGAGCTCCTGGGCTGAACCAAGATGTTGGTAACTATGAATCTGTATTTGGTCTGTCTGTTGATGTTTGTAATTTGTTTAGGGCTCTCATTTGTGCTGGTGTGCTGACATGGAGACTCCAGGCAGCTGTAGTTAAGAGCCCCATAGCTTGTAACCTGAAGGTTGGGACTTTGTTAAACTCTGGTAACTATGTGTTGGGATTTGAATCAGACAAGGTCTGTCTGTCGATGTTTGTACTTTGTTTGTATTTTGCTCTGAAGTTCAGGGTGCTGGTCTTTTCCCCTGAACTAAGTGAATGATATTTGGATGCTGAATTAAAGAAGGCTTGTCAACCCCTTAACATTGCTTTCCTTACTAAAGCAGATCAAAAGAACCTGTGCTTTTGCAGTGTGTTGGCAGCTTTCTGGGTGCTGGTTGTTGGTGGATCTTACACCCCCACAGAAGCTGCTAGCTGGATTGTTGAAACAGACACCTCAGGACACTGAAGGCTATAATACACAAATCCAGTAACTAGACTCACAATCCTCAGAACAAAAAACCTAGTACAGAGAGCCCTGAGCTGCAAAAGCAGATATTCACTTTAAAGCCAGGAAAAAGCTAAACAACATGAAGAAGAACACAAAAAAACCCTGAGGACTATTCATTCTTTTTATGGAGACAGGTATGATTAAAACACCAATTTGGAAGTGGATAGCATTGACACTTTACCCACATGTGACACCTCCAAAGGGAATGTGAACTGGTCTCAACCCCAAAAAGCATTACTGGAAGAGCTAAAGAAGGATTTTAAAACCCAAATTAGGGGTGTAAAAGAAAAAATGGAAAAAATGGAAAAAAATACACTGACAAAATCAAGTCCTAAAAAAATAAGATTGGTGAAATGGCTATAAAAATTCAGAGTCTAAATAGAGAAAATGACACAATGAGAGGTAAAATCAACCAATTGGAAAAGGAGACACAACAATAAAATGAAGACAGCAACTCATTAAAAATTAGAATTGAGCAAGTGGAAGCTAATGACTCTATGAGGCATCAAGAAGTAGTAAAACAAAATGCAAAGAATGAAAAAATAGAAGAAAATGTGAAATACGATGGACCTGGAAAATAGATCCAGGAGAGACAATTTAAGAATTTTTGGTCTACCGGAAATCCATGATGAGAAAAAGAGCCTTGACAGTATCTTCAAAGAAATTATCAAAGATAACTGCCCAGAGGTCCTAGAACCAGAGGGTAAAATAGTCATTGAAAGAATCCAATGGTCACCCCCTGAAAGAAATCCCAAAATGAAAACTCCAAGAAATATTATAGCCAAATTTCAGAGTTACAAAATCAAGGAGAATATACCGCAAGCAGCCCAAAAGAAACAATTCAAGTATCATGGAAATATAGTCAGGATCACACAGGATCTTTCAGCTTCTACATTAAATGACAGGGGCAGTTGGAATATGATGTTCCCAAGGGCAAAGGATCTGGGACTACAACCAAGGATCAACTACCCAGAAAAATTGAGCATAATTTTTCAAGCATGGAGATGGACATTCAATGAAATAAGGGAATTCCAGACTTTCCTGATGAAAAGGCCAGAACTCAATGGAAAATTTGATCTTCAAATACAAAACACAAGAGAGACATGTAAAGGTAAATAGGGGGAAAACTCCCACAAACCTTATTAATCAATAAGGGCAAATTATTTACATATATGTATGTATATGTGTAAGTCAATCTTGAGAACAGTACAGTGATTACAACAATTGAAAGGGATGCACACAGACTGTGAATGTCTGTATAAAATAACTGATATAAGGATAAAAAACATAATTTAGAGATGTAAAGGGAGGCTTCTGAGAGAAGAGGTAAGGAGGTAGTAGAAACGGGTAAATTACATCAAATGAAGAGGCACAAAAACACATCGTAGTAAATGGAAGGAAAGGAGGGAGAAGAGCAGTATTTGAGCTTTACTCTCTTCGGATCTGGTTCAAGAAGGAAATAACACACCCTGATAAATATGGAAATCTAATTTGTCCAACAGGCAGTAGGAGGTGAAAGGGGGAAAAAGGGGGGGCTGTGGTCAGAAGGGAAGGAAGAAGTAGGTAGTGAAAAATGGTAAGATAACGGAGGGGAACCAAGAGGGTGGGTAAACTGAGGATGGCAGTGGTCAAAAGCAAAACTTTGTTGAGGAGTGGAAGGAGGAAAGGGAGAAATAAAACATAAACAGGGGAAATAGGATGGAGAAAAAGACTCAGATACTAATCATAACTGTGAATGTGAATGGGATGAACTTTCCCATAAACTGGAAGTGGAGAGCAGAATGGATTAAAAACCATAATCCTACAATCTGCTGTTTACAAGAATCACATTTGAAAGAGGGGGATACACAGAGGGTAAAGGTAAAAGGCTGGGGTAAAATATATTGGGCTTCAACTAAAGTAAAAAAACAAATAAACAGACAAGCAAACAGGTGTAGCAATCCTAGTCTCAGACAAAGCAATAGTAAAGATATATTTAACTAAAAGAGATAAGGAAAGACACTACTCCTGCTAAAAGGCACCATAAACAATGAAGCAATATCGTTTAACATATATGCGCCAAGTAGTATGGCACGCAAATTCTTAGAGGAGAGGTTAAGGGAGTTACAGGAAAAAATAGACACGAAAACTATAATAATGGGACAACTCAACCTCCCCTTCTCTGAACTTGATAAATCTAACCTCAACATAAATATGAAAGAAATTAAGGAGGTGAACAGAATTTTAGAAAGGCAGATATGACAGACCTCTGGAGAACGTTGAATGGGGATTAAAAGGAATATCCTTTTTCTCAGCAGTACATGGCACATAATCAAAAATTGGACAGGTACTAGAGCATAAAACCTCAAAATCCAATGCAGAAAGGCAGAAGTAGTCAAAGCATACTTTTCAGATCATGATGCAATAAGAATTATTTATAACAAAGAACGATGAAAAAATAAGCTAAAAATGAATTGGAAACTAAATAATCTAATTCTAAAGAATGAGTGGGCCAAAGAACAAATCAGAGAAACAATTAATAACTTTATTCAAGAGAATGACAATAATGAGACAACATACCCAGACTTATGGGATGCAGCAAAAGCAGTTCTTAGGGGAAGTTTTATATCTCTAAATGCTTACATAAATAAAATAGAGAAAAACTAAATCAATGAATTGGGCATGCAGCTGAAGAAGCTAGAAAAAGAACAAATTGAATATCCCCAATTAAATACCGAATTAGAACTACTGAAAATCAAAGGAGAGATTAATAAAATTGAAACCAAGAAAACTATTGAGTTAATAAATAAAACCAAGAACTGGTTTTATGAAAAAAAAAACAATAAAATTTATAAACCTTTTATCAATTTGATTATAAATAAGAAAGAAGAAAATCAAATTACCAGTATCAAAAATGAAAAAGGTGAATTCAACTCTAATGAAGAGGAAATCAAAACAATTATTAGGAATTATTTTGCCCAATTGCATGTCCATAAATTTGACAGCTTTAGGGATATGGATGAATATCTACAAAAACATAAATTTCCCAGGTTGACAGAAGAGGAACTAAAATTTTTAATTCCTATACTTTATAGACTATTTGGGAAAAATAGGTGAAGAAGAAGTCCTACCAAATTCTTTTTATGACACAAATATGGTACTTATACCCAAACCAGGTAGAGTCAAAACAGAGAATGAAAATTATAGACCAATTTCCCTAATGAATATTGAAGCAAAAAATTTAAATAAAATATTAGCAAAAAGATTGCAGCAACTTAACACGAGAATAATACACTATGACCAGGTAGGACTTATTCCAGGACTGAGAGGCTGGTTCAATAACAGGAAAACTATGATCATAATTTATCATATGAACAAAAAAACTAGCAGAAACCATCTCAATAGATGCAGAAAAAGTCTTTGACAAAATACAATACCCATTCCTATTAAAAACACTAGAAAGCAGACACTAGAATAAATGGTGCCTTCCTTAAAATTATAAATAGCATCTACCTAAAACCATCAAAGAGCTTTTTATCATTCTTAAATATCAATATAAATCCTACAGTAAATAGATTTCATTATACTTACCCTAAAAAGCCTTCAGTTTTGTTAGTTTGCCCTAAAGAGAACAAGGCTTTTCCAAACAATATGCAGCTGAAACCTCTCACTCTGTGTTATGTAAATAATACTGATATATTAATAGTTACTTAATAAATGATATTTTCATTTCTTCTTTCAATGACCTCCTAGTTCAATCACCTGCTACTAGTATTTCTGCTTTTCAATCAATGATCTGCACAACTAACAATAAATATTCCTGTGGCACAGTTTTGTCCATATCACTTTTCTACTCAAACGTCAGCAGGGGCTTCTTACTGCCTCAGTAACAAAGTACTTAATTGCCTCCACAGCTGCCTCTTACCTGTCTAGATTTATTTTGTATTGGCCCCTCATCACCAAGTTCAACTTTTTGGGAAACTCACTTTCTTGCTATCATCCTCCCGAACTTTTGCTCAGACTGTCTCCCATGCTTGGAATTCATTCCCACCCTCTCTTCCAATCAGAATCTGTCACTTCTTTCAAAGTCCAACTCATCCTCCTACTTGAAACCTTTTGGGGTCCAAAAATTACAAGTAATTTCTCTGTCCTCTCATTATCTTCTACTTACTTGTCTATGAGTTTGTTGTAGCATTCCAGTAGAACATGAGCTCCTGAAAGACAGGAACTCTTCCCTTTCAGGTGGAGATTGTTTTATTCACCATGTTTCTTTCCTGTGCCTGGCACAGTAGCTGGCACATGGGGTATAGAGAAGAAGTTCTCATTAACTGAATTTTGTCTTTGTTTTCACAGAGTCCACTATGATGCATTACAACAGGTAAAGATTTGATGCTGTTGTTGAATTTCTTCTGCTACCAAAGTTTTGACAAAAAAATCCTGCATGCATGACATCATTGCTAATGGAGATATCACTTGAAGAGCCCTTACCTCACATTATCCATGACCTAGGACTCTGAACCACCATGAATCCTGATTCAGTGATTCATTTGATGACCTTGTGTGTCCGCTCACAAGTCAAACCTCAAATCCAGACCCTTTACCTATGAAAATGATGCAGGGATGTTTTTGAAATCCAATTGCAGGATGTTGCCAATAAAAGGAAAAGGAGTGGGACCTGGTGGCAACTTCCCCCTTTTGAATTCTTGGCTCCATATAGAGAAGATCAGCAAAAGAACACAAGCCAGGAGGGCAGCTGTGGTGAGTCTCCAAGGATATCTTGCCTTGAGAGATGGTCTTACAGTTCTCAGAGGCACAAGCTGAGATGGCAGACTTTTATAATCATTGGTGGAAAACAAGTGCTGGCAACCCCCGGTCAACAAACAGGTTGTCCTTGCAGGCAAGCAGAATTAGTTTTCCATTAAATGTGATCAGTTTTGCAACCAAGGAAGGAAAAGTCTACAGACTCATTGTTTTGAAATCCGTTACTGACTAACCTGTCCCTAACCTGCATAGAAAAACAGGGGAAGGGAAGGATTTTGTCCAACTCGTCTTCTTTGGGTCACAGACAGTCAGCAATCAAATTTCTGTTGGCCTATGCATGTTTGTTGAGCTAAAGAGAAAGCACATATCCAAATCCAGTCTCAGAGGAGGTAATGGTAGATATCAGATTGTCAGATCCTGAAGACTCAACCTCACACTAAAGAGGGTGGATGTTATTTTTTTTATCTCCTAAGCCACAGTGGGCTTAATTGACTTCTTCATCATGCTTATTCTTTCTCCATCTTTAACATTCTTCTTGAGAGAGAAGATGGCAGCAAAGTAAGCATTGACATGCTCCGACTTCTTTCTGTCTTCTTACAGTAGTGGCCCACTTGCCCTAGGTATACTCCCCAGTATCTATCTCTTCATTGTTCTTCTTTTTTTTCTTTTTCAGATTAATTTATTTATTTTTAATCTTCAAAATTAATTTCCACAAAAGTGTGAGTTACAAATTTCCTCCCTGTCTCTCCCCTCCCCTTACCCAAGATGGCATGCATTCTGATTGCCCCTTTCCCCATTCTTCCCTCCCTTCTATCACTGCCCACTTCATCCCTTTTCCCCTTACTTTCTTCTAGGGAAAGCTATATTTCTATACCTTATTGCCTGTATATCTTATTTTTCAGTTGCATGTAAAAACAATTTATTTAAAAAACAATTAAAACTTTGAGTTCCAAATTCTCTCCCTTCTTCCCTCTCCACCCACCTTCATTGAGAAGGCAAGTAATTCAATGTAGGTTATACATGTGTTGTTATGCAAAACACTTCTAAATTAGTCATGTTGCGAAAGACTAATTGTATTTTCCTCTGTCCTACTCTGCCCCCCTATTTATTCTGTTTTCTTCTTTGACCTTGTTCCTTTAAAAAGTGTTTGATTCTGATTGCCCCCTCCACTAACCTGCCTACCCTTATATTGTCCCCCTCTTTATCCCTTTCCCCCCTGCTTTTCTGTGGGGTTAGATACCCAATGGAGCACATATCTTATTCCCACCTTAAGCTAAATCTGATGACAGTAAGATTCCCTCATTTTGTTTTACCTCATCCGTATTTTCTTCCATTATAACAGCTTTTTCTTACCACTTCAAAAGAGATAATTTACCCCATTCTAATTCTCCCTTTCTCCTTCTCACAATATAGTCCTCTGTCAATCCTTCATTTTATTTTTTAGATATCATCCCTTCATATTCAACTCACCCTGTGTGCTCTGTCGAAATATATGTATATTCTCTTCAACTACCCTGATACTGAGAATGGTCTCATGAGTTACAAATGTCATGTTTCCACATAGGAATGTAAATAGTTCAACTTTGATAAGTCTCTTATGATTTCTCTTTCCTGTTAATCTTTTCATGCTCCTCTTGATTCTTGTATTTGAAAGACAAGTTTTCTATTCAGCACTAGTCTTTTCATCAATAATGCTTGAAAGTCCTCTATTTCGTTGAATACCTATTTTGTCCCCTGAAGTATTATATTCAATTTTGCTGGGTAGGTGTTTCTTGATTTTATTCCTAGCTCCCTGCATCTCTGGAAAATCATATTCCAAGCCAAGCCTTTGGATCACTTAATGTAGAAGCTGCTAGATCTTGTATTATCCTGATTGTGTTTCCAAAATAATAAAATTGTTTCTTTCTGGATCCTGGTAATGTTTTCTCCTTGACGTGGGACCTCTGCAATTGGGCCAAAATATTCCTTGGAATTTTCCTTCTGGGATCTTTTTAAAAGAAGTGATCAATGAATTCCTTCTATTTTACACTCTGATTCTAGATTATCAGGGCAGTTTTCCTTGACAAATTCTTGAAAGATGATGTCTGGGCTCTTTTTTAGATAATGGCATTCAGGTAGTCCAATAATTTTAAGTGATTTCTCCTGGATCTATTTTCTAGGTCAGTTGTTTTTACAATGAGATATTTCACATTGTCTTCTGTTTTTTTTTGTTCTTTTGGTTCTGTTTTATAATTTCTTGATTTCTCAGTGATTAGCTTCCATTCGCTCTATTCTAATTTTTAAGGAATTATTTTGGTCAGTGAGCATTTGGAACTCCTTTTCCATTTGGCCAGTCCTGCTTTTTAAGGCATTCTACAACTCATTGGCTTTTTGGACAGCTTTTGCCATTTAGAATATTCTATTTTTTAAGGTGTTATTTTGTTCAGCATTTTGGGGGGTTTCCTTTAGTAAGTTGTTAACTGATTCTTCATGATTTTCTTGCATCACTCATCTCTTTTCCCATTTTTCCTCTACTTCTATTACTTAATTCTCAAAATCATTTTTTGAGCTTTTCCATGGCTGTGACCAATTCATATTTTTCTTGGTGGCTTTGGATGTGTGATCTTTGACTTTGTTGTCTTCTTCTGGTTGGATGTTTGGATCTTCTTTGTCACCAAACAAAGATTCTATGGTATGAGTATTTTTACAATGCCTGCTCATTTCCCCAGGCAATTACTTGATTTTTGAGCTCTTTTACACGGTATGATTTTGCTTCCAGAGTGGAGAGTGCCTTGTCCCAAGTACAACTGTCTCCAGAGCTACTTCTAGGCATCTGTAAATTTTCAGTTCTTCACAGGTGGTATGATCCAAAGAGAGTTGTTTACTCATCTCCTGGCCTATGATGTGGTCTGTGAATGACCTCAAGCACTCTTTTCTGCCCTGGAACTTCAAAGATGATTCACTCTCCACCACTACCACAAGCTCTGCCATGGAAGCACTCCTCATCACCTCAGGAGTGCCAACTTTAACTGTGACCCAGATCCAAGCAGGGCAAAGTAAGGGAATCATGACTCAGTGAGAGTAAAGAGATCCCTGCCCTCCCTCTGTGATCAGATGCTTGATCCCTCCACCATCTGTGGGCCTGGAACTCCAGGGGCAATTTCTTCTGCCTCCACAGACTGGACCAGGATTGAACTCTTCTCTCCCTCAGATCTGACACAAAGTTAAAATTCAAGAAAGGCTGGAATAGTGAGCAAGCAACACCATCAACAAACAAGAAGCCTGGCCAAAGAAAATTAGTACGATGACAAAGAAGGTAAAAATGCAAACTCAGAAGAGGATAACAATGTTAAAGGCCACATTCAAAGCCTCATTCAAAAATGTTAATTCATCTTAGATCCCAAAACACCTTATGTCAGTGTTCAAAAAGTATTTTAAAAATCAAATGAGAGAGGGAGAGGAAAAACTGGGAAAAGAGATGCGAGTGATGTAAGATAAAAATAAATGATGCCTTAAAGAACAGAATAGGCCAAATGTCAAAAGTGGCAACAAAATCTACTGAAGAGAACTTTCTTTAGAAAGCATAATTGGCCAAATGGAAAATGATACAAAAATTACAATTGTTTAAGGACAATTGCTTAAAAGGTACAATTAGCCAAATGGGGCAAAAGGTGCAAAAGCTCTCTGAAGAAAGTAAGTCCTTAAAAATTTGAATTAGGTAAGTGGAAGCCAATGACTCCATTAGAAATAAAGACTGAATGAAACAAAATCAGAAAAATAAAAAAGAAGAAAATGTTAAACATTTTATTAGAAAAATAACTGACCTATAGAAGAGATGGAGGAGAGATAATTTAAGAAATATTTAACTACCTAAAAATCCAGGGCCAACAAAGAGCCTAGACATCATCTTTTTAGAAATTATTGAGGGAAAATAAACCTTATATCCTATGACCAGAGAGTAAAGTTGAGATGGAAAGAATCCACCTGTCACTTTCTAAAAGAGCAACCAAATCAAAACTCTCAGGAATATTATAGTCAAATTCCACAGCTCCCATGTCAAGGAGAAAATAATGCAAACAGCAAGAAAGTATCAATCACAATATTGTGGAGGTACAGACACAATAACAGAAGCAAATTCTACTTTAAATGGTTAGAAAGTTTGAACTATTATATTCTGGAGGTCAAAGAAGCTAAGATTACAACCAAGAATCAACCATCCAGTAAAACTAAGCATAATCCTGGGGGAAAAAAGGGCATTTACTGAATTAGAGTCCTTTCAACTATTCCTGATGAAAAGAGTAGAGAAGAAAAGAAAATGGGATTTCACAAACACAAGAATCAAGAGAAGGAAAAAAAAGGAAACAGGAAAGGTAAAGCATAAGGGATTCAATGAAGTTATAATGTTTAGATTCCTACACAGGAAGATGATATATCTAATTCCTAAGAACCTCATCATTATTACAGCTTTAGAAAGAGCATACAAAGAACTAGGACATGGTGTAATAGAATGTTATAAAAATAAAATTAAAGAGTGAGAAAGAGTGATTCATAGAGAGAAGGTGGAAGGGAGAGATAGAAATGGATAAATTTTGTCACATAAAAGAGGCACAAAAAAGCTTTTATGATAAGGAAGGTGGGCAACACTTCAACCTTACTCTCATTGGAACTGGCTGAAAGTGGGAACAACATATACATTCAGTTGAGTACAGAAATCTATCTTAGGAGGGGTGGAGCCAAGATGGTGGCTGGAAAGAAGGGACTTGTGTGAGCTACCCCCCAAGATCCCTCCAAAAACCTATTAAAATGGCTCTGAACAAATTCTAGAACTGCAGAACCCACTAAATAGCAGAGGGAAGCAGGGCTCCAGCCCATGACAGCCTGGATGGTTGCTGGGTAAGGTCTATCTCATGAGGCTGGGGAGCAGAGCAAAGCAGAACCCAGTGTGAGCCCTGTCTGGACCAAACAGACCAGGAGCTGGGCAGAACAGGCCCTAGAGCCTTGAATCAGTGAGCTGTGGCAGTTACCAGACTTCTAAACCCACAAACAAGAAAGACAACAGAGAAGGTTAGTGGGAAAAGATGTGGGGGCAGAGTGAAAGGAGTTCACGGTTCAGCCACCACCCCAGGGGCAGAAGTAGTGCATCTCTGAGGACAGAACAACAACTGCAGTTGCTTCCTGCCCCAGGCCCACCTGGTGGGAGGAATTGAGTGGAAGATGAGAGCTGGAGTGCAGAGCCTGTTTAAGATCTGAGTCACGATCTGGGTTGGCAGTTCATGGGGGAGGAGGAGTGCTGGTGTGGCAGAGCTTGCTGTGTAGAAATAGCTCTGAAAACAACAGCACACCCCCTCAAGCTTAGAACAAAGTACTCTTTACTCTACAAGAGCCATGCCCAGTTGAAAACCTCAAGGGTCAAGTAAGTTGGCTAGGAACATGGCCAGGCAGCGAAAACGGACTCATATTCAGTCTCAGACTTTGGAAACTTTCTTTGGTGAAGACCAAAGAAGACCAAAACATACAGCCAGAAGAAGTCAACAGGGTCAAAGAGCCTACATCAAAAGCCTCCAAGAAAAACATTAGCTGGTCTCAGGCCATGGAAGAGCTCAAAAAGGATTTGGAAAAGAAAGTTAGAGAAGTAGAGGTAAAATTGGGAAGAGGAATGAGAGTGATGTGAGAAAACCATTTTCAAATACCTTGAACTTACTCAGGCACCTCTTGTTCAAAAAGCTCCAAAGGAGCTTTGGGCAACTGTTAATCACATCTGACCATGCACAGGGTCATTTCTGATTGGTAAGAACTTAGCTGGAAGTACAAAATATTGGGAATGGTTTGGGGTGAGTAAGGCTTGACTTCTGACATCTGAAATGTCCCAATATTTTGCAATCTATCATTTCCTCCAGGAAATCTTTCATCCACCAGTGATGACTAACACCACCCAGACCCTCCTATAACTTCATAGGTGGTCTTTGAGTTACTGTAGCCATAACATTTATGACCCTCTGGCCAACCTGCTGCTGAACCTCTTTAAACCTAGCTCATCTGGTTCTCAAACATTAGTAGGTGCATGGTCACAAATGTTTTTCCAGTTTGTCAGGATCTGCTAAAGTTCAAAAATTATTTTATTTTATTTTTTTTCTATTTTAGCAGTCCAAAGTCATCTCTATGTCCTCAGGAGACAATGGAGCAGGACTTCATTGTGACTCTTTTGTTTATTATCCTTGGTATTTCAGTGGTTTCTGTCTCTTCCACTATCAATCACTGTCATCACTTTCCCTTTCACTTGTGAGCAGACCCTTGAATCCAAAGATTAACTCAGCATCCTTGTGTTGGAGGATATTGGGAGTTGCTGAGCTGTGTCCCTGCCCACAATAGTGTCTGGGGCAGGGTGGCAAGACAGAGCTCAGTCAAATTTCCAGTCCTGTTTTCAACAAGCTCACTATTGTCACTGACTCTAGCAGGTTTTTCGTCTACTAAATTCTTCCCTTTACTCTTCTTCTTTCTTGCCTGGGAGTGGGCAAAGTCACCTCCTGCCAATTCTTGAGAGGTAAAGGAAGATATTTAAATGGAGTTACTGGAACACGATTTCAGGGACCCCAAGACTTAATAGCAATGTTTACTCTCAGATTAGCTGCCACCTCATATAGCATCCCTGAAGTCAGGAAAACCTATGGCAAAGATGGCATAACAAATAGAGAGGACATTTCTAAGGTTCTTTATGTTTTAAAATCTTTTATGTACACTATATACATGCTGGCCACTAACCCGGGATGATAAATCCCCATAGGTCGATTGCCCTGTGGTTGGGGCCTAGACCTGATAGGTGCCAGCTCATATGTCCCAAGTTTATTATGTCTTTTAGGAAAAGGGTGAGACTGAGGAGTCAATGATAAATCTGGTATTTTGAAGGAAGCTGGAAATGCTCTCTCATTAATGTAACTGTGAAGTTAAAAGGTGAATAAATATTTTGAAAAGCATTTTTAAAATTGGCTACTTGTGGTTAATATTGTTTTATTTAAATGAGAAAACATTTTCATTTGTTGTTTGTTGTTCAGTTGTTTCTGTTGTGACTCTTTATGACCCTATTTGGGGTTTTCTTTGCAAAGATACTTGAATGGTTTGTCCTTCCCTTCTCCAGCTCATTTTTTTTTAAGATGAGGAAATGAAAAGGACTCATCTGAGGTCACACAGCTAGTATGAGGCTGGCTTTGAACTCAGGTGTTCCTGACTCCAGGCCTAGCTTTCTCTCCACTACACCACCTAGTTGCCCCTTCTGTCTTTCTAATTTTTTAAATTGATATTGTTTGTTTTTACAATACCTCCATTTCATTGTGTTCTAATGTATAGAATGCTGGACTTGGAGTCTGAAAAATATGCATTTTAATTCTGCTTAAAACATTTTAAATCTTTGGGGCCAAAGGCAAGTGTCATAATTTATAAGAATTTCAGGCAACTCTCTCAAATTAACTGCTGAGTTATAGTTGAGTTCTTACCTTCTCTGGGACTTTACCAACAAAATCATAGATTCTTGACAGATTGATGTATTGTGTTGTGTTGTAGTATGGAGGTGATCTTGGGTGGTTAGACCTAAATTCTAGAAGATGCTACAACACTAGGAAGTTATGGGGCCATCAATGGACAATGACCTAGTCACCTAGTGATGATCCTAGCCAATAGCAGAGAAGTCCCTCAATAGTGTGGCTGTCACCAGGGGATGACTATCCTTTGAGTATAATGTTTGAAAATGGTCTGTTAAAGCATGGATGGGTGGATTGATTCAATCCACTGATCAAAATATCATAGATGGAGAGTCAGTAGGGAAATCTGAGCTCATGTGATCCAACCAATTCATTGCAGAGGGGAAGAATCAGATGCAAGGATAAATAGGAAGTGACTTGTCCAAGGCCATATAAGTTGTTAGCATGAGAGGCAGGACTGGTTCCAGTTCCTCTGCCCCTCAAAGTCAGGGCTCCTTCTATATTATCATGCTGCTTCTGAAGTCATGAATCCTCAATGTATGGAGGCACAGGCACACATTTTTATGTCAGGACTCATTTGCAACACAGCCCTGTTCAATGTACCCCAAATTCACAAAAAAATGCTGTACAACACAAAATAAGATTATCCTTAATTATATTTGAAAAGGAAAGTGCAAACTAATATGAGTTTTCTAGGGGGATATTTTGCATAACTTCCTCTATACCCTAACACTGGAATTGAGGGTGTGAATTGGAGCATGCCTGGAGACACCAGTCTGATGGGTGCACAGAATATCGATAAACTAGCCTCTATTACATAAGAACATATAAGGTACTCTGCTAAACTGTCTTGTCTCTGGAAATTCAGACCAACTTTAATCATGAGGAAGGAATATTTCTTTCCATCAAGGGGATTCTAGTCAAAAACAGAAGATGAAACCAGCTGGCTATTTTTTCAAATCAACTTGGTCTTCTTCCTTAGCGAGGAAGAAAGCATAGTTGGTAATATGGTGGAAGACTGAACCTAAAACGATTGGTCCTGATGCTAAATTCATTTGGATCTCCAACAGATTTGAGGGAGAAGTTCTGTAGAATGGTGGTAAAGAACAAAAACAACTCCATCCTTGCCAGGCCCTCTCCAAGACAAGACCGTTTTCCTAGAAAGAAACAAAAAATGTGCTTTAAAATCTTCATGGAATATTATAGTGTCAGCCAAAGTGAAACAGACTCATTGGACCACAATAATAGTGGAGTGAAAGAGCAAAAGAGAAGGATGCAGATGTGCAGAAATAATGAGAACTCTTGTTGTGAGTTATATTTCAGCCATTAATGGTGACTAGGGACAGGAAGGAATTCTCTTTTCATACCATTCTTCCCATGGTGAGCCCTTGTCCACTGGATCTTGCAATGGAGTCAGACTTCTCCTGAATAATGGAGCAGGTAGCCAGCTAAGAGGCTCAGCTGGTCTGTTGAGGGGTTTGAGGAGAAGCCAGGATATGGGAATACTAGAAAAGCAGTGTGTCATATACCACAATGGGGAAGTATTTCCTTAGAACAACTCCTGGGAAGAGGCTAAGCCAGAGGAGGATGGGAGGAGAAACAGGATTCTCCTTTTAGAGTGAGAGATAGAGATGGTAAGGGTTTCTTTTTACCAATGGAGAAAGGCATGAAGTAGTCACTTTTTTTGAATTTCCCATTCATATCCAGGAAGTGCTGGGGGTCAAACTGGTCAGGGTTGGGAAACTCTTTGCTGTCATTCAAGACTGGGGTGAGCAGGGGGAAGATTGTTGTGCCCTAGAGGGAAGAAATTCGAGGGGAAAGTCAGTTACTATCATGAATATTCTTGTTATGCCAGTCCAGTGGCTCCCTGTTGTCTCTACTACTAAATACACACTTCTTTATGAAAGGTATAGACTGGAAGGTCAAGCCATTAAGAATAATCATATGCTCCGGTCTAGCTTTCCAAGTTGATGTCCCCATTATTGTCCCCATCATGCCCTGCTTGGCTGGTTCAGCTGCTGTTCTCCATCCACAAAGCTCCCTCAATCTTTGTGCCTTTAAAATGCCCATGTCCTGGGGCTAGAAGGCACTGCTTGCTCACTTCAGCATTTTAGAATTCCCAGTATTCCTTCGGGTACTCCATCCTATAGGAACCCTTGGCTAAGGCCCTGAGCAATTTGTGCTCTATCTCCACCCCATTCCAGTTCCTTGCTCTATATTTCACATCCACACCTGCTGCTTGCCAGACTCTGGAAAGGCAGCATATGTGAATTTTCAGTGCCTGGGCCAATGCTTAAAGACCCTAGGGGCAGAGCAGGTTTCCTTCTGGGGGAGTTTCTTCAGCAGGAAGTCACTCTGGTAAGGAAAGAAATAAGAGTTGGGGCTGACTTTTCTGGTTCCAAATTGTGCTCCCTCCAGGAGAAACCAATGTCCTCTTTGGTCCAATACCCTTCTATTCTTGATTCTTGTCAACAGCACTTGGCTCAGAAATTCTCACATAGTATGTTCTTGCTAAAGCATTGATGATTTGAACTGAACAATGCACTCAAAAGGGTATATTAAGAGTGAAATTAGGTGGAATTCTCCCAGCTTTCTTTGAAGTATAATAGTTCTGCTGAGCCATTGTTAGGAAACTTTAATCTAATTCAATTAATGTTTATTTAGTAACAGCCTAAATCAATATTTTAGAATGTAAAGACCTTGGTTCTAGTTTCAGGTCCAACATTTTAAAATGTCCTTGAGTAAGTTATTTGACCTGATACTCAATTTCTCCATCTGCACAATGGGACAATCCACTTCAGTATCTAGTAAAAGGAAAAGACATAAACAAAAATTTCTCTTGAGCAATCTTACTCTGTTATTTTGCCTGCACATTTTCTTTTCAGTGTTGCCATGATGAATTTTAAGCAGGGAGAATCAAGACAAGTATACACTTTCCACTCGTTCTTCATTCAACACCACAGACAATACAACTTATACATTCCAAAAAACTTCCTTAAGGGGTAACTTCCTATGAGGTCATGACAATGGAACTTGATTTTCTCAGGTCTAAAACGAGATCACTGGACCAGATGATATTTGAGTTGTCTTCTAACGCTAGATCCCATGGGCCTGTGACTACTGACCTTTGGGAGGAAATACTGTTGGAACTGGATGTCTTGGTTCACTGCATGGGGCAGGTTAATAGGTAGGAGGTCAATGAATCTCTGCACTTCATGCACCACAGCATCCATATAAGGCATATCTTGTTTGTCCATTATGGAAGGAACTCGATTATGTCCAATCACACGATCAATTTCCTCATGAATTTTTGCTGCAAGGACAAAAACAGGAATAAACACTGAACTTCCTGGTCTGGGAATGCCAAACAGAGACTATGTGGAGTATTTGCCTGATCACATGATCTAAGATAATTCGTAGATGAGGAGCACTGGGGTTTTTTTTGTGGCTTAGTGGATAGGAGTCAGGAAGAACTGTGTTTGCTTTCCTTTTTAGATACCATCTGTATAAATTTAGACAAGTCGTTAAACCTAACTAAGCCTCATTTTCCTCATCTGAAAAATGTGGGTAATAAATTATCTGTCTTCTAAGGTTCTCTACACCTCTAAATTAATTATCCTATGGTTTGTTAAATGTAGATAATATCTGCATCTCTCTTAAAGGTCATCAAATGAAATTATATGTTAGGTGAAATGGAAACCTTACACCTTTTATGTTTAGGCCAGCTATTATTGTCAAAGGAAGTAGATGTCTTAATTTGAATTCCATTGTGCTGGTGATTATATTACCTCCTTGATTTAAATCATTCACCAGGTATGTATGTCATCTTCTGTCTCAATATCCTCAGTTACTGAGACATGGACTCTCAGCATGAGAAATGACTTGTTTTTCACCTAGGACCTTCCATAATTGAACAGGAATCCTGTTTCTTTTTATTTTTGAATAAATATATTTGTTTTACTTTTAATTTTTTAAATTTATTTTCAACTATTTAATATTTTTATTTTTCAACATTGATTTCCACAAGATGTTTTGTTACAAATTTTCTCCCAATTTCCACCATCCCCCACCTTAAGATGGCATTTATTCTGATTGCCCATCTTCCCAGTCTGCTCTCCCTTCTGTCACCCCATTCCTTCCTCCATTGTTCCCTTTCCCCTTACATTTTTGTAGGGCAAGACAGATTTCTATACTCCATTGGCTGTATATCTTATTTCCTAGTTGCATGTAAAAACAACTTTTTTGGAGCATTTCTTTTTATAACTTTAGAAATTCTCTTCCTTCTTCCCTCCCCATCCACTCTCCTTGAGAAAGGAAGCAATTCAACATAAGCCACACATGTATGATTATGCAAAATACTTCCACAATAGTCATGTTGTGAAAGACTATGTTTACCTCCATCTTATCCTGTCCCCCTTCACTCACTTTTCTCTCTTGATTCTGTCGTTTTTCAAAAGTGTTTGCTTTTGATTACCTCCTCCCCCGATCTTCCCTCCCTTCTATCATCCTCCTTTATTATCCCTTTCTCCCCTACTTTCCTGTACAGTAAGATACCCAATTGAGTGTATATGTTATTCCCTCCTTAAGTCAAATCCAGTGACAGCAAGATTCATTCATTCCCTTTCAAATGACCCCTCTTCCCTTCCAAAAGAACTGCTTTTCTTTGTACTTTTATGGGAGGTAATTTACCCCATTCCTTCTCTCCCTTTATCTTTCTCCCAATATATTCCTATGTAACCCCTTAATTTTTTTTTAGATATCACCCTTTCATATTCAATTCACCCTGCACCCTCTGTCTATATAGATGTATATTCCCTTCAACTACCCTAATACTGAGAAAGGTTTCATGAGTTACAAATATCATCTTTCCATGTAGCAATGTAAACAAAACCATTGAATTTTAGTAATTTCCTTATGATTTCTCTTTCCTAGTTACTTTTTTCATGGTTCTCTTGATTCGTGTATTTGAAAGTCAAATTATCTATTCAGCTCTGGTCTTTTCATTGAGAAAGCTTGAAAGTCCTCTATCTTATTGGTAATCCATGTTTTGCCCTGGAGTATTATACTCAGTTTTGCTGGGTAGGTGATTCTTGGTTGTAATCCTAGCTCCTTTGACCGATGGAATATCATATTCCAAGCCCTTCAGTCCCTTAATGTAGAAGCTGCTAGACCTTGTATTATCCTGATTGTGTTTCCACAATACTCAAATTTCTTCTTTGTTGCTGTTTGCAGTATTTTCCCCTTAACTGGGAACTCTGGAATTTGGCTACAATATTCCTAGGAGTTTTATTTATTTATTTTATTTTATGGGATCTTTTTAAGAGGCATTTGCTGGATTCTTTCAATTTCTGATTTACCCTCTGGCTCTAGAATATCAGGGAAGTTTTGATAATTTCTTGAAAGGTGATTTCTAAGGTCTTTTTGGATCATGGCTTTGAGGTAGTCCAATAATTTTAAAATTATCTTTCCTGGATCTATTCCTCAGGTCAGTGGTTTTTCCAATGAAGTATTTCACATTGTCTTCCATTTTTTCATTCTTTTGGTTCTGTTTTATAATTTCTTGAATTGTCATAAAGTCACAAGTTTACACGTGCTCCATTCTAATTTTTAAGGTAGTATTTTCTCCATTGGTCTTTTGGACCTCTTTTTCCATTTGGCTAATTCTGTCTTATAAGGCAGTCTTCTCCTCATTGGATTTTTGGATATCTTTTGCCATTTGGGTTAGGTTATTTTTAAGGTGTTTTCTTCAGTATTTTTTGTATCTCCTTTAGCAAGTCATTGACTTGTTTTTCATGATTTTCTTGCAACACTCTCATTTCTCTTCCCAATTTTTCCTCTAGTTCTTTTTTTTTTTTGATTTTCCAAATCTTCTTTTGGCTCTTCCATTCCTTGAGACCAATTCATATTTTCTTTGGAGGCTTTTGATGTAGCGTCTTTGACTTCATTGTCTTCTTCTGGCTGTATGTTTTGATCTTCTTTATCACTCCAAAATGATTCTATAGTCTGAGTCCTTTTATGCTGCTTGCTCATATTCCCAGCCAATTACTTGACTTTTGAGGTTTTTGTCAGGGTATGACTGCTTTCAGATTGGAGAGTGCTTTATCCCAAACTTCAGAGATTTGTGCTGCTGTTTTCAGAGCCACTTCTATTCTGAGGTGGTGTTATATTCTTCTCCTGGATTTTGCTCTGCTCTGTGAGTGGAAGCACTATTTTCTGCCATGTAACTATAAGCTCTGCCACACCATTGCTCCTTCTCCCCCAAGAATTTCCAACCAGGACCTTGATCCAGATCCAAGCAGGGCAAAGCAAGAGAACACTGCCTCTGCACCAGACATTCAATCCCTACCCTCCTGCTCTGATACAGGGCTTGATTCCTCCCTCTGTGTGGGCCAGGGGTTCTGGAAGCAGCTGCTGCAGCTTACTCCTGCTGCTTCCCCCAGCTCCTGGCACTAGGGCCAGACCTCACACCTTTCTCACCCATATTCAACAATTTTCCCACTGACCCACTCCATTTTCTTTGGAGTTTGCGGGTTGAGAAGTCTAGTAACTGCCACAGCTCAGTGATTCTGGGACCCGATGCCTGAGCTACTCAGTCTACTCCCTGCCTGGTCTGTTCTGATGTGGCCCAAGCTGGGCTGCACTGTGCTTCCAGTACAGTGGGATAGACACTTCCCAGTGAAAATGGAGCCATATTGGGCTGGAGACTTTTTTCCCTCTATTATTTTGTGGGTTCCTAATCTCTAGCATTTGTTTATAGTCATTTTACTGGTGTTTGAAGGGATTTGGGGGAGAACTTAAGCAAGTCCCTGTTTTCCAGCTGCCATATTGGCTCTGCCTCCAGGAATCCTGTTTCTAATGGAATGAACAAATGGTCATCCAGCCTTTGCTTGAGAACCTCCAGAGCAGCTGAATTGTCTTTGGGGAGAATTTGAATGGTTGGTAAATCTTTCCTTACATGAAGCCTCCAGTTGTCAATTTCAACTTCTATCCATGGTTCCTGGTTCTGCCTCTTTGGATGCAGCAGAAGCTGCCATGGTATAATGTAAGTCATCTGAGGAAAGGGATGTTTCATATGAGTCATTGCATACTAAACATAGAGCTGAGGGCACATGATGGGAGCTTTATACAAGTTTGTTAAAATGGATTGAATTCCCAAAAACAGTCCTTCACATACCATAATAACTACTATATCTGGCCCAAGTGCCATATTTTCTTAAATATGCCACTGGCTGACCTGTTGCTTATCTGTGCTGAAGTAATGAAAATCCAAGAGGTGAAGAGATGGTGCCAGCTCCTGAGCAAGGTACAGGGCTTGGAAAGCAAGTCTGTTCTGTAAGCATGACTAATCTTGTGCTTTACCTTGTACCTCAGGATGTTTCAGAATGAGCAGCAGGCCATATCTTAGAGTGCTGCTGGTGGTTTCTGTTCCTGCAGTAAATAAGTTTGATCCAGTCACTAATAGATTCTCCAAGTCAAATTCAGAGTGGGAATTATCTTTCTCCTAAAGGAGAGATACAAAATATATGAAGTAATGTGAGACAGCAGGGAAAGCGTTTAGTAATCATATGAAGTACATAAAGTTTGTCCTAGGATCCCTTCCCACCTTCATTTCTCTACTTTTAGAGACTAGAACCTTCCCAATGCCCTCTGACTCCACTGTCCCCCAATAGGTTTGCCCTTCCCAGGCAACGTTCTTCCCCTCAAACAGTATGGCATAGTGGATAGAGCACTAGTCTTTGAATTGGGAAGATCTGGATGTAAATTTATCCTAGGCTAAGAGGTATTTATCTGTCCAAGGAAAAGTAACTTAATTCCTCTTGGCTCCACTTTCCTCATAGATAAAAGGAGAGAGTTAGATCCCTTTAAGCTCTCTATTTACTATCATTGATATGTATAATGTTTAGAGGACCTGATCAAGTAATTCACTGAAACCTTAGTGACTTTATAAATCATACCTTATACTGATTTTCCACCACAAAATGGTACAGCAGCTTTGTAAACCAACAAAAACAAGAAGAAATTTTAGATTTTTGAATGGGGCATTGAGAGAAATGTTTTGTGGTGGAGAAGAGAGAATATAAAAATTTGTAGGGAACATGAACTTCTGCCAGCCAACCTGTGACTGTTCAGAAATTCTTTTTAAAAATCTCTCTTATGTTGTCATCCAGCCTCAGCTTCAGACTCACACAGATGGGGAACTTACTACCTAATGAAGACTTTAATTCCAGCCTTGGACATTCTCAGCTTAATCATGCATGGAATCAGATGGACTTATGGCCATCAACATTATAAAAATGAGCAATTTGGAAAGATTAATGAACTAGTATCAGTTCAATTTCAATTTTGAGTGCAGAGCATCAATGATGAAGAATGCTACATGCCTTCTGAAACAGATTAGATGGAATAGTATGGAGAATGAGACACATATTTTTGAACATGGCCAATATGGACATTTATTTTCTTGATCATGCTTATGTGTTAACAAGGGTTTTGTTTGTCTTTTCTTCATTGTGTGTGAGGAAATAAATATTTGATAAAAGAAGATGGACTTCAGAGAAACAATTAATTATAACTGGATACAGCTTCAAGTACACTTTTAAAAACTTTATTTGTCTTGAATTTATTTTGCCTATATTTTCTTTCTAATATGACTAATATGGAATTGTGTTTTCCATGACTATGTGTGTATAACTTGTATTGAATTTCTTGCCTTCTGAGAGATCTGGATGAGGAAGGAGGAAGAAGAGAATTTGTAACTTAGTTTTGAAAAGAGTGCTATAAATTGTTTTTAAATGTAATTGCGGAAAAAATAAAATACTATAATAATAATAGTAATAATGAAAAATAAGATGGACTTATAGAAATTTTAGGCATTTCCCAAACAGAAACTCAGAGTGAGTCAGGTATTTGACATGGGAATCTTTGAACCATACAAGCATAGGGTAAATAAATTTATGAAAAAAGGAAAACAATGAATTCAATGCTCCGTACTTATATGTCAGTTCAACATTATTTTTTAAAAACCTCCCATTGCTTCAGGGCCACTGAAATAAGGCAAAAAATGGAAGCAAAAGGAGCGAAGTGCCAATATATGTAGGGAAGGGGGTTAAAGGAGTTGATACTAATCTGGAAGAAAGTTTCTAGTAAACATCTCTATGATCTGTATTTAATTGTTGCTCTTTTAACATTTTTATCAGTGTATTAAATCACTTAACCAAGACATACACAAGAAATATCTCTTATGTGCCAGGCAGAGTGCTAGGAATTTGGGATATCAAAGCAAAGGATAAAAATAAGACAGTTTCTACATTCTAGGAGTTCACATTCTACTGAATGAACACAACACATTTACAGGTAAGTCCACATGGGATGTATACAAGATACATATGCAGAGATTTTAGGGTGTAACACTAACAACAGGAGGAATAAGAGAAGGCTACTTGAAGGAGGTAACAGCTAAATGTGGAAGGACTGCTAAGTGTTGAGGAAAGCAAGCAAGTATATTCCAGGAATGGGGGTCAGACTGTATGAAGGCAAAGAGGAAAAAGATGGGATATTATGCACAGAGAACAACAAGGAGGCCAGTTTGCCTGGAACATAGAAGGTGTGAGGGAGAAAATACATAACCAGGCTAGAAAGAGAGGCTGGAGCCAGATTGGGAGGGGGGTTTGAAGCCCAAACAGATGAATTTGCATTTTGTCTTAGGAGCCCTGAAGCCTTCTGATCATGGTAATGATGCAGTGAGTCTTGCACTTTATACATGTTAACTTTGCAGATTTTGTGAAGAATGGATGAGAGGCTTGATATTTGGAGAGCTGTTAGGAGAGAATTGTTAATGTCTGTGTAAGAGATGATATTGAACTGAACTAGGGGTGGTTTTGGTGTGAATAGAGAAAAAAAGGGTTAAGGCTTACTGCCAGGATAGGTTTGGGGGGAGGGGAAAACGATGCTTACTTTCTACTTTTCTCTGGTATAAGCCCCACCCCCTTTGGCAGGAGTTATTTCGATAGTTCAGATCCAATGGGAAAGATAATTGCCTTGTTCAGCCCTCCCAAAGTGATTGTTCCTTCTAGAGGTAGTTTTATCCATTGAGTTAGACTGTGAGGGAATGAAAAAAATCACCATTTATCAAGCACCTACTATGTTCCAGGCCCTGTGCTAAGTACCTTACAAATATTATCTCAGATAATATTTGTATCCATTGTCTCCATTGTATCCATTTTTACTGTTGAAGAAATAGAAGTAGACATATTAAGCAACTTATCTACTGCTATAAAGTGTCTGATTCTATATTTGAACACAAATCTTTCTGATTTTCATCTCAGTACCCTATCCATACCATCACCTATCATCTTCCATCAGTCTGAGTAGAAGTATACAGGACGAGGGGATAGTTAAAGATTAACTGGAATGTTGGACTGATGTCCTGATGGCAAGTATGAGTGAGTAAATTTTCATCATTAGGGGAGAACACGGGATACTATAAATGCTTTATTTGTTCTCTGAATTTTTTTGTGGGTTTCTGGGAAGTTTTTGTATCTTTTTAATTTTTCTGTGGAGAATAACAAAGACTGTCCTCTTCCTGAAATTAATTACTTTTGAGAACTTTAATGGATGGTAGTTATAGCTAGCATTTCTATAACGTTTGAAGGGTTTTGTGTGTTGTTCAGTCATTTCAGTTATACCTGATTCTTCATGAACCCATTTCATGGTTTCTTAGCTTTTCCTTCTCCAGTGGATACATTTTCTCACATTTAGATGTTAAGCGACTTGCCCACAGTAATAGCAAAGATTTTCCTTTCTTTGGAATTACGATGTAAAGATTCTTATTATAATATCATTATCAGATGCATTATGTGTAACTGCATGGACACTTTTACTTGGCCATTGTGTATGTTTTTGTAATCACGAGATCATGGCTTGAACCACATACAGGATATTTGGATCAGACCCAGGATGTTTGGTGGTACTTTCTGCTCTATAAAAATCTTTGTTTTTGCCTTGCTACTTTCTGGTTCCTATTAGTAAGAGGAGAGCACAATTTTCAATGAATGCCTTTGCTTTGGTTGGAGAAATTCTGAGTCTGTGAATCTTTAGAGACAATCCCATGACACACACCCCCTCATTACAACAATTTCATTTATAGAGTTCAGATAAAGGACAGCGTCAGATCAATAAAAAAGCCCAGTTACTAGAAAGCCAATGGAATCCGTGGAGTATGTGGATACCTCGAGGCTCTCTCATGTTTCCTCCTGTGCTTTGAAGAGACTGGCCTGTAAGAATCCTTAGAATATCAGCCTTGATTAATGAGCAAGTTTCTTACCCCATGCATCCTACCTGTTGCATCTTAGACAGATAACAGTCAATGTAGTCTTGAGGGTTGTTGGGATCCAATGCCTTTTGATGCTCCTTCACTTTTTCCAAAATGAAACGTTGAATTTCCTCCACATTTCTAGCAAGTCTTTTATGCTTTCCAGGAAGATACACTCTAAATGCTGGTAAAAGGTTGTAGAGCTAGGACCCCCCCCCCAACCCAAACAAGCCATGTGAGTTTACTTTCACAAAGAGACAGCTTTATATCTCTACTTATAAATTATTGGTTCTATTCAATGGCACTGTATTTATTTTTAAGATCATTCATTTTATTAACAAAAAGTGTTTTCTCTCTCATCTTCACTACACATTGAAAATAAAAGAAAAAACAAAACCCTTGAAACATATATGTTGCCAAGCAAAAACAATCCCCACTTAGGCAATAGCTAGAAATGTGTGTCATATTCCACATAGTAAGTCCATTCCTTCTCTGGCAGAAGGAGGGCACCATGTTTCATCGTGGTTCCTCTGGAATCATTGTGGGTCCTTACATTGATCAGAGTACTTTAGCTTTGTGTGGTGTTTGTCTTTCCAACGTTTTTGTTATTAAAAAAACTGAAGTTCCACTCACTTTGCTTGGCCTCAGTTCATAAAAGTATAAAGCTGTCCCTTTCATCATTTTTAAAAACATAGTAGAAAATCAATTGCATTTAATACCATAATTTTTCAGCTATATCCCACTGAATGAGCATCCTCTTAGTTTATGGTACTTTGCAACCTCCTCAAAAAAGACTTGCTTTAAATTGTTTTTCATATCTTTAAATTTTGCATATTTTCTTCTTTTTTTGATATTTTTGGGTATTGGGCAAATAATAGTATTGCTGGTTCAAAGAACATACATGATTTACTAATTTGAGAGTGATAAATACAAATTGCTTTCCAGATAGCCTGGGCAATTCACAACTATATTGATGGTTTGTCAATATGCTTGTTTTCCTATAGTCCCTCCAACATATGATATTTACCTTTGTTTAAGTATGTTTTGTATCATTTGAAAGGAAAAATCAAGACTTCTCCACTTTTATAAGAAAACCATTTAGGTCCATTTTTGACAATCTTTAAAGTACAGTAAAGTGACAGAAGGTTTTTAAGGCACATCCTTAAAAGAAAAGACTTGATAATGGATATAAAAACATAGGAATTACTAGCAGTCATCAGTAGAAAAACACTTTATACTTACTGGACAAGATAAGTTTCACAGTAAAATACAGCGATACTAGGGATGTCAGAAGACATTGGCCTCACTGAAGGTCAGGAAGTAACAATCTCATTTCTCTAACTAAAATGTGTATGGAGCAGAGAGAGAAACCTGGGTAGAAGACAATGCTTCTTTCTTCTCCAGTGATGGGACATTAGCAGAGCACAATGCTGCCAAGTTCTAGTGGGGGTAATGAGTAGCACTCAGGGGAGGGGGAATTAAATAGAAGCTTCAGAAAAAGGAAACCTCTGACCATCAGGGAAGTTCAGCACTTGAAGTGAGAGGAAGAGAAAGGTTCTCTTTAGAAAAAGTGCAAAATCAACTTCTGTCTTTAAATTTTGTTTTTCAATTAACAAACATTGTCTCTTACTGCCTCTAGAATTTAAAATTATTAAAATTATTGTAATAAATATGAATAGCCTAGCAAAACAAAAATCCCACATTGCCCATGTCCATAAATGTTTGTCTCATTCTGCATATTCAGTCTTTCATCTCAGTCCGAAAAAGAGTAATATATCTCATTATGGGTCCTCTGGAATCTGTGGTTGTCATTGCATTGATCAGAATCATTCAGTCTTTCAAACTTCTTTGTTTTTACAATGTGTTGTAATTGTATAAAAAGATCTCCTAGTTCTGCTCATTTTATGCTGCATCAGTTTATATAGTACTACTCCCCAAGCTTCTCTCAACTAATTCCTTTCTTTCTTTATTTTGATAAAATAGTATTCCATCAAATTAATGTAACAAAATTTTTCAACCATTCCCAAACTGAAGGGTATGCCCCTCAGTTTCCAGTTTTGTACCACACCAAAAAAGGTAATATGAGTATTTTTGTAAATATGAGTCCTTTGCATTTCTCTCTGATGTCTATAGGGGCTGAAACTAAGAGAAACATTCCTTTTTGAAAGGACGTGTGATTTACTGACTTTTGTGGCCCAGTTCCAAATAGCTTTCCAGAAGAACTCCATCATACTAATGTGTCAGTTGTTCTGAGACTCCACCAATATTTCCCACTTTATCCTTTGTCATCTCTGCCAAATGACAGTGAGATTTGCTTTACTTTCACTTTTCCAATTATTAGTGATTTATAAAAATTATTTGATATGGTTGTTGGTAGCTTTGACATTTTCCTTCGTGAAATACTTGATCGTAAGTTTTGTCCATTTGTCATTTGGTGAATAGCTCCAACTAATTTGAATCAATTCCTTTTAAATCTTTGCATTAACATTTTTGCCTTGGAAAATTGTTGCAACCTTTTCCCACCAGGTAACTGCTTTCCTTCTAATTGTAGCTGCATTGATTTTGTTTGTGCCAACAATTTTCAATTTTATACAAAAAATTGCTCTCTTTATCTTCTGTGATCCTTTAAATTCACTTTTAATACTCTATTTACATATCTGAAAGTCATTCTCTTCCTTGTATCTCTATGATTCATGTGATGTGACCTTTTATATCTGTCGTGTATAATTTTGAAGCTAATCTTTGCATACATTGTGAAGTGTTGGTCTTAGCTTTTCTTTTTGCCAGAATCTTTCCTAGCTTTTCCAGTTCTTAAAAAATCAAATAGTGAGTTGCTGCCCCAGTAGCTGGTGTTTTTTTTTTGTATATCAAGCATTAGGCTACCAGGGTAGCTTTTTTTTTTAAATTGCAGTATACTTCATCTATTTCACCGACCTACCTCTGTATTTCTAAATTAGTAACAAACCATTTGGGGATCAGGTACTGCTAAGCCCTATTCTCCCATTTTGTCATGATTTCCCTTGAGATTCTTGACATTTTGTCTTCCAGAAGAACTTTACTATCATTTTTTTCTAGCACTATCAAATAATCCTTGTATTTGTGTGGCATTACATAGGTAAATGAATTGAAGTTTGATTGCCATTCTAATTATGTTAGTTCAGTTTACCTATGAGCAAATGAGATTCCTTTAATTATTTAGGTCAGTTTTTATTTCCATAAAGGGAGCTTTGTAACTATCGTGTCCAAACAGTTCCATTGTTCATGTTGGTAAGTTGATTCCCAAATATTTTTTATGTTCAATAGACTGTTAAATGAATTTCTCTTTCTATCACTTCCTGTCCACTTTGGCTACATAAAAAATTGATAACTTTGTTAAAGTTATTAACTGAATGGCCAGTTTTGGGTTAAGCAGTAATTGACTTTTCCTCTACTGAAGTCCTCCTATTGAATCTAGTACCAGTATGGGGGTGACCTGGGCTTTCAAAGTATCTAGAAGCTCTTACCAGTGTCCAAAGGTTTCCAAGAGAAGCTAGGGTATGCCCTTAGCATTTTGTGTGTGTGTTTGGTTGAGTGAGAAGGTATACTGTAAACTGAGCTTTCTCATTTAGTTCCACTAAATGAGTCTGTGCTAATCAATTATAAATTCACTTGGGTCAATTTATTCAATTAATAATTATAAAGTACTTAATCAATGTAGAACAAAATATTAAGTGTCCAGAGAGATAAAAAAGTTTCTAAAAATACAATCCCTGCACATGTGGAATTCATATTCTAGAAGGGCAGCAAGATAAATACACATAGATGACTCTTAAATAAATAATACATGATCGGTGAATCAGAAGAATGCAAATAAAATCCTATGGGTGTTACAGAACCATAAGATCATTGTTGATTGCTGAGAACAAGATAGTATCTACTAAGTAGGTGGCATTTGAGTTTGACTTTAGTTGGTGCATAGTATTTCAAAAGTTAAAGAGGGACCTGAAGGACACTCATGGAATAGGGGACAGGGGAATAAAAGCTGCACTGTTAAAGAAAGGCAGGGTTTGACTCTGGGACAGAAAATGTTCCCATGTGGCTCAGTCATAAATGATGTGAAGGGGAGTAGTATGTGAATCAAGCTTAAGAGTCTAGATGATGCAAGATTTGGAGGGTCTAGAATGCCAGATAAACAGGACACTATTTCCTACCTCTTGGGAAAACCTAGTTTATTTATCTATGTAGCCCCAAACCAAGGTATTTGCAGCCTTCAGGTGTTGGTGGTTGTAAGATAAAAAGGGAAGGAGGGATGGGGGAAGAGCAAGGTAGTCAATGGCTCCTAGAAAATTGAAGAAGGAAACTAAAGCCATCCTTTCATAAATTTATAACCACTCACTCTCCTTGCCAAGAGTAAGGAGTCTTGGGTTGTCCATGGTGCTGAAACTCACAATGTAAATAAAAAGAATTAGAGATATTAAAGATTCATATTTCTTGCTCAATGAATTCATGTCTGTTTTGTGAAGATGAGGTTGTTTGTTCTTCAGCAGAGAATGATTAAATGGAAAGACCTTTGTATTTGAAGTCAGAAGACCTTGGTCAGCATGCATGCCCTGTGACACATACAGTGACCTCAGGTAAGTCATGTCACTTTTTTATATCTTAGTTTTCTCCTTTCTGCAGTAATAATAATGATAGCAATAGCTAGCATTTACATATCACCATATAAGTGACCAAAGTGATTTCCATATATTAGCTCCTTTGAGTCTCACAACAACTTAAGTAGGTAGTTGCTTTTATTATCCTGATATTTTGTAGACAAGGAAACTGAGAATGAGAAGTGAAGTGACTGTCTAAGAGTCATACAACTATTAAGGGTCTGAGATAAGTTTCAGATTCATTCTTCCCGATGCTAAGTCAAGATCTCTATTCATTAAATTCCTTTCTTTCCTTAAATTCTGTGATTTTGTGATCCCTCAATCAAAGCAGCAGTCAGAGGACTAACATCCCTGGACACTTAGGAGAAGTGAGCTACCTTGAACAAATCTCAAGAGTTTTATAAGTCCTCTCAGATCTAAGCATACATTGGCAAATATCTCAAAAGCACTTTATTCAGTGCTGTGCTGCACACTGAGGGGACCAGAAATCAGAATATTACTTCCTTGTTCAATAGAAGCTGATATTTGAGGTAAGCAAAATCTACTTCCTTTGGAAAAGCCAACATTTAAAAAAGAAGCTAGAGACACTAAGGTATCCAAAAAAATTCAATTAAACTCACATTAAGTTAATAAAATCTATTAAGCATTTATTCAGTACTCACTATGAACCAAGTCATGTGCTGGCCTATGATGATACAGACAATGAAGCAGGCCTCATTCTCACAATTATTATATTCTACTAGAGAAGGGTTTATCTAGAGTTTGTATCCCAGACTGTATGTGGAACAAAACATGGATAAGGGAAAAGAAAGTGTGATTTTTGCTGGATGAGGATCTATAGTTGTGGCTTCAGTGAAAGAAGGCTTTGATCCTACAGGTACATCCACCATAGAGACTAGGCCATAGCACTCCCAGGATCAGTGTAACCTTTTGGCCTAAATGACTTGTTCACTTAAATTTGGGCAGCTGTCCTCCCTAATCCCTCCAACATGGTCTGGGCAGGCTCTTTGTTCATAATTATTTTACTTGGCCATGTCTGTGAACACTATCCTATTTATGATATCCCAAGCCCCAATCAGACATTTTTATATACAACTTAAATATTTGCATAACCTAGAACTAGTTTAGAGGCCTATAGGGAACAAAATATTTATGCTGATCTTATTTGGTAACCAAATATATTGCATGATGTTATTTTCCTTGAGGGTATGATATGTGAATATGTGTTGTATGTTCATATGTGTTGGGGACCATGCTAAGAGATGCAAGCTTATGCTACTCCAGTTCTGTTGCTGAAACAGAACAAATGACCCAGAATAAGAAGACTTCTCTGGCCTTACCTGTGACCATGGTGAATTAAGTAGTTGAAAATTTTCATTTAACAACTTCATCAGATATAGGAATTTCTCATCATTGTACTTGAATCGATTATGGAAGAGGATAGAACAGATCACATTGCACGGGGCACAGCCAAGGATGAAGGTGGGATCAGTGGCCTGACCTAATGCAGAGAAAAGTTACTAAAGGAGGAAAAAATAGCTTTAACAGAAATGTCTCCCATCATTTAAGACATGGACATCTCTTCTGTCCATTCCTGGATATGGTGTTTAGTTCCTCTAAGATTAGTGAATGCTGTTCTCTTGGACAATTTCCTTTACCCTTTTTATGGAAACTAGATAACCTTGTAATACCTGTGTAGAAGAGAGATTGGAGTTCTCTGCCTCAGCAGAGTGAATAGTTGGTCAATGTGACAAGACAGAGACTTTTAAAATGACTCCCAAAGTGAGTAGTATTTAGTACTGGGACTGGGTGAACTGTTGTATACCACATGACCAAGAAGACAGAATGGAAAACCAACCCTTTGTTTTCCTGAACTCCACCACCAGGCATTGGGCTTCTTCTTGAATTCTCTCTTCAATGCTTCTCTTCCCCATCCCAAAGTTCCTTAAAGTCATGAGGGAAAATCTGCGGAGTTGTTTCCACCTCTCTCCATGACCAAAGACAACTCCTAGACAAGGGAGAACAACAAGCCATTCATCATTCTAACACTGGAAGTAATGGAGGGCCCAGTGTGCCTGGTAGCCATGGGCTTTGGGGCTTAATTTAATGATTAAGTTCAATTTTATTTAATTCAAACCAAAATACAAGGCAGCATAGTAGGTATTAGGTATCTATCTAATGAAGGTCTTTTCCTAGATACTGACAGCAGCACAACACATTTTCTGGTTATATTCTGCCATACCTTTTCACTTCTCAGTGACTCTTTTGAATATACTAAACTTGCCTCGTCCTTTGTGTATATCTTCAAGCACTGGAATAATTCCTCTGTCGTTAAAGGCATCTCCTTGATCAATTAGAGCTTCCTTCATAATGCTATATCCATGTAGCACCACAACACGCTGCATTCCAAAATAAAGAGTGTAGATCGGTCCATATTTTTCAGCCAGCTGTGAAAAGGATGCCAAGAAATAGGAAGAGGTTTAGTGTGAAACTTCAGGAAGTTGGAATTTACCCCCACAACTACCTCATAATGTGCCTTGTCGATGTGTATATATATGCATGCATGGGATCATATGTTGTCAATGAATTCTGGATATACAAAGGCATAAGCTGTGGCACAAAGAAATAGTATTCTCATTCCTTTTAGTATGCTCCTTGGGAATCCATGTCACTATATGGCATAGAATTTTTCTCAGGCAGTTTCCCTGTGTGCTCCATTGGTATATATCTAGTGCAAAGAGATTATAAAAAAGGGCCAAGCATTGATGTTGGCTAGATGACCCATGGAAGATTTATAGGAGGACATGCAAAAAAATCACACAGAATGCAAAAGGGATTGCTGTCTCCTAAGAAAAGCTACCTACTCTTATTGCCTCCCCTCTCATTTCTGAAATATTTGCAGCATTTATTCTGTCATCAATACCAAATTTCATCTGATCTCTAGAAGGTTACTACTAGTCTCTTAAGAGACAAATCTGATGACCTTATCTCAATCCACATTCTTGTAGACCTCTTTACAGCATTTGACACTGATGACAACCCTGTTCTCTCTTATATTCTCTTCTTTCTCAGATTCTCTAACCTCTGTCTCTGTCTCTGCCCGCCCCCCCCCTCTCTCTCTCCCTCTCTCCCCATTTGTTTTGCTCCCCTCTACACTTTTACCTCTCTCGTTGCTCCTTATCCATCTCCTTTCCTGGATCATAGTACATATTGAACCAGAAATGCATGACTTTTCCCCATGGCTCTGTCCTAGGCCATCTTCTCTCTTCTTTCTACACTGTTATTCTTGGTAACCTCATAATCCCTATGGAGATAACTCCAAGATCCACACATCTTGGTTTATTATCACTCTTAAACACATTAAATAGACTTCTATTTATACTTACCCTAAAAAGCCCCCTTCAGTTTTGTTAATTTGCCCTAAAGAGAACAAGCTTTTCCAAACAATATCCAGCTGAAACATCTTACTCTCTGTCATCTTCACAATACTTATATAATAGCAGTTACTTAATAAATGATATTTTCATCTCTTCTTTCAATGGCCTCCAAGTTCAGTCACCTGCTTCTAGTATTTCTGTTTTTCAATCAATAATCTGCACAACTAACAACTAAATATTCCTGTGGCACAGTTTTGTCCATGTCATTTCTCTACTCAAACATCAGCAGCGGCTTCCTACTACTGCAGTAACAAGGTACTTAAATGCCTTCATAGCTGCCTCTAACTTAAGCATCCAGATTTATTTTGTTTCACCCCCCTCCATCCCCAACTTTAAATTCTTGTGAAACTCACTTCCTTGCTATATTCCCTCCCAACTTTTGCCCAGACTGTCTTCCATGCTTGTAATTCATTCCCACCTTCTCTTCCAATCAGAATCTGTTCCTTCCTTCAAGGTCCAGCTCAGCTTCCTACTTGAAAATGTTTTGAGGTTCCCAAATTACAAGTGCTTTTTCTGTCCTCTCATTACCTTCTACTTACTTATCTATGAATTTGTTGTATCATGCAGGACAAGTACTATCATCTTTCAGGAGAGATTATTTTATTCACCATGTTTTTTTCCTGTGTCTGGCATAGTACCTGGCACATGGTTGATACAGAAGAAGTTCTCATTAACTGAATGGTTGTTTTTGTCTTTGTATTCAGAGTCCAGAATGATGCATTACAAAAGATAAAGATTTGATCTCATTGTTGAATTTCTTCTGCTACCAAAGTTTTGACAAAAGACTGCATGCCTGACCTCATTGCTAATGGAGATATCACCCAAAGAGCCCTTACCTCACACTGTCTATGGCCTAGGATTCTAAATCACCATGAATCCTGATTCAATGATTCATTTGAAGACCTTGTGTAACCCTCCACAAGTCAAACCCCAAATCCAGACACTTTACCTTTGACAATGATGCAGGGATGTTTTTGAAATCCAATTGCAGAATGTTGCCAATAAAAGGAAGAGGAGTGGGACCTGGTGGCAATTTCCCCCTTTTGAATTCTTGGCTCCATAGAGAGAAGAAAATCAGTAAAAGAACACAAGCCAGGAGGCCAGCTGTGGTGAGTCCCCAAGGATCCATTGCCCTGAGAGATTGTCTTACAGCTCGCAGAAGTACAAACTCAGATGGCAGACTTTTATAATCATTGGTAAAAAACAAGGGGTGGGAATGGCCAGTCAATAAACAGGTTGTCCTTGTAGGCAAGCAGGATTAGTTTTCCATTAACTCTGATTAGTTTAACAACCAAGGAAGGGAAAGTTTACACATTTATTTTGAAATCAGTTCTTAACTAACTTGTTCCTAACATGCATAGAAAAAGCAAGGGAAGGGAAGGACTTTGTCCAGCTCATCTTGTTTGGGTAACAGACTGTCAACAATCAAATTTCTGTTTACCTATGCATATTTGTTGAACTAGAGAGAGCAAATATCCAAATCCAGGCTCAGAGGAGGTAATGGTGAGTATTACATTGTCAGATCCTGCAGACATGACCTCACATAAAAGAGGTTAGGTGTTATCTTTTTAATCTCCTAAGCTACAGTGGGCTTAATTGACTTCTTAACCATGCTTGCTCTTGCTCCATCTTTAATATTCTTCTTGAGAGAGAAAGTGGCAGCAAATAAGTACTGACAAGGTCTGCCTTTTTTCTGTCCTCTTTGAGTAGTGGCCCACTTGCCCTAGGTACCCTCCCCAGTATCTACTCCTTTCTTCTTCTTCTCCTTTTTTACTTTTTCTAATTAATTAATTTATTTTTATGTTTGAACATTCATTTACACAAGATTTTGATTTACAAATTTTCTCCCTATCTCTCCATTCCCCTCACTCCAAGATGGCATGCATTTTGATTACACCTTTCCCTCGTTTGCCCTCCCTTCTATCACCACCTTCCCTTATCTCATTCCCCCTTATTTTCTTTTGTGGCAAGATAGATTTACCCCATTGCCTGTATATCTTATTTTTCAGTTGCATGTAAAAACAATTTTTACCATTTGTTTATAAAACCTTGAATTCCAAATTCTCTCCTTCTTCCCTCCCAACCCACCTTCATTGAGAAGGCAGACAATACAATATAGGTTATACATATGTTCTTATGCAAAGCACTTCTAAAATAGTTATGTTGTGAAAGATTATATTTTCCTCAAGTCCATTCAACCCCCCATTAATTCTGTTTTCTCCTTGACTTTGTCCTTTAAACAGTGTTTGATTCTGATTACCGCCTCCACCAATCCACCCTCCCTTCTATCATCCCCCCTTTATCCCTTTCACCATTACTTTGCTGTAGGGTAAGACACCCAATTGAGCATATTCCCACCTTAAGCTAAATCTGATGACAGTAAGGTTCACTCATTCTCTTTTAACTTGTCCCTCTTCTCTTCCATTATAACAGCTTTTTCTTGCCACTTTTATGTGAGATAATTAAACCCATTCTATCTTTCCCTTTCTTCTTCTCCCAATATATTCCTCTCTCATCCCTTAATTTCATTTTTTAGATATCATCCCTTCATATTCAACTCACCTTGTACCCTCTGTCAATATATAAGTATATTCTCTTCATCTACTCTGATACTGAGAAAGGTCTCATGAGTTACAAATATCATCTTTCCATGTAGGAATGTAACTACTTCAACTTTAATAAGTCTCTTATGATTTCTTTTTCCTGTTTACCTTTTCATGATTCTCTCAATTCTTGTATATGAAAGACAAATTTTCTATTCAACACTAGTCTTTTCATCAAGAATGCTTGAAGGTCCTCTATTTCATTGAATGCCAATTTTGTCCCCTGAAGTATTATACTCAATTTTTCTGGGTAGGTGCGTCTGGGTTTTAATCCTAGCTCCATTAACCTCTGAAACACCATATTTTAAGGCTTTTGATCCCTTAATGTAGCAGCTGCTAGATATTGTGTTATCCTGATTGCGTTTCCAAAATAATAAAATTGTTTCTTTTCAAATGCAGGTAACGTTTTCTCCTTGACGTGGGAGCTCTGCAATTTGGCTACAATATTCCTAGGAGTTTTCCTTTTGGGATCTTTTTCAAGAAGTGATAGATGGAAACAACTCTCAGATCAAAACAACTCTCAGATACCACATTTCTCCTGTAAGATTGGCTAAAATAACAAAGCAGGAGGATGACAAATGCTGGAGAGGATGTGGGGAAATTGGAACATTGTTACATTGCTGGTGGAGTTGTGAGATGATCCAGCCATTTTGGAGACTAATTTGGAACTATGCCCAAAGGGCCATACCGATGTTCATACCCTTTGAGCCAGCAATACCACTTCTATGGTTGTATCCCAAAGAAATCACACAAGAGGGAAAGGGACCCATATGTACAAGGATATTTATAGTGACTCTTTTTGTGGTAGCCATGAATTGGAAATCAAAGGGATGCCCATCAATTGGGGATTGGCTGAACAAGTTGTGGCATATGAAGGTAATGGAATACTATTGTGCCATAAGAAATGGGGGACTTCGTAACAACCTGGAAAAACCTACACGACATAATGCTGAGTGAGCGGAGCAGTGTTTTATTAATAAAAAGTGTTTTCTCTCTCATCTTCACTACACATTGAAAATAATAGATAAACAAAACCCTTGTAACACATATACAACTTCAAGCAAAAATAATCCATACTTTGGCAAAATACAGAAATGTATCATATTTCACATATTAAAGTCATTCCTTCTCTGTCAGAAGGAGGTCATCATGTTTCATTGTGGTTCCTCTGCAATCATGGTGGGTCCTTACATTGATCTGAGTACTTTAGTTTTGTGTGGTTTTTGTCTCTCCACTGTTTTTTTTATTGCACAAATTGTTGTTCTTCTCACTTTACTTGGCTTCCATTCATAAAAGTCCCTTTCATCATTTAAAAAATAGTAGAAAATCACTTGCATTTAATGCCATAGTTGGTTCAGATATCTCTCCATTGAATGAACAGCTCTTAGTTTCTAGTATTTTGTAGCATCCTCAAGAAGACTTGTTTCTGATTGTTTGTATGTCTTTCAATTTTGCGTATTTTCTTCTTTTTTGGATATTTTTGGGTACTGGCCAAATAATGGCATTGCTGGTTCAAAGGACATACATGATTTACTAATTTGGAAGTGATAAATACAAATTGCTTTCCAGATGGCCTGGACAATTCACAACTACAGCAATAGTTTGTCAATGTGCTTGTTTTCCAATTGTCATCCCAATATATGATATTTATCTTTGTTTAAATACTTTTTGTAACATTTGGAAGAAAAAATCAAGACTTGTCTACTTTAATAAGAACAGCAGTTGGGGCCATCTTCGTTACTATCTTTAAAGTTCAGTAAAGTGGCAGAATGTTTTTTTAAGGCATCCATTCAGGAAAGACTTGATATTGAATATGAAAAAGTTTGAATTTCTAGCAGTCGTCAGTAGACAATACACTTTATCCTAACTGGGGAGCACAAGTTTCACGGTAATATACAGGAATACGAGGGAAGTCAGAGGTCATTGGTCTCACTGAAGTTCAGGAAGTAACAATCTCATTTCTCTAACTCAAATGGGTATGGACCAGAGAGAGAAACTTGGGAGGAAGACAATGCTTTTTTCTTCTCCAGTGATGGGACATTAGCAGAGTACAGTGCTGCCAAGTTCTAGTGAGCGTAAATGGGTAGGGCTCGGGGGAACGGAATTAAATAGAGGCTTCAAAACAAAAAAAGGAAAGCTCTGACCATCAGGGTAGCTCAGCACTTGAAGTGAGAGGAAAAGAAAGATGCTCTTTAGAGCAAAAAGTGTAAAATCAACTTCTTTCTTTAAATTTTGTTTTTCAATTAACATTGTCTCTTCTGACTTCCTGAATTTAAAATTATTAAAATTCTTGTCATAAATAGGAATAGCCAAGTAAAACAGAAATCCCACATTGCCTATTTCCATAAATGTTTGTCTTATTCTGCATATTCAGTCTATCATCTCTCAGTCAGAAAAAGAGTAATATATTTCATTATGGGTCCTCTGGAATCAATGGTGTTCAGTTCATTGATCAGAATCAGTCAGTTTTTCAAAGTTCTTTGTTTTTACAATGTGTTGTAATTGTATAAAATGATCTCCTGGTTCTGCTCATTTCACTCTGCATCAGTTTATACAGTCCTGCCCAGGGTTCTCTGAACTAATTCCTTTCATTATTTGTTTCAGTAAAATAAGATTCCATCAAATTAATGTAACATAAATTTTCAAGCACTCCCAAATTGAAGGGTTTGCCCCTCAGTTTTCAGTTCTCTATGACAACAAAAAAGCTAATATGAGTATTTTTGTAAATATGAGTTCTTTTCATTTCTCTCTGATGTCTATAGGTCCTGAAACTAAGAGAGACATTCCTATTTGAAAGGGCATGCAGTTTACTGACTTTTTCTGAGGCTCCACTAATATTTTTCACTTTATTCTTTATCATCTTTACCAAATGAGAGTGAGATTTGCTTTAGTTTTCATTTTTCCAATTATTAGTGATTTGCAGCAATTATGTTCTTATGGATGTTTGTAGCTTTGACATTTTCCTTTGAGAAATGCTTGATCATAAGTTTTGTCCATTTGTCATTTGGTGAATAGCTCTAATAAATTTGAATCAATTCCTTATGAATCTTTTCATTAATATTTTTGCCAGAGAAAATTGTTGCAAAAATTTCCCACCAGCTTGCCACTTTCTTTCTAATTGTAGCTGCATTGATTTTGTTTGTGCCAACAATTTCCAATTTTATATGTAAAAAATTCTCCCTTTATCATCCGCGATTCCCTAAATCCATTTCCTATTTTGGTATCTGAAAGTCATTCTCTTCCTTGTATCTCTATGATTCATGTGATGTGACCTTTTATATCTGTCATGCATAAATTTGAAGCTAATCTTTGCATACTTTGTGAAGTGTTGATCTTAGCTTTTCTTTCTGGTAGAATATTTCCTAGTTTTTCCAGTACTTTAAAAAAAAATCAAGTAGTGACTTCCTGCCCCAGTAGCTGGTGGTTGTGTGTGTGTGTGTGTGTGTGTGTGTGTGTGTGTGTGTGTGTATCAAGCATTAAGCTACCAGGGTAGATTGTTTCTAATTGCAGTGCACTTCATGTATTTCACTGACCTACCCCTCTATTTCTAAATTAATTACAAATCATTTGGGGTTCAGGTATTACTAAACCACCTTCTCCCATTTTGTCATGATTTCCCTTGAGATTTTTTACATTTTGCCTTCCAGCAGAATTTTATTATCATTTTTTTCTAGCACTATCAAATAATCCTTGGATTTGTATGGCATTACATAAGTGAAGGAATTGAGATTTGATTGCCATTCTAATTATGTTAGTTCAGTCTACCTATGAGCAAATGCAATTCTTTTAATTATTTAGGTCAATCTTCATTTCCACAAAGGGAGCCATGTAATTGTTGTGTTCAAACAGTTCCATTTTTCATGTTGGTAAGTTGATAGCCAAATATTTTATATGTTCAATAGAATGTTAATTGAATTTCTCTTTCTATCATTTCCTGTTGGTTTTGGTTAAGTACAGAAATATTGATAACTTTGTTAAATCCAGTTTTGGGTTAAGCAGTAATTAATGTTTCCTCTACTAATGTCCCCCTATTGCATCTAGTCCCAGCATGGAGGTGACCTGGGCTGTCAGAGGATCTGGAAGCTCTTACCAATGTATAAAAGTTTCCAAGAGAAGCTATGGCATGCCTTTAGCATTTTGCATGTGTTTGAGTACAGTCAAGTCAGAAGGTACCATATAAACTGAGCTTTCTCATTTAGTTCAACTAAATGAGTCTGTGCTAATCAGCAACTAGTCCACTTAAGTCAATTGAATTAATAACTATAAAGTACTTAATCAAAGTAGAGCAAAATATTAAGTGTTCAGAGAGATAAAAAGTTTCTAAATCATACAATCCTTGCCCATATTGAGTTCATATTTCAGAAGAGGAATAAGATAAATACACACAGATGACTTTTAAATAAATACCATATGACTGGTGGATCAGAAGAATGCAAATAAAATCTTATGAATGTTCCTGAAGCATAAGATCGTTGTTGATTGCAGGGAACAAGATGGGATCCATTTAGTAGACAGAATTTGAGTATGACTTTAACGGGTTTGTAGAAATGCAAAAGGTAAAAAGGGACCTGAATGACACTCATGGAATAGGATGAGAGGAATAAAAGCCACAATGCCAAAGAAAGACAGGGTTTGACTTTGGCACAGAGAATGTTCCAAGGTCTCTCAGTGTTCGATTCAGCTACGTTAGGTTCGGATTTGGATTTCTCTGGCAATAAGGCACGCTCCCAACAGAACAAATTATTTTTATTGAAAGACAGGGGAAATACTTTATTAACCCCACAACCACATTACATAACATTTCCTACTACACAGTTAATGCAGTGACAAAGACAGAGACACAGACACACAGGCAGCACCTGTTCAGAGGAACACCACCATCCAAGGTTTCTCCAAACTGGGGAATACCTCTCTTTTCTACAAACGCAGCACCAACGACAAAGGACACACACATAACATACAACATACAGTTCAAGTCCAGCACCCCACACTCAAGGAATCACCGAAGCTGTGGACCCCCTTTAGAGCTACCTTGGTGGTCTTCTGAATATAGTCCCAGGCAAAGCGTCTTCTCCATGGGTGAGGTTCCAATGTGCCTGTCCTACGTGGTGTCTTCTATAGGACCCTGAACAAAGAAATTTTTTTCCCACTGGAGACAGGAGCCATCCTCTCCTCCTCCCTCCTTCCTAAGAACTAGCTCTTCAGGAATGTTTCTCCAGTGGGAGAGGACTTATGTCCTATCCTTTATCTTAAGAGTTTCCTTTTCTTGTTTCAGGGTCTGTCAGTCTCCAAGCAGGAGAGTCCAAAAATTTGTTAAATCAGGTAGGGAGCTTGACACATACATGCTGGCCTTACACAGTAATATGGAGGATCTTCTCTAATGATTTACCATTCACTCAGTCATAAATTATGGGAAGATGAGTAGTACATGTGTCAAACTGAAGAGTTAAGATGATGCAAGATTTGGAGGGTCTAGAATGCCAGATAGACAGGATACTGTTGCCTACCTCTTGAGAAAGCCTAGTTTATTTAACTCTGTAGCCCCAAAACAAGGTATTTCTAGCCTTCAGGTGGCATTGATGGCTATAAGATAAAAAGTGAAGGGGTGATGAGGGAAGAGCAAGAGAGTTAGTGGATCCTATAAAATTGAAGATGGAAATGAAAGCCATTCTTTCATAAATTTATAACCACCCACTCTCCTTGCAAAGAGTAAGGAGGCTTGGGCTGACCATGGAGCTGAAGCCCACAATATCAAGTAAAAGGAATTAGAGATATTAAAGATTCATGTTTCTTGCTCAATGAAGTCATATCTGTTTTGTGAAGTTGAGGATGTTTGTTCTTCAACAGAGAATGATTGAGTGGAAAGGTCTTTGGATTTGGAGTCAGAAGAGCTTGCCAGCATGCATGCCCTGTGACATATACAGTGACCTCAGGTTAATCATGTCACTTCTTTATACCTTAGTTTTCTCCTTTCTGCAGTAATAATAATAATAACAGCAATAGCTAGCATTTATATATCACCATATAAGTGACCAAAATGCTTTCCATATATTAGCTCATTTGAGTCTCACAACAATTTTAGTAGATAGGTGCTTTTATTATCCCAATTTTTTATAGACAAGGAAACTGTGCATAAGAGAAGTGAAGTGACTTCTGAAGAGTCATACTACTATTAAGGGTCTGAGGTAAGTTTCAGATTCATTCTTCCTCACTCCAAGTCAAGACCTGTATTCATTAAATTATTTTCTTTCCCTAATTTTTGTGATTTTTTGATCTCTCAATCAAAGCAGCAGTCAGAGGGCTAGCCCCCCTAGACATTTAGGAGAAGTGGGCTACCTTGACCAAATGCCAAGAGTTTTATAACTCCTCTAAGATCTAACTGTACATTGGCAAATATCTCAAAATTACTTTATCCAATGCTGTGCTATGCACGGAGGGCACCAGAAATCAGAATATTACTTCCTTGTTCAATAGATGCTTATATTTGAGGTAAGGGAATTCTGCTTACCTTGGAAAAGCCAACATTTAAAAAAGAAGACAGAGACACTGAGGCATCCAATAAGTTCAATTCAATTCAATTCACATTAAATTTATACAATTCATTAGACTTTTATTCAGTACTCACTATGAACAAGTCATGAACTAGCCTATATTGATACAGGCAATGAAGCAATCCTCATTCTCAAAACTCTTACATTCTACTAGAGAAGGGTTTATCTACAGTGTGTATCCCAGACTGTGAGTGGAACAGAACATGGGGGTAGCCGAGTAGTGGGAGTTCCTGAGTCACAGAGGGGCAGAGCCAGCAGGGGTCAACACCAGGAGCCCAGAAATACCCTTGCTCACCCAGGGGAAGTCCCAGACACCAGCTCAAACAACAAAGAGCTGAGACCATTGCTGAAGAACAACAGTGCTGGAGAGCAACCCCAGGGGAAGAGGAGACTTCAGGCAGCCAGACCCCTCCCCCACACCTCAGGAAACCAAAGGCTATAATTCACAAAGCCAATAACTAGACTCAAAATCCCCAGAATAAGAAAGCTGGGACAGAGAGCCCTGATCTCCAAAAGCAGAAATTTATTTTAAAGACAGGAAAAGGCTAACCAACATGAAGAAGAACAAAAAAAGGACCATTGATTCTTTTTATGGAGACAGGCATGATCAAAATATAAATTTGGAAGAGGATAGCAATGACACGATACCCTCATCCGATACCTCAAAAGGGGATGTGAACTGGTCTCAAGCCCTAAAAGCATTACTGGAAGAGCTAAAGAAGGATTTTAAAAACCAAATTAGGGAGGTAAAAGAAAAAATGGAAATAATGGAAAAAATCCACTGATGAGATCAAGTCCCTAAAGAATAAGATTGGAGAAATGGCCACGGAGATTCAGAATCTAAATAGAAAAAATGACACCCTGAAAGGTAAAATCAACCAACTGGAAAAGGAGATTCAAAAGCAAAATGAAGAAACTAACTCATTAAAAAATGAGAGATGAGCAAGTGGAAGCTAATGACTCTATGAGGCATCAAGAAGTAGTAAAACAAAATGTAAAGAATGAAAAAAAAATAGAAAAAATGTGAAATATCTGATTGGGAAAACAACTGACCTGGAAAACAGATCCAGGAGAGATAATTTAAGAATTATTCGTCTACTGGAAATGCACGATGAAAAAAGAGCCTTGACAGTATCTTCGAAGAAATTATCAAAGATAACTGCCCAGAGGTCCTAGAACCAGAGGGCAAAATAGTCATTGAAAGAATTCACCGATCACCCCCTGAAAGAGATCCCAAACTGAAAACACCAAGAAATATTATAGCCAAATTTCAGAATTACAAAGTCAAGGAGAAAATACTACAAGCAGCCAGAAAGAAACAATTCAAATATCGTGGAAATACAGTCAGGATCACGCAGGATCTCTCAGCTTCTACATTAAAAGACAGGAAAAATTGGAATATGATATTCCAAAGGGCAAAGGAGCTGGGACTACAACCAAGGATAAATTACCCAGCAAAATTAAGCATAATTCTTCAGGCAAGGAGATGGACATTCAACAAAATAAGGGAATTTCCAGACCTTCCTGATGAAAAGGCCAGAACTCAACGGATAATTTGATCTTCAAATGCAAAACTCAAGAGAGTCACAAAAAGTTAAACGGGGAAAAACTCCCACAAACCTTGGTAATCAATAAGGACAAATTATTTGCATCTCTATATAGGATTATATTATCTTCTGTACGTTACATATACATATATGGGTCAATCTTGAGAATGGTACAGCTATTATGACAATTGAAAGGGATACACATAGACTGTGAATGTCTGCATAAAATAACTGATATAAAGACAAAAACATAATTAAGAGATGTAAAGGGAGGGTTGTGGGAGAAGAGATAATGAGGTAGTAGAAAATGGTAATTACACCAAATGAAGAGGCACAAAAACACATTGTAGTAGAGGGAAAGAAGGGAGGGAGAGGATCAGAATTTGAGCTTTACTGTTATCTGATCTGGTTCAAGAAGGGAATAACATACCCTGATAAGTTTAGAAATATAATATGTCCTACAGGTAGAAGGAGGGGAAAGGGGGAAAAAGGGAGGGGTGGTCAGAAGTGAGAGCAGAAGTACCAAGTGGGAAATGGTAAGATAAGGGAGGGGAATAAAGAGCAAGGGTAAACTGAGGAAGGCAATGGTCAAAAGGAAAACTTTGTTGAGAAGTGGAAAGCAAAAGGGAGAAATCACAGCCTAAATCGGGCAGGGGGATAGGATGGAGAAAAAGTCACAGATAGAAATCATAACTGTGAATGTGAATGGGATGAACTCTCCCACAAAATGGAAGCAGATAGCAGAATGAATTAAAAAACATAATCCTACAATATGTTGTTTAAAAGAAACTCATTTGAAAGAGAGGGATACACACAGGGTAAATGTAAAAGACTAGAGTAAAATATATTGCTCCACAGCTACAGTAAAAAAAAAAAAGCAGGCATAGCAATCCTAATCTCAGACAAAGCAAAAGTAAAGACAGATTTAATTAAAAGAGACAAGGAAGGACACTACATCCTGCTACAAGGCACCATAAACAATGAAGCAATATCATTGTTTAATGGGTACGCACCAAGTGGTATGGCATGTAAATTCTTAGAGGAGAGGTTAAAGGGGTTACAGGAAGAAATAGACAGCAAAACTGTAATATTGCAAGGCCTCAACCTCCCTCTTTCTGAACTTGATAAATCTAACCTCAAAATAAATAAGAAAGAAGTTAAAGAGGTGAACAGAATTTTAGAAAAGACAGATATGATACACCTCTGGAGAAAACTGAATGGGGATAAGAAGCAGTATACTTTCTTCTCAGGGGTATATGGCACATACTCAAAAATTGACCATGTACTAGGGTATTAAAACCTCACAATCCAGTGCAGAAAGGCAGAAATAGTCAAAGCATACATTTCAGATCATGATGCAATAAAACTTTTTTGTGACAAAAAAACATGGAAAAATAAACTAAAAATTAATTGGAAACTAAATAATCTAATTCTAAATAATGACTGGGCCAAAGAACAAATCAGAGAAACAATTAATAACTTCATTCAAGAGAATGACAATAATGAGACAACATACCAAAACTTATGGGATGCAGCAAAAGCAGTTCTTAAGGGATGTTTTATATCTCTGAATGCTTACATGAATCAAAGCGGGAAAAAGGAGGTCAATGATTTGATCACACAGCTGAAAAAGCTAGAAAAAGAAGAAATTGAAAATCTCCAATTAAATACCAAATTAGAAACAGTGAAAATCAAAGGAGAGATTAATAAAATTAAAACCAAGAAAACTATTGAATTAATAAATAAACCAAAGACCTGTTTTTATGAAAAAAACCAGTAAAATTGATAAACATTTGGTCAATTTGATTAAAAAAAGGAAAAAAAGAATATCAAATTACCAGTATCAAAAATAAAAAGGGGGAATTCACCTCTAATGAAGAGGAAATCAAACAATAATTAGGAATTATTTTGCCCAAATGTATGCCCATAAATTTGACAACCTTAGGGACATGGGTGAATATCTACAAAAACATCAATTGCCCAGGTTAACAGAAGAGGATGCAAAATTTCAGGAGCCCAGACGTAACCTTGCTCCCCCAGGGGAAGTGCCAGACATCAGCTTAGACAACAAACAGCTGAGACCATTGCTGAAAAGCAAGTGCTGGAGCGCACCCACAGGGAGTGAGACGCCAGGGAGCCAGACCACTCCCCAACACCTCAGGAAACTGAAGGTTATAATTCTAGACTCACAACCCCCAGAATAAGAAAGCTGGGACAGAAAGCCCTGAGACCCACAGATAGAAATTCATTGTAAAGCCAGCAAAAGGCAAACCAACATGAAGAAGAACACAAAAAACCCGAGGACAATAGATTCATTTTATGGAGACAGGCAGGATCAAAATATCAACGTAGAAGAGGATAGCAATGACATGGTAGATACATCAGATACCTCAAAAGCTAATATGAACTGGTCTCCTGCCCAAAAAGCACTGCTGGAAGTGCTAAAGGAGGATTTTAAAAACCAAATTAGGGAGCTAAAAGAAAATATGGAAAAAATGGAAAAAAGGGAGAAAAAATCCACTGATAAAATCAGTGGAAAAATCCACTGATGAGATCAAGTCCCTAAAGAATAAGATTGGCGAAATGGCTACGGAGATTCAGAATCAAGAGAGAGAAAAGGACACCCTGAGAGGCGAAATCAACCAATTGAAAATGGAGGCTCAAAAGCAAAATGTAAACACTAACTCATTAAAAATTAGACTTGAGCAAGTGGAAGCTAATGAATCTATGAGGCACCAAGAAGTAATAAAACAAAACGTAAAGAATGAAAAAATAGAAAAAAATGTGAAATATCTGATTGGCAAAACAACTGACCTGGAAAATAGATCCAGGAGAGACAATTTGAGAGTTATTGGTCTTCCGGAAACCCACGATGAAAAAAAGAGCCTTGACAGTATCTTAGAAGTAATTATCAAAGACAACTGCCCAGAGGTCCTAGAACCAGAGGGCAAAATAGTCATTGAAAGAATTCACCGATCACCCCCTGAAAGAGATCCCAAACTGAAAACACCAAGAAATATTATAGCCAAATTTCAGAGCTATAAACTCAAGGAGAAAATACTGCAAGCAGCTAAAAAGAAGCAATTCAAATATCGTGGAACTACAGTCAGGATCACGCAGGATTACTCAGCTTCCACATTAAAAGACAGGAGAAATTGGAATATGATATTCCGAAGGGCAAAGGAGCTGGGACTACAACCAAGGATCAACTACCCAGCAAAACTAAGCATAACTTTACAGGCAAGGCGATGGACATTCAATGAAATAAGGGAATTCCAGACCTTCCTGATGAAAAGGCCAGAACTCAATGGAAAATTTGATCTCCAAATACAAAACTCAAGAGAGACATAAAAAGGTAACCAGGGGGGAAAACTCCACAAACCTTATTAACCAATAAGGTTAGGTTGTTTTCATCTTTATGTGGGATTATATCATCTGATGTATGTTATATATATATATATATATATATATATATATATATATATATATATATATATATATATATATACATATATATATACATATATATATATATATATACATATATATATATACATATACACACACACACACACACACACACACACACACACACATATAAGTCATTCGTGTGAATGGTACAGCTATTATGACAATTGAAAGGGATATACATAGGTTGTGAATGCCTGTATAAATTAACTGATGTAAAGATATAAAATATAAGTAAGAGATATAAAGGGAGGGCTATGAGAAGCGGTAAGGAGGTAGTAGAAAAGGGTAAATTACACCAAATGAAGTGGCACAAAAACATATTATAGTAGAGGGAAAGAAGGGAGGGAGAAGAGCAGTATTTGAGCTTTACTGTCATCTGATCAAGTTCAAGAAGGGAATAACATACTCTGATAAGTTTAGAAATCTAACTTGTCCTACGGGAAGTGGGAGGGTAAGGGGGGAAAAAGGGAGGGGGGTGGTCAGAAGGGGGAGGAGAAGTAGCAAGTGGGTAACGGTAAGATAAGGGAGGGGAATAAAGAGGGAGGCGTAACTGAGGAAAGCGGCGGTCAAAAGCAAAACTTTGTTGAGGAGGAGAAGGGGAAAGGAAGAAATAAATGCATAAACAGGGGGAATTAGGATGGAGAAAAAGACACAGATAGAAATCATAACCCTGAACGTGCAGGGGATGAACATTTTCACAAAACAGAAGCAGATAGCAGAATGGATTAAAAACCATAATCTCAGACAAAGCAAAAGTAAAGATAGATTCAATTAAAAGAGATAAGGAAGGACATTATATCCTGCTAAAAGGCACCATAAACAATGAAGCAATATCATTGCTTAACATATATGCACCAAGTGATAAGGCATACATATTCTTAGAGGAGATGTTAAGGGAGTTACAGGAAGAATTAGACAGCAAAACTATAATATTGGGAGACCTCAACCTCCCCCTTTCTGAACTTGATAAATCTAACCTCAAAATAAATAAGAAAAAAGTTAAGGAGGTAAACAGAATTTTAGAAAAGGCACATATGATAGACCTCTGGAGAAAACTGAATGGGGATAAAAAGGAATATACTTTCTTCTCAAAAGTACATGGCACATACTCAAAAACTGACCATGTACTAGGGCATAAAAACCTCACAATCCAGTGCAGAAAAGCAGAAGTAGTAAATGCATCCTTTTTCAGATCATGATGCAATAAGAATCATTTGTAATAAAGTACCATGGAAAAATAAGCTAAAAACTAATTGGAAACTAAATAATTTAATTCTAAAGAGTGAGTTGGCCAAAGAACAAATCAGAGAAATAATTAATAATTTCATTCAAGAGAATGACAATAATGAAACAACATACCAAAACTTATGGGATGCAGCAAAAGCAGTTCTTAGGGGAAGTTTTATATCTCTAAATGCCTACATGAATAAAATAGGGAAAGAGGAGATCAATGATCTGGGCATACAGCTGAAAAAGCTAGAAAAAAAGCAAATTGAAAATCCCCAATTAAATACCAAATTAGAAATACTGAAAATCAAAGGAGAGATTAACAACATAGAAACCAAGAAAACTATTGAATTAATAAATAAAACAAAGAGCTGGTTTTATGAAAAAACCAATAAAATTGATAAGCCTTTGGCCAGTTTGATTAAAAAAAAGAAAGAAGAAAATCAAATTACCAGTATCAAAAATGAAAATGGTGAGGTCACCTCTAATGAAGAGGAAATCAAAACAATAATTAGGAATTATTTTGCCCAATTGTATGCCCATAAATTTGACAACCTTAGGGATATGGATGAATATCTACAAAAACATAAACTGCCCAGGCTAACAGAGAAGGAAGTGATATTTCTTAATAACCCCATATCAGAAAAAGAAATTGAGCAGGCCATCAATGAACTCCCTAGGAAAAAATCTCCAGGGCCAGATGGTTTTACAGGTGAATTCTATCAAACATTTAAAGAACAACTAATTCCAATACTTTGTAGACTATTTGGGAAAATAGGTGAAGAAGGAGTCCTACCAAATTCTTCTTATGACACAAATATGGTACTAATACCCAAACCAGGTAGAGTTAAAATAGAGAAATAAAATTATAGACCAATTTCTCTAATGAATATTGATGGAAAAATTTTAAATAAAATATTAGCAAAAAGATTGCAGCAACCCATTACGAGAATAATACACTATGACCAGGTAGGATTTATTCCAGGAATGGAAGGCTGGATCAGTATTAGGAAAACTATTAGCATAATTGACCATATCAACAACAAAACTAGCAGAAACTATATGATCATCTCAATAGATGCAGAAAAAGCCTTTGACAAAGTACAACACCCATTCCTATTAAAAACACTAGAAAGCATAGGAATAAGTGGAACCTTCCTCAAAATTATAAATAGCATCTTCCTAAAACCATCGACAAGCATTATTTGTAATGGGGATAAACTAGATGCATTCCCAATAAGATCAGGGGTGAAACAAGGATGTCCATTATCACCCCTATTATTCAATTTGGTACTAGAAACATTAGCTGTAGCAATAAGAGAAAAAAAAGAAATTGAAGGAATTAGAATAGGAAAAGAAGAAACTAAATTATCACTTTTTGCAGATGATATGATGATTTATCTAGAGAATCCTAGTGAATCAAGTAAAAAACTACTTGAAATAATAAACAACTTTAGCAAAGTTGCAGGATATAAAATAAACCCACATAAATCCTCAGCATTCCTATACATTACTGACAAAGCCCAACAGCAAGAGATAGAAAGAGAAATTCCATTCAAAGTTACTGAAGGAACTATAAAATATTTGGGAGTCTATTTGCCAAGACAAACCCAGGGCCTATATGAACATAACTATGAAACACTTTTCACGCGAATAAAATCAGATCTAAATAAATGGAGAAATATCAGTTGCTCATGGTTAGGCCGAGCTAATATAATAAAAATGACAATTCTACCTAAATTAATTTATCTATTCAGTGCCATACCAATCGAACTACCAAAAAATTTTTTTACTGAGCTGGACAAAATAATAACAATATTCATTTGGAAAAACAAGAGGTCTAGAGTATCTAGGTATTAATGAAAAGACATGCTAGAGATGGTGGTTTAGCCACACCAGATATTGAACTGTACTACACAGCAGCAGTCATGAAAACTGCCTGGTACTGGTTAAGAAACAGGGGTGTGGATCAGTGGAATAGGATAGGTACACAAGTAGGTGAAATCAACAAGTTTAGCAATCTACTCTTTGATAAACCCAAAGAGGCCAGTTTCTGGGCTAATAATTCACTATTTCACAAAAACTGTTGGGAAAATTGGAAAATGGTAGGGCAAAAGCTGGGCATAGACCAAAATCTTACACCATATACCAAAATAAAGTCAAAATGGGTTCATGATTTAGGAGCAAAAGTTGATACTCTAAGTAATTTGGGAAAGCAAGGAATAGTTTACTTATCAGATTTGTGGAAAAGTAAAGAATTCATGACCCAACAAGAGATAGAGAACATTACAAAATGCTAAATGGATAATTTTGATTATGTCAAATTGAAATGTTTTTGTACAAAAAAAGCCAATGCAACAAAAATTAGGAGGGAAGCAGAGAATTGGGAGAAAATCTTTGCAACTAGTATCTCTGATAAAGGCCTCATTTCTAAAATATACAGGGAACTAGGCCAAATATATAGGAATACAAGGCATTCCCCAATTGAGAAATGGTCAGAGGATATGAACAGGCAGTTTTCAGAGGAAGAAATTAAAGCTATCTGTAGGCATATGAAAAAATGCTCTGGATCACTACTGATTAGAGAAATGCAAATCAAAACAACTCTTGGATAGCACATCTCTCCTGTCAGATTGGCTAAAATAACAAAACAGGAAAATGATAAATGCTGGAAAGGATGTGGGGAAATTGGAACATTGTTGCATTGCTGGTGGAGTTGTGAGCTGATCCAGCCATTTTGGAGAGCAGTTTGGAACTATGCCCAAGGCGCTATAGATATGTTCATACCCTTTGACCCAGCAATAACACTTCTAGGGTTGTATCCCAGAGAGATCACACAAGCGGGAAAGGGACCCATGTGTACAAGGATTTTTATAGCAGCTCTTTTTGTGGTAGCCAGGAATTGGAAATCAAAGGGATGCCCATCAATTGGGGAATGGCTGAAGAAGCTGTGGTATATGAAGGTGATGGAATACTACTGTGCCATAAGAAATGGGGATGATGCAGACTTCGTAACAACCTGGAAAAACCTACACGACATAATGCTGAGTGAGCGGAGCAGAGCCATGATAACGTTGTGCACAGCCACAGATATATGGATCCCGTGAGGACCAACCCTGACATACTGCGCTCTTCTCAGCAACCTAAGGGGCAAGGAGAACTCCAGGGGACTCACGATGGAGAATGCTGTCTTCATCCAGAGAAAGAACTCTGAAGTTTGAATACAGATTGAGGCGTACTACATGCTCGCCTTTTTTGCTTCTCTCTTGTTTTTGTTTTTGGGTTCTTTTTTTTTTTTTGGTTCTGTTTCTTCTTTCTCATGATTCATTCCTTTGGTCAAAATTCTTCTCCACAACTTGACTAGTGCATAAATTAATTCAATGCAAAGTTATACATGACAGGTATATGAGATTCCACGCCGTCTTGGGGAGGGAGGGGGGAGGAAGGGGAGAAAATTTGGAACTCAAAACTATGTAGAACCGTGTGTGGTAAACTAAAAATGAATAAAGAAATTAATAAAAAAAATTTCTAAATAACCCCATCTCAGAAAAAGAGATTGAGCAAGCCATCAATGAACTCCCTAGGAAAAAATCTCCAAGACAAGATGGTTTTACATGTGAATTTTTTCAAACATTTAAAGAACAATTAATTCCTATACTTTGTAGGGTATTTGGGAAAATAGGTGAAGAGGGAGTCCTATCAAATTCTTTTTATGACACAAATATGGTGTTAATACCCCAACCAGGTAGAGTCAAAACAGAGAAAGAAAATTATTGACCAATTTCCCTAATGAATATTGATGCAAATATTTAAATAAAATATTAGCAACAAGATTGCAGCAACTTATCATGAGATCAGATGGGTTTTATTCCATGAATGCAAGGCTGGTTCTGTATCAGAAAAAACATTAGCATAATTGACCATATCAACAACAAAACTAGTGGAAACCATATGATGATCTCAATAGATGCAGAAAAAGCCTTTGACAAAATACAACACCCATTCATATTAAAAACACTGGAAAGCATAGAAATAAATGGAGCCTCCCTTAAAATTATAAATATCATCTACCTAAAACCATCAACAAGCTTTAACTTACTTATTTTTCCACATTCTTTTTATCTAATCTAAATCTTCCCTTCTTTTTTCTCTCTGCAAGAAAAAGGAAATAAACATCTCATTTTCTCCCTTTGTTTTCTATTTTTATTTTAATTCTGTATCTTTTTGTCCAGTTCTATTTTAAACCTTTAATTTTTTTGATTGATTGTCCTGGCCTTTAGTCATTCCTTCTTTAATTTCTATATTGTTCTTGGAATTAAAGCATCAAATGGAACAATTTTGAGTTCCTTCTTCTAAAAAATTTCTGTTATTGCTTTGGAGGATTTGCCTCAGGCCACTTTTTCTGTTGTGACTCACTATCAGATATATCAATTTCTACAGGGCATAGAGAGGAGAGAAATACTATGTTCCAGGTACTATGGTACCTGGTAAAGATAGACATGCAAAAGACAGTTTCTGTTCTCAAGAAATTCACAGACTAATGTCCAGGTTCTCTCATATGAATTTACCATGATAATTTTTTTCTTCTTTACCATGTATTCTCCTTTCTGGGTTCATGCCTTCCAGTCCTTCTGGATACTAGTTTTCCACAGGAACTCTGGTTCTGTTTCTCCTTTAAAAAATTACTATCCTTGGAATCTCAATTCTCTCTCATCTCTTTTGCAGATTATACCCATTTTTAGGTTCTTCAAATTCCCATTAATGGAATCTATCTCTCCATGCTTTGGAACACTCTTCAGTGAGACCACTCCCATAACTGAGCTAAGATGTCTCCTTTCACCCTCTTTCTTTTTTGGGGGGGGGGATTTAAAATAGTTTAATTTTAATTGACATGAGCATACATATAGGTATATGTATGCAGTACAAAGAGTTAGGTTTTGCCACAGGTAAATTATTAATAGATATGAAATATTAAATTCCAGGGACCCAAGTGGGATCATCAGAGCCAACTACCACATAATGACTATATAACCATATTCATCATAATTAGTAACATCAATAACATTAAAAAATAAACACTTGCACCTGAGAACATTAATAATGGTAGTCTTGTCATCTTCTTGAAAAATTACTATACTCAGTTACTTTGCACGATGGGATAATATATTTCAGAGAAATATAATTAAAATATTAATTAAATATTTGATAGAGCTTTGCCTATCATTATAATATTATCAGCATTATTGTTATTATATTTTCAGTATATTAGTTATGTAGATTTTGTTTGATAATGCCTTTAAGAGAAATAAAATCTTTCATGATTCTCATATTTACTCTGTTAGACAACTTAAGCTCTTTGAGACATTAACTCACTATATATCACATGTAGGCAATCGGATTCAGGTGTATTAACCTAGCTTTGTGGTTGGTCCATGCTCATTAATCTGAAATGCTGAGCATGCGGTATGTCCTTGAGTCAAATAAATGCTTCTTTAACGATTATGTAGAGCTTCCATTTTAGGAATGCACTTGGTTGTTAATTATTAGTAAACATTTACATAAATGTTGAAAGCAAGTGCTGTAGATTCAGGTAAAACATATCTCTCTGGCTTATTTCTATTATTTCCAGTTCCTCAGGAATAGAAGTTAAAGTTCAGATTGTGGCAAATAATGTTTTGGAAAAGAGAGTCAATAGACAAAAACTTATATACCTTTAATTCCTCCTTTACAAAGAGAAGGAAAGTTTATCTAGTCATTCTGGGAATGAACTTACTGACTTGGATATGCTGCAAAGAACCACAGAGCATCTGAGTCATAATTCAAAAGACTAGTACAACTTATTTTGATCCTTGACATCTTTTAATGATTTTTCTTCCTTCATATGAGAATCAATAATTAAAAACTTCCTTATTTTTCCTAGATGTTATTTACCAGACAGAGGGCTGGCTGGCTCTTGAGCCAGCAACACATGGATTCAAATAGTGCTTGTGAAGCCATTGGATGGTGATGTAACCTGTCTGTGTTCCAGACAACTTTCTAAGACTCACTTGAAGAGTAAGGGCCAATCTTCAACGATAGAACAGGTTTCCTGAGGAACTTCGCAGGTACAGTTCAAAAAGTAAAAATGAACAGACATATAAAAAAACCTGAAAGCTTATATTCCCCCCAATTATTTATTTACTTTGTAAGAGTTCGAAGCTTTTTCTCAAAAATATTTTTTGGTATTTTAATGAAAACAATTACAAATCACTAGTAAATTTTGAAATAATGTCTTTTAAACTTTTTTAGGGGCTAAGAAAAAAAGAAATATGTTATTTTCTAACTCCTAATAATAAAATGTACAATAACTGGTGAATGTGAAATTGAATTAGATTTCTTTTTTTAAATACAAAAATTTCACTTGTTTAAAAACTATTAAGAAACACTTAAATACTACAATAAACAGGGTCCATCACTTTGGGCTGTTCAACCTGTACCTTGGTTCCCATTGGACACAGGCTGGCAAAGTCAATGGACATGGCCAAGAGAGTGGCTTAGAAGGATCCAATTTCAGATGTGAGGGGCCAGCAGAAGATGGAGGGGAGTAGGGATAGAGTTCAGATCAGCCTTCTTCTGACCATAGACCCGACTACACCAGAAAATATGCAATAAATATGACACTTTGCCTTGAAAAAGACCTGAAGTTTGCTGGAGGAAGTGGGCATCAGAAAGGTTTCTGCATTGTGAAGTGGTATAATTTTCTGCGTTCTGTTTCTCATGGATAAAATTGTGCATAATTAAAATTGAAAGCTAAAATTGTTCCCTTATACATCAATTGCACTTTAAGAAATTTGACTTTTCAGCATCAATTTTCACACAGTTTGAATTACAAATTTACTCCCCATTTTACCCTCCCTCCACTCCAAGATGGCATATATTCTGATTGCTCCATTCCCCAGTCAGCCCTCCCTTCTCTCACACCATTCCCCCACATCCCTTTTCCGTTATTTTCTTGTAGGGCAGGAAAGATGTTTATGCCCCATTGCCTGTAAACCTCATTTCCTAGTTGCATGCAAAAAGTTTGTTTTGAACATCTTCTTTAAAAACTTTGAGTTCCAAATTTTCTCCCCTCTTCCCTCCCCACCCACCCTGCCTAAGAAGGCAAACAATTCAACATAGGCCACATATGTATCATTATACAAAACCTTTGCACAATACTCATGTTGTGAAACATTAACTTTATTTTGCTCCTTCCTGTCATATCCCCCTTTATCCAATTTTCTGCTTTGATCCTGTCCCTTTTCAAAAGTGTTTGCTTATGATTACCTCCTCCACCTATCTTGTCTCCTTTCTCTCATCACCCCTTTCTTCCTCCTTCTTTCCTGTGGGGTAAGATACCCAGTTGAGTGTGTATATTATTCCCTTTTCAAGTCAAATCCAATGAGAGCAGGATTCACTCATTCCCCCTCATCTGCCACCTCTTCCCTCCCAACAGAGCTCCTTTTTCTTGCCAGTTTTATGTGACATAATTTACCCCATTCTATCTCTCCCTTTCTCCCCTGCTCAATATATTCCTCTCTCTTCCCTTAATTTGATTTTTTTAGATATCATCCCTTCATATTCAACTCACCCTGTGCCCTCTATCTATCTATCTATCTGTCTGTCTGTCTATCTATATATCTATCTATCTGGACATTCCCTTCAGCTACCCTAATACTGAGATCTCATGAATTATGCACATCACCTTTCCATGTAGGAATGTAAACAAAACAGTTCAACTTTAGTAAGTCCCTTATGATTTCTCTTTCTTGTTTACCTTTTCATGCTTCTCTTGATTCTTGTGTTTGAAAGTCAAATTTTCTATTCAGCTCCAGTAATTTCACTGAGAAAGCTTGAAAGACCTCTATTTTTTTGAAAATCCATATTTTGTCTTGGAGCATGACACTCAGTTTTGCTGGGTAAGTGATTCTTGGTTTTAACCCCAGCTCCACTCACCTCCAAAATACCATATTTGAAGCCCTTCGATCCCTTAAGGTAGTAGATGCTAGATCTTCTGTTATTCTGACTGTGTTTCCATAATAAGCAAAGTGTTTCTTTCTGGCTGCTTGCAGTATTTTCTCCTTGATCTGGGAGCTCTGGAATTTGGCAACAATATTCCTAGGAGTTTTCCTTTTGGGATCTTTTTCAGAAGGAGATCTGTGGATTCTTTCCATTTCTATTTTACCCTCAGGCTCTAGAATGTCAGGGCAGTTCTCCTTGATAATTTCTTGAAAGATGATATCTAGGCTCTTTTTTTGATCATGCCTTCAGGTAGTCCAATAATTTTTAAATTGTCTCTCCTGGATCTATTTTCCAGGTCAGTGGTTTTTCTAATGAGATATTTCCCATTGTCTTCCACTTTTTCATTCCTTTGCTTCTGTTTTATAATATCTTGATTTCTCATAAAGTCACTAGCTTCCACTTGCTCCAATCTCATTTTTAAGGTGGTGTTATCTTCAGTGGTCTTTTGGACCTCCTTTTCCCTTTGAAAAATTCAAGGCATTCTTCTCCTCATTGGATTTTGGAGCTCTTTTGCCATTTGAGTTAGTCTGTTTTTTAAGGTGTTGTTTTCTTTGGTATTTTTGGGGTCTCCTTTGGGAAGTCATTGACTTGTTTTTTAAGGTTTTCTCATATCATTCTCATTTCTCTTCCCAATTTTGCCTCTACTTCTCTAACTTGCTTTTCCAAATTCTTTTTGAGCTCTTCCATGGCCTGAGACCAGTTTACGTTTTTCTTGGAGGCTTTTGAAGTAGGCTCTTTGACTTTGTTGACTTCTTCTGGCTGTATGTTTTGGTCTTCTTAGTCACCAAAGAAAGATTCCAAAGTCTGAGTATGAGTCCGTTTTTATTGCCTGGCCATGTTCCAAGCCAACTACTTGTACTTTGAGTTTTTTTTTCTGTGTATGACTGCTTGTAGAGTACTTTGTTCCAAGCTTGAGGTAATGCACTGTTGTTTTCAGAACTATTTCTATACAGCAACCTCTGCCACACCAACACTCCTCCTCCCCCAAGAACTGCCAACTGTAATGGGACTCAGAGCTTAAGCAGGCTCTGCATTCCACCTTTGATCTGCCACTTAATTCATCCCACCAGGTGGGCCCGGGGCCTGAAACAACTGCAGCTGTAGTTCTGTAACTGCACCACATCCCTGCTGTGGTGGCCTAACCACAAACTCCTTTCACTCTGTCCCAGAAGCTTTTCCCACTAACTTTCTCTGTTGTCTTTGGTGTTTGTGGGTTGAGAAATCTGGTAACTGCCACAGCTCACTGATTCAGGGTGCTAGGGCCTGTTCTGCCTAGCTCCCGGTCTGGTTGGTCTGGGAGCACCTCGTGTTGGGCTCTGCTCCTGCTCCCAGCTCCATGAGTGAGAGACATTACCCAGTGACTATTCAGGCTGTCCTGGGCTGGAGCCCTGCTTCCCTCTGCTATTTCGTGGGTTCTGCAGTTCTAGAATTTGTTCAGAGCCATGTTTATTGGTGTTTGGAGGGTCCTGGGGGAGAGCCCTAGGCAAGTCCCTGCTTTCCAGCCTTCATCTTGCCTCTGCCCCCCTTTACTCTCTTTCCACCCCTCTTTTTACCACCTTGCTCATTTTCCCATGGTCCCTCTTTTTCCTGAAAGAATACAGGAGTTATTTCCCTTCATTCTTTATTATTGACTTAAGTTGCATCACACCTTCACCTCTATCTCTTACCTTCTCTCTGCCTTCTTACATACAGATCTATTCTGCTCTTTAGTCCCACGTAGCAAACATTTATTCATTTGTACTAGAAAGTTGTATCTGAGTTAGTCCATGGCATTTCAAGCCTTTTTTCTCCACCATTAAGTCTATTTTAAAAATTTTGCTTCCACCCTTATGCCCTTGTGGACCTTTGCGAAGAAATCTCTGAATGATCCTTCTGGTATTTCCTCTTTAAAAACTTCATAGGTTTCTTTCTTTTTCTAGTTGGTTCCTCCTCTTAGTAGTTTCTGGAGATAGGGTAATCTACTTCACAACTTGTGCTTCTCTTGGTAGCTTTGTGTTTATCTTGTCCAGGGCATGTGCCCATTGAATAATTTTTGCACATTTGGGGTTTTAATTTTTTTGCCTGAGTAGTTGAAGTTGGTCTCTTTAATTGAATGTCCATTGTTTTTCCTTACCTATTATTCTTAGGTGAACAGGGTGTGCCATTTTGGGTAGCATCTTGAGCTCTGTTTTTCTGGATATATTGCTTTACTCCCTTCTGTAGTTTCTGGTGAAGAAAGTATTATTTTATCTTATTTACACTTCCTTTCCTTTATACTTGAAGTTCTATTCACTTGACAAATTTGTTGGTTTTTCATTGAAATTGTAAAATTTAACCATCATGATTTTTGAAGTTTACAGCTTATACAGTTTTTTTCCCTTCTTAAGATGATCTCTGTGGATTCATTGAATTGGTGATTTGCTTTATAAGTTTGACCCCCTTTCCTTTTCTTCTATCTTGCATTACAGTGTTCAAGTTCTTTGGATTGTCCTATTGTTTTCACAGGTAAATATGAGTGAAGAATCATAGGGGGCTACCCAAGCATGCAATGCTTATATGCTAAAAAGAGATGAGAAAATTTTCCCCTCTGATACCTAGAATTTGGGCATCATAAAGGGACTTATATAACATGGAGGGTGACCCAAAATTTTTATATTATGTCCTGATGACCTTAAAGAAGAAATTAAAGGGAAGAAAAGGAAAGGAACATATTTGGAAAGAAAAGGAGAGGAATGGTGGTCACTATAGAAACAAGGAAGAATAGATGAAGAAAGAGGGAAAGAAGCATTTATTAAACACCTGTGCCAAGTACTTTACAAATTTTATTTCATTTTATTGTCATGACCACTCTGGGAGGTAGCTGCTATTGTTATCTCCATCTTAAAGTTGAGGATCTGAAGCAGAGATTAATAGACTTACCCAGGATCACACAGCTTTTCTGAAACAAGAAAGGTGCTTGATTCAGTGAAGGATAAGTTATAAGTAAAACAAACTCCAAACTAAAAGTGGGAATTGTAAAGAGAGAATTTTTAAGGAAAAAGGAGAAGGCAAAAACCTGTGATTGTGGTTTGGAAAAGTAGAAAGGCTGGGTGGAAGCATATTACATCAATCATGCAGCACTAATGCTGAACATATTCCACTTTCACTATCCTGTTTTCATTTGTGAATGGAGGGTGAGGAGGACGGAAAGGAAAAAGTGTAAGAGAATGGGATGGAGGTAATTATACAGAATAAACCTTCATAAATGTGTATGAACTTATACATAAAACTGAGGAGATTAGTGGAATTTATTACAAAACACAATACAATATGTTGTTTATAAGAAACCTGCTTGAAACATAAAGGACTGGTGCAGTTAAAATAACAAACTGCAGTAAAATCTGTTATACTTCAACTAAATGAAAAAGTGAGAGTAGCAATCATGATCTTAGAAATAGTGAGAGCAAAAAAATAGAAGCAATTGAAATAAAGAGAAACTACATTTTGCTGAAAAACAATATTGACTTTGACATGACATCAAAAACATAGATCCATTAAATGACATAGTCTATACATACTTAAAGGAAGAGTTTAATAAGTAATAAGTGTCAGGGAGAAATTAAAAGACAGTTTAGAGAGGATTCTGGGAAGATGGTAGAATAGGTGAGAAAATTCCAGACTCTCAAGATATTCCTCCACTAAAGAGATGAATATGGTTTTGGAGTGATATTGAGCAGTAAAAATAAGTAAGGAGAAGAGCAGAACAAGGGTCCTCCTTTGACAAATGGAGAAGATCTGAAGAAAAGTCCCAGGATGAGGTTTGTTCTATGTGAAGAGGAAAACCTCTGGGCTTGATCCTGGGTCTCCTTAAAGAACAAGCTGCAAGCCCTGGGGTTAGCTTGATTGGGAGGCTGCCTCAGCCCTAGTCATAGGAAATTTTATGCCTGGGACAGTGAGGGGAGTTGGGTGTCTGAGCCAAAGAAGACTGAGGAAACCCCTGCTGACAAGGAATGTCAGACCCAGCTGTGTTGTTTAGAGCACTGGGAGGTGAGAAGGAACCAGAACATGCCTGGTGAGGGCAGAAGCAGTGGGGAAGGGACACCCCTCAGTGTGGGCACTTACATGAGGCTGGAGTACTTTGGTCCATTTCCAAGCCAGAGGGGAGAGCTGAAGGAGGAGTTGAGGCCAGAGGCATCATCCTTGATATCCAAGGGCTGAAGGTGATTATAAAAACTGAAGTACTACCAAAAAAATGTATTGGCAAAGGAGGAAAAAAATTGAACCGTAGAGAATTTCTATGGGATTATAGAAGACCAGGGTTCATCTTCAGAAGAGGATACTGAAGCCAAGAAACATTGTTCTACCCAAAAGAATAACATCGAGTGGTTACCTGCTCAGAAAGAACTCATAGAAGAATTTTAAAAAGACTTCAAAACTCAATTGAGAGAGATCGACAAAAACTAAAAAAACCAGAACAATCCAAAAAAAGCAAGATTATGAAAAGAAAGTCAACAAATTAGAAAAAGACATCCAGAATCTCAAGGAAGAAAATGACTCCTTGAAAATCAGAATTGCATAAGGGGAAGCCAGGGAAGCTATAACAGTTCAAGAAATAATAAAATAAAATATAAAGATTGAAAAAATACAAGAGAATGTGAAATATCTTATAAGCAAAATGACAGATCTGGAAAACAGATCAATAAGAGAAAACATAAGAATGATTTGACTATCTGAAAAGCTATGATCACAAAAAGAACCTTGATGCAATGATACAAGAAATAATTGAAGAAAATTTACCTGAAGCATTAGTACAAGATGGGAAAGTAGAAATAGAAAAAATCCACCCACCACCTCCTTAAAGAGATCTTACAAGAAAAATGTAGAGTCAGATTCTGAAACCCCAAGCATAAGGATAAAATATGAACAACATAAAAAAAATTAAGTATGGTAGGTGCCACCACAGACAAGACCTAGCAGCAATGACAGTAAAAGATCATGAGTCTTGGAACACTATATATCGAAGAGCAAAAGAACTGGGGTTCCAGCCAAAAATATTATACCAAGTAAAGGTATAATCCTGATTGAAAAAATAGGCATTTAATAAACTTTCAGGAGTTTATTAAAATACACAAACCATAAACTTAATAGAAGATTTGATGTACAAGAACCAAGAAAAATATAAGGAGTATATCAAATATTAATTACAAGAGAATCAATAAGGAAAGACTGTTCACCTTTTATGTATGTAAAATGTAAAACATATGTCTAAGATTGTTATTAGTAATTGGGTAGTTCATAAGAAACATTGCGGTAGACCTGAGTATGATATGATTTAAAACAGGAAACCATTTAGGAACAGCTAAAAAAAAGAGTAATTATTTTATACGAATGAGGTTGGAGAGGAAAAACCAACAAAGAGGAATTAGATGGGGGAAGAGAGTTAGTTATGGAAACCTATTTTCATTGGGAATGGGTTAAAGAGGGAACAATACATGCATGCATACATACATACATACGTACCTATGTATGTATATGTACATATATGTGCATATATACATACATATGTACATATATATGTGCATATACATATATATATACACATAGAAGAGTATAAAAGACTTCTAAATTCAGAAAGAAATAAAGTATTAAGGGGATAGGAAGGGTGAGAAAATAAGGGAGGGATCTCTAGAGGGAAAGGTGAGGAAATAGGTTAAAGGGGAGATATAGAAGGGTATTTTGATTAATGGGAATGGGAGGAAAAGAGAGAGATCTTTGGGAGGATATGGGAGGGATGTTTAGAGGGGAGGGTGAGGGAATAGGTCAAAGGGGGGTTTGGAAGGGTGTTTAGATTTAAAGGAATGGGAGGATAAGGGATGGGTCCTTGGAGTGGGGCTAGATTTAGCAATTGCAGGGTAAGATAGAGGTTAGAAGTAAAGTAGAGGAGTTGGGAGTGATAGAGACATGCAGAAACAAAAACATGATTGAAAGTAGATTTCTTTACAAAAATATATGTCAATATGTGAATGTACATATATATGTGTATGTATATAGATATATCCGTATCTATATATTAATATATCTGCAGTTAATTGTAGCCTTCTGGGGGAGAACAAGGAAAAAGAACAATGTAAAAAGTGAGAGAAAAAAATAAACTAACGAAGAAGCAAAGAAAAGACACATTACATGATTTTCCACTTTTTCTTATTTTGTATTTAAGTTTCAATATTTAAGTTTATAATATGTTTATCTTATCGTGTATTTAATAATCAGTAATAAAAAAGAAGGAAGACACTTCAGTCTCAGAGAGAGAGAGAGAGAGAGAGGGAGAGAGAGAGAGCAGTTTCTTTCGAGTAATGAAAATGGAAGCCAGATTATGAGGCAGGGAATTAAGTAGGAAGTAAAAAAGTAGAGACCAAAGGAAAGATCATTTTTTTTTCTAGGAGATTGACTATGAAAAGGAGGAGAGACAGAAAGGGGCAATATAGCTGGAATTAAACAGACCATGTAGAGGGATTCCCAGGTGGCTTTCCAGATGGCCGTATGTGACCCAGCATCTCTGTATCATTAAGATGAATAGCTAGTCATAAACGACTCAGTTGTCATGTGCCTCCAAGAAGTTGAAGCAAACCTTTCTCCTCCCATGAGCCAGAATAGCTGTTGTTCAAAATATTCAAAAAAGGATGTTTTGTCATTTTGAAGGGCCAAGAGTGTTGAGTGACAGAGACACAATAAGAGGCAGCCAGGGAGTTTCTAGAATTAGATGGGGTTTTTTGTTTCCTTCTTAGAATGAGGGAGTTGTGCATGTTTATAAGTAGTAGGGAAGAAAGTTGACATGGAGACATTGAAAATTTGTAAAAGACTAGGGTGGATAGGAAACACAAGACTCAGAGGAGAAATGAAGAGTTTTGATTAAGGGCCCAAGTAGAGGGGCTGGTAGTTGCAAGGAGAAATGTTAACTTCTTTTTCTATTCCTCCACCTCCATCTACCATACTGGAACAAAAGAAAGAGAGTTTATGTGTGATGGAGAAGTGATTAGATTATACAATTGTAGAGATAATTTACCAATAGACATTCTTACTTTTAGTGAAATATTGAGTTCAGTTTTATGGTGAGAGGGAAAGGGATGGTGAGAGGACTAAGTAGGAAAAAGAAATATTACAAAAGATGCTGAAGATGGGATGTAGTGAGCCAGAGAGAAGTTCTGTGTTTAGTAGCAAGCCTATAGTAACAGAAAAGTTAAGTGGTAGGAGCAATTCCTTGTTGGAACTTGGTAAGTGATGCATGTCTCCATAGGGCAAAAGAAAAAGGGATTTTGACATGGAGGTCAATAGAAAATGCAAGTGGTTCACTATTGGGTCAAGAGGCTGAAAGGAAGAAAGTGAGGCAAGAGATGAAGGGAGGACCTAGGAAAACAGGGAGGCATGGAAGTGAAGGAAAAAGGGTGGATGCAGAAAGTGTGAGCCACAGGAAAAGATGATAGTGTGTTATAGTGGATAGAATGCTGGATTTGGAGTCTGAAAAATATGATTGGGATTCTTCAAATAACTCTTTAGAGCTGTGTGGCCATGGACAAATCCCAGGATGTCTAAAAACTTTGGGTAACCCTCTGAGATCTGGCTAGTGAGTTATAGCTGAGTTCTTACGTTTCCAGAACTTTACCAAAAAAATCATAGATTCTTGACAGATTGATGTATTGTATTGTGTGGTAGTATGGAAGTGATATTGGGTGGTTAGGACCTAAACTCTAGAAAAGTTTGTACAACACTAGAAAGGTTTGGGGTCCATCAATGGGTGGTGACTTAGTCACCTGGTGACCATCCTAGCGAATGCCAGAGAAGTCCATAATTAGTGTGGCTGTCATCAGGGGATGCTTCTTTCTTTCTTTTTTTATTTTATAGCATTTTTTTATTTTTAGTTTACAAAACTCGGTTCTACATAATTTTGAGTTCCAGATTTTCTTCCCTCCCTCCCCCCCTTCCCCAAGACAGTGTGGAATCCCGTATAGCTTCCACATATAACTTTGCATTGAATTAATTTACACAGTAGTCAAGTTATGGAGAAGAACTGTGATCAATGAAATGAATCACGTGAAAGAAGAAACAGGACCAAAAAAAAAAAAAACAAACCAAAAACAAAAACGAAAGAGAGAAAAAGAAAAAAAAAGGGGGGGGGGAGGCTCTCTATACACACACACACACACACACACACACAGCTCTGGTCCTTTCACTGAGAAAGCTTGAAAGTCCTCTATATTACTGAAAAATCCATATTTTTCCTTGGAGCATGATACTCAGTTTTACCGTGTAGGTGATTCTTGGTTTTAATCCTAGCTCTGTTGACCTCTGGAATATTGTATTCCAAGCCCTTCGATCTCTTAATGTAGAAGTTGCTATATCTGATGTTATTCTGATTGTGTTTCCACAATACTCAAATTTTTTCTCTCTGGCTGCTTGCAATATTTTCTCCTTGATCTTGGAGCTCTGGAATTTGTTGACAATATTCCTAGGAGTTGTCTTTTTTGGATCTTTTGAGGAGGTGATCTGTGGATTCTTTCAATTTCTATTTTAGCCTCAGACTCTAGATTATCAGGGCAGTTCTCCTTGATAACTTCTTGAAAGATGATATCTAGGCTCTTTTTTTGATCATGGCTTTCAGGTAGTCTAATAATTTTTAAATTACCTCTCTTGGATCTATTTTCCAGGTCAGTGGTTTGTCCAATGAGATATTTCCCATTATCTTCCACTTTTTCATTCCTTTGGTTCTGTTTTATAATATCTTGATTCCTCATAAAATCACTAGCTTCCAATAGTTCCAATCTAATTTTTAAGATAGTATTTTCTTCACTGGTCTTTTGGACCTCCTTTTCCATTTGGGTAATTCTGCCTTTCAAGGCATCCTTCCCTTCATTGCCTTTTTGGAGCTCTTTCACCATTTGCGTTAGTCTATTTTTTACGGTGTTGTTTTCTTCAGTATTTTTTTCAGTATTTTTGGGGGTCTCCTTTAGCAAGTCATTGACTTGTTTTTCATGGTTTTCTGGCATCATTCTCATTTCTCTTCCTAATTTTGTGTCTACTTTTCTAACTTTCTTTTCCAACTCCTTTTTGAGCTCTTCCATAGCCTAAGACCAGTTCATGTTTTTCTTGGAGGCTTTTGTTGTAGGCTCTTTGACTTTGTTGACTTCTTCTGGCTGTGTGTTTTGGTCTTCTTTGTCACCAAGGAAAGATTCCAAAGTCTGAGACTGAATCTGAGTTGGTTTTGGCTGCCTGGCCATGTTCCCAGCCAACTTAATTGAACCTTGAGTTTTTCATGTAGAGTAAAGAATACTTTGTTCCAAGCTTGAGGGGATGCACTGTTCTTTTCAGAGCTATTTCTATATAGCCAGCTCTGCCACACCAGCACTCCTCCTCCCCTGAGAGCCACCAACCTGCACCTGACTCAGATCTTAAGCAGGCTTTGCACTCCAGCTCTGATCTGCCACCTAATTCCTCCCACCTGGTGGGCCTGGGGATGGAAGCAACTGAAGCTGCAGTTCTGTAGCTGCACCACCCCTGCTCCCCCTGGGGTGGTGGCCAAACTTTCACTCAGCTTTTCCCACTAACCTTCTCTGTTGTCTTTGGTGTTTGCGGGTTGAGAAGTCTGGTAACTGCCACAGCTCACTGATTCAGGGAACTAGGGCCTGTTTCCCCCAGCTCCTGGTCGGTTTGGTCTTGCTGCCACCCACCCTGGGATCCACTCCCCTCCCTTCCCAGCTCCGTGTGTGATAGACCTCACCCAGCAACTATCCAGGCTGTCATGGGATGGAGCCCTGCTTAGCTGTGCGATTTTGTGGGTTCTGCAGTTCTAGAATTTGTTCAGAGCCATTTTTTTTTCGCACTGAATTAATTTATGCACTAGTCAAGTTGTGGAGCAGAATTTTGACCAATGGAATGAATCATGAGAAAGAAGAATCAGAACCAAAAAAAAAAAACAACCCAAAAACAAAAACAAAAGAGAAGCAAAAAAGGCGAGCATGTAGTGCGCCTCGATCCGTATTCAAACTTCACAGTTCTTTCTCTGGATGAAGATAGCATTCTCCATCGTGAGTCCCCTGGAGTTCTCCTTGCCCCTTAGGTTGCTGAGAAGAGCGCAGTATGTCAGGGTTGGTCCTCACGGGATCCATATATCTGTGGCTGTGCACAACATTCTCCTGGCTCTGCTCGGCTCACTCAGCATTATGTCGTGTAGGTTTTTCCAGGTTGTTAAGAAGTCTGCATCATCCCCATTTCTTATGGCACAATAGTATTCCATCACCTTCATATACCACAGCTTGTTCAGCCATTCCCCAATTGATGGGCATCCCTTTGATTTCCAATTCTTGGCTACCACAAAAAGAGCTGCTATAAATATCCTTGTACATATGGGTCCTTTTCCCGCTTGTGTGATTTCTTTGGGATACAACCCTAGAAGTGGTATTGCTGGGTCAAAGGGTATGAACATATCTACAGCCCTTTTGGCATAGTTCCAAATTGCTCTCCAAAATGGCTGGATCAGCTCACAACTCCACCAGCAATGCAACAATTTTCCAATTTCCCCACATCCTTTCCAGCATTTATCATTTTCCTGTTTTGTTATTTTAGCCAATCTGACAGGAGAGATGTGCTATCTAAGAGTTGTTTTGATTTGCATTTCTCTAATCAGTAGTGATCCAGAGCATTTTTTCATATGCCTATAGTTAGCTTTAATTTCTTCCTCTGAAAACTGCCTGTTCATATCCTTTGACCATTTCTCAATTGGGGAATGGCTTGTATTCCTATATAGTTGGCCCAGATCCCTGTATATTTTAGAAATGAGGCCTTTATCAGAGATACTAGTTGCAAAGATTTTCTCCCAATTTTCTGCTTCCCTCCTAATTCTTGTTGCATTGGCTTTTTTTGTACAAAAACATTTCAATTTGACATAATCAAAATTATCCATTTTGCATTTTGTGATGCTCTCTATCTCTTGTTGGGTCATGAATTCTTTACTTTTCCATAAATCTGATAAGTAAACTATTCCTTGCTTTCCCAAATTGCTTATAGTATCAACTTTTACTCCTAAATCATGAACCCATTTTGACTTTATTTTGGTATATGGTGTAAGATATTGGTCTATGCCCAGTTTTTGCCCTACCATTTTCCAATTTTCCCAACAATTTTTGTGAAATAGTGAATTATTAGCCCAGAAGCTGGTCTCTTTGGGTTTATCAAAGAGTAGATTGCTAGACTTGTTGATTTCTCCTACTTGTGTACCTATCCTATTCCACTGATCCACACCCCCTGTTTTTTAACCAGTACCAGGCAGTTTTGATGACTGCTGCTGTGTAGTACAGTTCAATATCTGGTGTGGCTAAGCCACCTTCTCTAGCATGTCTTTTCATTAATATCCTAGATACTCTAGACCTCTTGTTTTTCCAAATGAATTTTGTTATTATTTTCTCCAGCTCAGTAAAAAATTTTTTTGGTAGTTCGATTGGTATGGCACTAAATAGATAAATTAATTTAGGTAAAATTGTCATTTTTATTATATTAGCTCGGCCTAACCATGAGCAACTGATATTTTTCCATTTATTTAGATCTGATTTTATTCGTGTGAAAAGTGTTTCATAGTTATGTTCATATAGGCCCTGGGTTTGTCTTGGCAAATAGTCTCCCAAATATTTTATAGTGCCTTCAGTAACTTTGAATGGAATTTCTCTTTCTATCTCTTGCTGTTGGGCTTTGTCAGTAATGTATAGGAATGCTGAAGATTTATGTGGGTTTATTTTATATCCTGCAACTTTGCTAAAGTTGTTTATTATTTCAAGTAGTTTTTTACTTCATTCTCTACGATTCTCTAAATAAATCATCATATCATCTGCAAAAAGTGATAATTTAGTTTCTTCTTTTCCTATTCTAATTCCTTCAATTTCTTTTTCAATAGATGCAGAAAAAGCTTTTGACAAAGTGCAACAACCATTCCTATTAAAAACACTAGAAGCATAGGAATAAGTGGAACCTCCCTCAAAATTATAAATAGCATCTACCTAAAACCATCGACAAGCATTATTTGTAATGGGGATAAACTAGATGCATTCCCAATAAGATCAGGGGTGAAACAAGGATGTCCATTATCACCCCTATTTTTCAATTTGGTACTAGAAACATTAGCTGTAGCAATAAGAGAAGAAAAAGAAATTGAAGGAATCAGAGCCATTTTTTATAGGTTTTTGGAGGGACCTGGCAGAGAGCTCACAGAAGTCCTTGCTGTACAGCCACCATCTTAGCTCCACCCCCTCAACTATATTTCTTGTAAACAACACATTGTAGGATTATGGTTTTTAATCCATCCTGCTATCTGCCTCCATTTTATGGGAGAGTGCATCCCATTCGCACTCACAGTTATGATTACTGTTTGTCTCTTTTTCTATTTTATTGCCACCATTTATGTTTTTTATTTCTCCCTTCTCCCTTCCCCTTCCCAAAAGTTTTGCTTTTGACTACTGCCTCCCTCCACCTTTCCTCCAGTTGAGTCCCCTCTTATATCTTACTCCTTTCCCTTTACTATTTCTTCCATCCCTTCTCTAAATAAATAATCATATCATCTGCAAAAAGTGGTAATTTAGTTTCTTCTTTTCCTATTCTAATTCCCTTAATTTCTTTTTCTTCTCTTATTGCCACAGCTAACGTTTCTAGTACCAAATTGAATAGTAGGGTTGATAATGAACATCCTCCCTTCTGACCACACCCCTCCCTTCCCCCCGTTTCCCCTCCTACTTCCCATAGGACAAGTTAGATTTCTAAACTCATCAGGGTATGTTATTCCTTTTTTGAACCAGATCAGATGACAGTAAACCTCAAATACTGCTCTTTTTTCTCCCTTCTTTCCCTCTACTATAATAAGTTTTTTGTGCCTCTTCATTTGGTGTAATTTACCCTTTTCTACTACCTCCTTACCTCTTCTCTCATAGCCCTCCCTTTACATGTCTTACTTATGTTTATTATCCTTACATCAGTTAATTTATACAGGCATTCACAATCTGTGTGTATCCCTTTCAATTGTCATAATAGCTGTACCATTCTTAATACTGACATATATATGTATGTATATAAAATATACATAAAAGCATATAATCCCACATAAAGATGCAAACATCCTGCAATTATTGGTCAATAAGGTTTGTGGGGAGTTTTCCCACTGTTTTCCTTTTTATGTCTCTGTTGAGTTTTGTATTTGGAGATCAAATTTTCCATTGAGTTCTGGCCTTTTCATCAGGAAGGTCTGGAAATTCCCTTATTTCGTTGAATGTCCATCTCCTTGCCTGAAAAATTATGCTTAGTTTTGCTGGGTAGTTGATCCTTGGTGGTAGTCCCAGCTTCTTTGCCCTTCAGAATATCATATTCTAATTTCTCCTGTCTTTTAATGTGGAAGCTGAGAGATCCTGTGTGATCCTGACTGTATTTCCACGATATTTGAATTGCTTCTTTTTGGCTGCTTGCAATATTTCCTCCTTGAGTTTGTAGTTCTGAAATTTGGCTATAATATTTCTTGGTGTTTTCAGTTTGGGATCTCTTTCAGGGCGCGATCGGTAAATGCTTTCAATGACTATTTTCCCCTCTGGTTCTAGGACCTCTGGGCAGTTATCTTCGATAATTTCTTCGAAGGTACTGTCAAGGCTCTTTTTTTCATTGTGGATTTCTGGTAGCCCATTAACTGTTAAATTATCTCTCCTGGATCTATTTTCCAGGTCAGTTGTTTTCCCAATCAGATATTTCACAATTTTTTTTCTATTTTTTCATTCTTTACATTTTGTTTTACTACTTCTTGGTGCCTCATAGATTCTTTAGCTTCCACTTGCTCAACTCCAATTTTTATTGAATTAGTGTTTTCATTTTGATTTTGAGTCTCCTTTTCCAATTAGTTGATTTTATCTCTCAGGGTGTCACTTTCTCTATTAAGATTCTGAATCTCCGTGGCCATTTCACCAATCTTATTCTTTAGGGCCTTTCTATTTTTTCCATGTTTTCTTTTACCTCCCTAATTTGGTTTTTAAAATCCTCATTTAGCTCTTCCAGCAATGCTTTTTGGGTGGAGACCAGTTCACATTATCTTTTGAGGTATCAGATGTATCTATAGTGTCATTGCTGTCCTGTTCCAAATTGGTATTTTTATCATGCCTGTCTCCATAAAAAGAATCTATGGTCCTC